>NC_056735.1:1438627149-1438977149 GCF_019279795.1 Protopterus annectens | reverse complement strand
GCTGTCTGTGCACATCTAGAGTGTGCAGTATTCTTTCCCCCTTGTTTTGTGAGTTAGGGAAAAAGGTGGGCAAATGAATGGATTGGTTGAGAGCCACACTGGACACCACTTTTGGCATGAAGGATGGGTTAATCCTGAGGGACACCCTGACAGCATGGAAAATGATGAAGGGCTCTACAGTCATTAGTGCTTGTAGCTCGGACACTCTGCTTGCTGAAGTGATGGCTAGAAGCAACGCTGTCTTTCATGAGATAAACTAATTCTGCTGAAGCTGATGGTTCAAAGGGGGGCAGGGTGAGTTTCTCCAACACAAAGTGTAGGTCACAAGCAGGGGTAGGTGCTCTTCTGGGTGATCTCAAGTTGTTAGCCCCTCTGAGGAACTGTTTGATGAGAGGGTGTGAGGAAAAGAGGTTGTGCAGTGCTGAAATGAGCAGAGATAGCAGGGGCATGAATTTTAATACAGGAAAATGATAGACCACTGTGTAGTAGTTCAGCTAAGTAATCCAGGATGAGAGGTAGGGAGGGCTGTGTCATATCGGCCCCCTTAGCCTGGATCCAGGTGCAGAACCTTTTCCATTTGTCAGCATAAGACTTTCTAGTACTAGGGCGTATGGCCTCACATATAACATTTAGAACCTGTTTACTGAGACTGGCATCTTGTACAGTGGTCAGGAGAATAAGCCAGGCTGCCAAATTGAGGTTCTGCAATTGGGGATGCATGAATTCTCCTTCCCTCTGGGTCAGGAGTATTGGGATCAGAGGGAGATGCCATGGTGGCAGAGGGGACAGGCTGTGCAGCAGTGGGTACCAGTGCTGGCATGGCCAGTCTGGGACAATCAGGAGTGTCCTTGGTTTTTCCTCCTTTATTTTGAGCATTACGCTGGTAATGAGAGGTAGTGGGTGAAATGCATAGACTGAGAGGTTGACCCACTGAAAAGATAGAGCATCCACTTTCCAGGCCCTGCAGTGAGGCTCCCTGGTGCAGAACTTGCTGAGTTGATAGTTGGGAGTGGGAAGCAAAGAGGTCTACCTTCGGGGTGCCCCATTTCTGAGTTATAAGGGTGAAGTTTCTGTGGTTTAGCTGCCACTCATGTGGGTCTAGAAGATTTCTGCTTAAGTTGTCTGCCAGAGAGTTTAGAGAGCCTGGCAGGAATTGTGCTAACAGTTGTAGCTGCATGGCTGAGGCTGTGTGCCACATGGTCATGGCGAGCCTGCATAGCAGGTAGGAGTGAGTCCCTCCCTGCTTGTTGATACACCACATCACTGTGGTGTTGTCTGTTTTGATCAGTAGTGCCCCTGGGAGAGAAGGGGTCTGAAATCTGTCAATGCGTGCTGGACAGCTAACATCTTTTTTGGTTGATGTGCAGATGTATTTGATGTGGGCTCCATTGGCCCTGTATGCACCTGCCATTCAGGTGTGCACCCCAAGCATAGTCTGATGCATCTGTGGTGAGGGTCTGGGCAGCGTGGGGTGGTGAGAAGGGTAGTCCCTTGTTGCAGTAGCATGCTGTTGCCCACCAAAGGAAATCTTTCCTTAGACACAGTATCATTGGTATAAGAGTTTCCAGGTGTTGAGAGTGTTGACACCAAAGGCTTTTTAGGTACCACTGAAGTTTTCCTCATATGCAGTCTGGCATATGGAATGAGTAGAATGCAACATGCCATGGCCCCAGAGCTTGCAGGATTTTCCTTGCGGATAACTGGGGTCTATTGACTAGTTCAGAGGAATAGGCTGTCAGGTAAATTTGCTTTTCTGGTGTAAGGAATGCCACCTGGGACGCTGTGTCCAGGCTTGCTCCCAGGAATATATTTTTTTGGGTGAGTACTAGTTTGGATTTCTTTTTGTTGATAGTGTACCCTAGGGAGGTCATAGGTCCTTTTAAAGGCCAGGTGCTTAAGCAGCTTTTCCTGACTGTCTGCCTGAATTAGACAGTCATCTAAGTATGGGTAAATTTGAATATTTCTTTGCCTGCAAAAAGCAATGACGGGAGCCAGGCATTTTGTGAAAACTCTGGGAGCCATAGATAACCCAAAGGGAAGCGCAGAGAACTGAAAGTGCAAAGATCCTGTCCTGAAATGTAGAAATTTCCTGCAAGATTCCCTGATTGGGATGTGTAGGTAGGCTTTTTTTAGGAATGGATAAATTGAGGATGGGGTGCCAGGTGCCCTCTTTTCTGGGTACCAGGAAGAGCCTGGAGTAGAAACCTTGGCCTATCTGTTCTGCAGGAATGTGTTCTATTGCCCTCATGGAGAGCAGTGAAAGGACTTGCTTTTTGGCCTCTGCCCACTGGTTTGGAGATAGATCTGGGAACCCTTTTTGGGGTTGGTAGAGTGTGGAAAGAAAATTAGTATCTCTGGGACACTATGTTGAGGACCCAGCCGTCGTTGGTAATGGTGGCCCAGGGGATTGCGTGGAAGGAGAGTTTTCCTCCCAGGGGGCAAGTGCAGGTGGGCAGTGGGAGGGGGTAAGAGTGGAGAGTCATTGTAAGTTCTTACCATGAGGGGATGGCTTTGCACTTCTTGGTTTAGAAGTGGAGGTACTCCATTGCTTTGATCTCTGCATTCCCTGTGTCTGTTGTCTGGGGGGGGGGGTCTGCTTCCCCAGGGTCTGGGCTGAACTGACCTGGAGGGAGCAGGAAAGGAACAGTGCTTGGAGGGGCAATGCCTACTGAACGTGGGTGGCTGGACCTGCAGGAAATACCTGTCTGCATAGATTTAGCTTTTTCTTCCATCTTTTTAAGGCCTCCTCTACCTTGGTGCCTAATAAATTGTCTTTGTGCAACGGTGCATTCAATAGTTTAGATTTGACATGGTCTGTCAAGGGCTGTTCCTTGAGCCAAGCATGCCTTCTAAGGACAGAACCGGTGACTGCTGCCCTGCAAGATGCTTCTAGGGCATCAAAACCACAGTGTAAGATGTGCTTAGTTACTTGACTTGCAGAATGCATTAAGTCTTACAACTCTTTATTTTGTGCACAAGCAGGAAAAGTTGATATTTTTTGTTTGAAGAGTTCCATGGTATGCTGCTGGAATTTTAGCATATGGAACTGACAATTTAGTGCTCTAATAGCAAGAGTAGTAGAGGTATATACTTTTTTACCCCATCTGTCTAAAGCTCGGGAATCCCTATCTGAAGGGATGGGATACTTAGCAGAAGTTGCTTTAATTCCTTTAGGGCCTTGGGAGATGACCTCAGGGTCAGCAGTAGGATTTTTGAAAAGAAATGTGAGAGAGTCAGGGACTATGTAATACCAGTCAGGTTTCCTGGGAGTGGGAGGGAGTTAAACTAGATTCCATGAAAACATCATCCACAACATCCAGGACAGGAGGAATGGCCAGGGGTCTGTGCTGTGGAAGATCTAAAAATTCCCTGAGTCTCTTTTTAGACTGAGGGTAGTCCCGACATTCCCATTGGAAATGCTTCCTTAAAGTATGAAGGGTTTCCCCAAAGGAAAAATCTTCGGGTGGAGAGGCTGAAGGAATGGATTCCTCTGCATCAGAATCCTCATAAGCAGAGAGGGGTTGTATGTCTTCATATTCAGAGACATCAGAGTCATCTGACTCCTGTTCAGATTAAGACTACTGGGGACAAATCCCTTTCTTTTGGAAGGGGTAGCTTGGCTTCCCCTGATCAACATTATAAGGTCTTCTGCCATTTTAAGCATTTGAGACTGAGGCAAGGAAGCAGGTGCCTGAGATGGGGTCATCTGTTTCTTGGGTGTGGTTCATACCCTGGGCCTTAGAAACTTGGTAGTTTTCGAAAGAACAGAAGACGTGAAAGAAATCGTCGGTTTGTGTCGTGAACTGGTAGTGCAAAGTAATTCCTTGGAAGCTGGTGCCTACTCAGTGGCTCCGAATCCATCCAAGGTAGAGACAACCACAGGATCCTTAGTCAATGAAGAGTTTTGCGGCATACCGGACTCCGAAAGGGTCTTGGTAGTGGCCTGCGAATCCACAGAAGCAGGCATCAGGGGCTGTGAAAGCACCTCACTGAGGACCTGAGAACTGATGACCAGCTTAACAGAAGCGTCGTCGGTAGTTTTGGACTTGTGCGGTCCCTCTCTGTCTTTATCCTTACTTTTTTTGGAAGATCTGATGTCAGATGGCTTACCGAAGCCATATCGGAAATCAAGGACTGACAGCGAAAATATCTAGCTACAATAAGGGCCCGACGACATATAGTTTTGGTGTTGAACAAAGCACAAAAGCAACAGCGGGGGATGTCGTGGTCTTGGCCAAAGCAAGTGATGCAGTAAGAATGAAAGTCTCAGTGTGGTATTTGCTTTCCACAGGTGAGACAATTGTTAACTTTTTCTGACATCGGTTAGAGTAAGAAAAAAGGATCTCAATAGGGTAGTAAGCTTTAGAAGACTTCAATTCAGAAAATGAAACTTAGGTAGCGGCCGATCGGCACTCATGCAGACTGCTTCTGCTTCGGGCTCCTCAGCAAGAAAGACTGATGTAATGGCGTCGGCTGCCTTACTTTACGCTACTGACGACCTGATGTCAGTCCTGAAGTGACAGCAACTGATACAGAAATACTAAGCCTCTGGTATTCAGGCCGACTGAGGGCTACCCTGGCAGGGATCACCCAAATGTGATGACTGCAACAGTGAAACACGAAGAACATCAGAAGGAAGAAAATTCTGCAGAAAAAAATGAAGTCACAAGACAAAAAACTGAGATCCCTTATCAAATCCTCTAAAGCCAGCTATGAAGGCAGAATTGTGGCTGACACCAAAAATAACCACAAAGCCTTCTACAGCTATATCAAACACCTCAAAGGCAGTACCCAGATTTGCTCTAAGTTACTGCACAATGGCACCTCCTATATTGAGCCAACAGATATAGCCAACATACTGGCTGACAGATTCAGTGCCAACTTTACCTCTCTCTTCCCACCCCAAGGGCCCTATCACAATACCAGATGAAAGCCTGGTACCCACCATTTCTGCGGCACAGATAAAAGCTGTACTGTCCAAAGCCAAGAATACAGCATCCATGGGACCTGATAATATATCCCTGGCTGTGTCCTACATGAGCTACAAAATGAACTGACACCACATCTGTGTGCCCTGTTCAATCACAGCCTTATCTCAGGCTATGTCCCTAATGAATGGCGCACTGCTACAGTCATCCCACTCCATAAAAGGGGAGCAACTACAGACCCTGGGAACTATTGCCCCATTAGCCTGACAAGCCTGGTATGCAACGCTATGGAGCACATCATCATGGACCTGCTTAATATAGATATAGGCAATCTCTAAACTCTTGACCCACATGTTTGGCTTTGTCAAGGAGAGATCCTGCCTGCTGAACCTGGTTAACTTCTTTGAGGCAGTCACCAAGGCTGTGGATGACAGTAGAGCAGTGCATACAGCCTACCTCGACCTGGCCAAGGACTTAGATACCATTCCACACTCAGGTATCATTGATAAACTCAACAAATTAGGCATCGATCCTTACATCACTAGGTGGGCTGCAAATTGGCCCACAGACAGGACCCACCAAGTGAAAGTTGCAGATTCCAAGTCAGACTGTCGATCAGTCATGGGTGGAGTCCCACAGGGCTCGGTCTTGGGCCCTCTCCTGTTTGGCATCTACTTTTCAGAAGTCCAGGCCAACACAGAAGGATTCTGGCTGACCAAGTTCACTGATGACTGCAAGCTAGGCGTCATTATCAACTCCCCAAGTGATGCAGACATCCTACAAACGGGCCTCTCTGAGACCAATGACTGGTGCCGGAACCATGGCCTGAAGCTTAACACCAAAAAATGCATTATCATCCCCTTTGAGAAAAAACTCAGTTCCCATAAATTACCATGTTGATGGGAGCCCACTGAACAGAGAAGGGGCCATAAGAGATCTGGGCACCCAGATCAACAGCCACCTCACTTTCGACCACCACATTGCCACTGTGGCCAGAAAGTCCTTCTACATGGCACATCTTATAACCAAAGGTTTCGCATCCAGGAATAAAGAGATCATCATCCCTCTCTACTCATCCCTCATTATACCAGTAATCGAATAAATTGCCCCATTTGGCATGTACCTGACCAGACACCTACAACAGCTGGGGAGGCCACAAAAGTACCTCACGAAAAGAATCCTAGTACTTAAACACATATCCTACATGGACAAACTCAAGAAACTTCAGTTGTTCTCAGCCTCTTATCGTCTAATTAGAGATGATCTCTGCTTGACCTACAAAGCCATGTCCTACCCAGCCCTACTTGAAATGTTACACCTAAAGAAATCCCAATCTCCCATGCCACATGCTCCAGAGATCACATCCTCATTACCATAATTAACAGAACATGTTGGAGGGACAGGTTTATCTCCCGAAGACTGCCCATACTCTGGAATAGGCTTCCCATTCATGTCAAACACTCACTGGCCCTCCAAGAGAAATCTTGATGAGTGGATGGGTGGGTAACAGAATGTTCACTCCAGGGATCATTCCAGCTGCACTACTGGATATGGGCACTGTGAACTAACACTGGGTGGCACAGTTCCTGGGCAATTTTTTTTTGGGCTAGGCTTATAAAGGCTCTAGGGCCATTAGCCTAGAACACACCTATGAACACACACACACATATAAATATATCTAGACATATACATATTGACTGTGCAAGTAAAGCAGGTGGTCTCATCTGCCATGGACTTACTGTGAAAATGTTTTTTTTTCTCTTCCAAGTTATTCTGCTAATATTTATAAATCAGGCATGCCTCCTCTGACATATATTTATCTTTCTACAAGGTAGAGAAATTCCCATCATCAGACATTTGAACTTTTTGGAATGTGACTATAAGAAATGCAACATATATCTTTTCCTTGGCACATGATCAACTGTGTTGATAAATACATCTGGAGGCAATTCATTTGCTAAGGCCATTAGCTAGATGGTTCCTTTACCAACCATTTGTTTATACTGAGGGTATGCAATTTCCACAAAAGGTTTTTGTTTAATATTCCCTAAAAGGATTTGATTTCATAAGAGGTCAAACATAAGTTCTGCTAGGGGAATCTCACTCATGGCTTGACCTCTTTACAGGCTGCAGATGAACAGAAATAATGTCATTTATAGTAGGGGGGTTGAGAAATCTACTAAAACAACATCAGCATTTCTCAAATAACAGGCCACCCCCTCCCTGGGAAGGCCTAGGCAAGTACAAAATGCTTTAGAATAAAAATCTTGATTAGATTAATAGTTCTTGTATCCTGTACTGCTAATCAAAGAAATGGTAATGTAGTAAGTCCAGTTTTGGTAACTTCAAGGGGGGGGGGGGATTTTGTGTGTGTGCATGTGTGTTTTGGTTTTTTTTTTTTGTTTTTTTGTCAGAGGCAGGGTCATTTATGTATAGTCATGGAGACCTGGTTCAAGGCCAAAGAAAGTACTCCATTAGTGCATGGTTTCAATGCCTAACACACATTCAGACCCACCACATTTGATGAAAGCACCAAAGACAGTGATGTCTCCATATTAAAAAAAAAAAAAAATCTTCAGACTCATTAGACAAGAATCATCTATGTCCAATTTACTAATAACAAAACCCCTTTTCATATCATATCTAACTACAGCCACCCCATGTGACCCTATCAACCCATACCCAATACATAACTAGTATGGAGTCCCTATGCATTACGCCAAACACCATTGTCCTAGGAGATTTCAAGACCTTTCCATTAATTGGGAGTATTACACAGCCTCAAATGTGTATAACCACACATTTCTGGACTTCATCAGTACAAACTCTCTTGATCAGTTAGTCTGCACTGCAGCTGTGGAGGGGTAAAATGCTAGACTTGGTCTGTAATAATATGGGACAGCTTTACTCCCCACCAACTGTTGCTTCCTCTCTGGTCAAATCAGAGTATAAATCTGTCACATTCACCATAAAACTAAAGCAGGAAGTATTGTTGAATACCTTGTTATTCAGAGATTAGTCTAAGGTTAATCTACTAAAATTGAGTGATTACCTGACCAAATTCAAACTCCCCCTCAAACTTGATGACCCTGCTGTATATGTGGAGACCTTTTCCTCCAAATTCTCTGCATCTCTAAATAGCAGAACAGACACATCTAAAGCATAGTCATACCCTTCGAGAAAAACAAGGTTACCCCTAGCTACCAAATAGGTGGCAATCCACTGAGCACAGAAGAAGTTATCAGGGACCTGGGGACCCAGGTTGATAGTAGTCTGTCATTCGACACCCATGTAGCTAAAGTAGTTAGGAAGACCTTCTACATTGCCCACCTTATCATGAAGGGATTCTCATCTAGATCAAGGGAGGTCATAGTCTCCCTATACTCATCACTCATCAGACCAATGATTGAGTACAATGCCCCATTCGGAATGTATCTGACCCGACACTTGCAGCAGCTGGAGAGGCCACAAAGTTCCTCACCAAAAGGATAAAGGGTCTCAAACATCTGTCCTATGCTGCCCGACTGAAAGAACTCCAGCTCTATTCGGTCGCCACGCTTGCTCAGAGGTGACCTTTGCCTAACATACAAGGCCATGTCAAACCCAGATTTGATGAATATGCTTCACCTCAAAAATCTAGATCCGTCAGAGCCACAAGGGCGGAGACTTAAACCTCGACACGGCTATTAATAGGACGTGCTGGAGGGATAGATTCATCACCCAAAGACTCCCTATGCTGTGGAATAAAATCCCGGTATATGTGAGACAGAGCACCTCGCTGGCCTTGTTCAAGAGAAATCTTGACCAATGGATGGGAGATCGCAGATATACCCCAGGGATTACCTCAGTGTCACTGCTCAACAGAGGCACAGCAAAATAATGGGTATAGTTCCCCATACTAAAGGGGTGGCGTAAGCCACAAAACTATGGGCTAGGCTTGTAAATGCCCTCGGGCAGATAGCCTAGTATGAACCTATGAACCTATGAACCTAAATACAATGCAAAATGTAAGAATAAAACCATATGATGGATCCCAAATATAAACAGACTCCACAATAAAATGAAAAATTAATTGCACGCAAAAATAAACTGAACTCTCAAGGTGCTAAAAAGGCTTATACTAAACTAAACAGGGATCTTAGGACCCTGAATAACTCAACCAAAGCTAAATACAAGGTAAAACAGCCACTCAGATAAAGGACAATCACAAAGCCTTCTTTAACTAAGTTAGAAACTTCAGAAACAATGCCCAGCACTGTGCAGAACTAATAGCAAATGACATCATATATTAGCACCTGAAGAACATAGTCACATCTACTAATTAATGCATTTAGCTGTAATTTCACCCCCTTACCCCTTCTCCCCTCCTATATTCCCAGATCACATGCCCACATCTACTCCCCCCTCAATTTTGAAAGAACAAGCCATTAAGGCACTATCGAAGACCAAGACCACTACTTCCATCGGGCTGCATGACATACTGAGCTGCCTAATGGTCAACCTAAAAGAGGACTTCTCAGACTCCCTACAGAGACTATTCAATATTAGCCTTTAAAGAGGCTTTGTGCTGGTTGAAGGGATGACAACAGCTATCTTTCTCTTGCACAAAGGTGGGGCATCAATGGATCAGAGTAATTATACACCCATAAGCCTGACCAGCCTTATTTGTATGGCTACAGAAAGGATCATTATGGAATTAATAAATAACGACATAAGCAACCTACAAACTCATGACCCAAACCAGTTCTGGTTCACCTAGGGCAGATCTGGCCTATTTAACATGGTTGACTTCTTTGAGAAGGTTACTGAGGTGATAGATGGCAGCAAATCAGTGCACACCACATACCTAGACCTGTCCAGGTAATTTAACAGTATTCCACACTCCAGTATCATCATAGATAAGCTGTCCCAGCTAAATATAAATCCCTGTGTAACTCATTGGATAGCAAACTGGTTCACAAACAGAACCCAGGAAATTAAGGTGGGCAGCTCTATCTCCTCCAAAAGGCCTGTCAATAGCAGTGTATCCCACGATTTAGTCCTTGAGCCACTCCTCTCCTGCAGTTACATCTCGGAGGTCAAAGCAAATGTTAAAGGTTAATGGCTGACTATGTTTACAGATAATTGTATACCTGGTGCTATCAAATTCTTCAGAGGATACCGAGATCCCCCAAGCGGGTCTTTCCCAAACAAACAGCGGATGTCAAAACCACAGATTGAAACTAAATGCCAAGAAATGTACAACAGTATCATTCACCAGGCATGGCCTGCCTTCTACCTATAACACTGACAACATCAGCCCCCAAAATTGATACCATTGTCAGGGATCTGGGAACCTACATTAATGATGAATTGTCCTTTGATCACCAGATATCCACTACTGTAAGGAAGTCCTTTTTCATTGCACAGATTGTATCTAAAGGTATGGCATTCAGGTCCAAGAATTTTATACTTCCACTGTTCTCAGCTCTCATTAGGCCAATCACTGAATATAATGCCTCTTTCAGTATATACCTGTCCAAATACTTGTCACAACTGGAATGACCACAACACTTAATCACTAAAAAAAAAAAAAAAAAAAAAAACCAAGGGCCTAAATGACAAAAAATATCCAGACCACCTGAAAGCCTTATCCTATGCAAGCTACTTAAGAGACTTCTTTCCCATGTACAGAGCACCTCATATGACCTTATCCTTTTATATTTGTTAGGCATTCAGAATTTCAATAGTAGTGTGAACACCTTCCTGAGGGATCTCAATCTCTTTTGCAACATATATAGGACACGCTGGAGGGATAGGTCTGTATCGCAAAGAATACTTTTTCTATGGACTTCTTTTGCTATATCCATTATGTAATTTCGGTGAGTAGACTGGGAACCCATAAATTCACCCCCAGTTTAGCACCTATGTCCTGCATGGATAGGGGCAACAAGTAAATATTCCACCATACCTGTTCTGCTGCCACTGTGTTATTCATACATAAAATATAAGGGCTAAAACACTATAAGGGAATTGTACGGTTAGGCCTCTTAAAATCCTCACAAATCAATAGCGTACAAAGAACGTATGAATCTATGAGTAAATAGATGCAGCTTACTCAGAGTTTGTGTGTTGGTGATAATATTGCTATGCAGCCTAAGAATCTCTCCAGTTTTTCAGTCCAACATGTTTCTTCATCATAATTCATGTGCATTATCACAACTATGAATCCAAGTACAGTGACATTAAATGAGTGATGGTGACTGCAACTCATTATTAGGTACTCAGATTAGCTATGACTATACAGATAAGCCATTAAACACTGCAGGTAAACAAGTGTCACGGTATACCCCTCAATAAATGATGGAACAAAATACATACATTGCATAATATTGAACAACTGTTACACTCAAGTGAAACTAATGTATTTACACCTACTGACGAAAATGACAAAAATGATAAATAAGTAAAAAGGAATGGTTCATGCTGAACAAATATAACATTCTGACTTTGTGAAACAAAGCCATTCATGGGCCAGTAATAGAGAAATAGACGCAAATTATTTCATAACTTTTAGACAGTCACACACAATACATTACATTTTCAAGAGAAAGTCTTCCAGGAGAAAATAACTGACCTCTGTCATAACATACAATATACATTCAGTTATGGCCTCTGCCTTAAAATACATTGTTTCTGTAGTCTGGCATCTGTAACCCTACATAATGCAAACTGTCATTACCACAGACAAGTTGAGAGAAGGACTCTCCTTTACGGTTATAAATTAAACCCAATGTATTTTTGCTTTTTGTTACAGACTCTTTATGGTGACACTAAACATAATGACACAGTTGGTGGGAAAATACCCTGTTGTCCTATTAATCATTCAAAAAATAAGTTTCCATTCAAATTGCTGGGCAACAGACTAGCTAGGTAACAAATCTATGTACCTCAAAAAATGTTCATTTAATGGGCACTTACTTAAAGCTGCAGTTCTTATACCCCGTTCTCACATGCACACCTTCCATGCTGTTTCTGTACATCCTGATGTATGCTCTGTATACTTTCAAACAGACTCTTATAACAAACAAATTAAATTAGGACTTCTGAGTGAATAATGAAAGTGAATATATGGATATCCTGGACAGCTTTATTATTACTAAAATCTAAGAACAAAATCCAGTGTAGGTGATGGTTGCATTAGACAGAGCATCAGCAAGGGCTTTGGACTACAAATCTGAATACTTCTGATATGAAAATGACTACAGATGCTAAAAAATAATTTTAATTCTTATAAGCCTGTCTCCGAACTTCAGCAAAGCAGTAGGGTGGCAGTGGAATGAACTACAATGTCACTGCAGCACTGCTTTGTAGACTATTACATAAGTTACACTCTGAAGTTTGTTAAAAGTTGTTTCCTAAAAGACATGGCAGGAAATGGCATCCCCAAGGCTGAATAGTTGACAGTAAAATGATAAAACTGGCCTGCATACAAAATTAGCTCTATCTTACACATTTCACTTCACAGCAGTACATTACAAAAAATATTTTTTTTTTCGATAATCATCTCAGTGCATATCAGACTATCAATCGTGTATTGCAACTTTAGGAATCCCCCCCCCCCAGTCAGGCATTTGGCAAGCTCATGTTAAATATCTTATAAATGCTTGCACGTAATTCTATTGGTTTGACTGCATTATTTCATAACTCTTCTAGGCCAGCTTGACTACAAGTGACTTTTTCCCCATCTGGCGTATGGAAATCTCCTTCACAGAACTGTTTTGTTGCAGAAGACTCCATATGCCACATGTGAAAAAGTAAACCTTTACTTCAATGAACTCAGTATGATTCACTAATTTATTCTGGCAACTTGGTAATGAGGTTCACACAGTGGAGAGTAGACTGATTTCACTACATATATATTCAGTTATCAAACTGTGGATATGACTGTGCGTTTTGCTTTACGTTGCAGACACAATGTTAACGCAGGGAAATGGAAAACTGAGCAATTTCCTTTTATTTTTACAGTCTAAAGGTGACCAGCTAATGTAATGAGCCTTCTGAGGGCAACAATGATTATACAGTATTTATTTCACTCTAAAAACTAAAAGAGTAAAAGGTATACTCAGTCTGACATCTTTCATTTCACATCTGCCAAGTCAAATCTTGATAAGTCATTCTGACAGCAGTGAGGCAGCTCTCACAACAGCCGTCATTCAACAGAAACATAATGAGAAATCACTGAGACTGGGCTATGAGGTGCATTTATTGTTATAGACTGTATACAGCTCCATGGCTTTTCCTGCTTTTCCTTTCTTGTCTGTTTGCAATGTATAGCTCCAGAAGGAGCACAACCATCACAGCTCCCCATTCCATCATCTCTGTTAAATGCTTTAGTCCTTTTTGGCTAGGTCATAGTTTCAGAAGTCATCATATGCACATTTATTCTAGCTTTGTGGTAGTGCTTTTGTTTTATGCATGATCTATATTCCATGTAATACTCTAACAGCCATTTGAAACAAGATTCCCAAACTGAGTCTGGACTTGCATATCAGTTCATAGGAGAATACTGGGTTAATTTCCATGAATGGCTATTTGAAGCCTAGCTGATAATCCAAGGTCAGAATTAAACTCTGTACTTTGTCTATGAGGTAAAGACCTTAAACATTATGCTACCCCCAAGATTCATAAGTAATTACTAGGCTAATGACCTCAAGGGTCTTTTTTAAGCCTATACATGCTTCTCAAAGGTGAGAATCAAACCCTGTACCTTGTGTCTGTAAACATCTTAACCATTATACTGACCCCCAACATCAATTAGTTGGTTTATTTTGTAATGAAACACAAAAAGGCAAACTGTGTTATACAGTACCCAATTAAAATGTAATGGGCTAGATAAGGTATTTTTGTATTCTTCAGCAATCCAGCCTTATTGTTAATGTAATGGCACAAATATGCCAGTCTTTTAAAAACAGCAACATGGGTAATAACAGGTTAAGAATACTAAATATCAATTCACAGCATCCATATTTACCATTTTTTATTACTTCTGTAAAATTATAGTCTACAAACCACAGAAATGATTATGTTTGTTAAATGGCCTCTGGATAAAGAAGGAATTTTTTTCTTATTGCAATAACACTTAGAGGAGCTGTAATTATTCTCATACATACACAAATCTGCTTCTATGTCATGCATACTCCAGGTTACTTATTACTTTTCTTCTTGTTAGGAACTTTTTTAAAATTATTATGGACAACGTTTGGGAAGGGGCATAGCAAACGGAATAAAATAAGTTCCTCAAAATTGTAGGTTAGATTGAAAAATCTACCTCAACTACTGTAAGGTGTACAAATTTTTTTTAAGTCTTCATCAGACCAATTTAAGAGGAAGCAAAACTATGACAACTTAATCTGATGTTTTGATTAAATATTTTTCATTCTAAAAAATGTGACATGGTTGGCTTTATCAAAACATTTAGAAGACATAATATGACAGTGAGCTATGAAAAGTTCTTATATTGTTCTGACAATTTTATAAAATAAAGACTAGATTATGTATGTACAAGGATACTGTTTTGATACTACTTATCTGCAAAAATTACACTCATGGACAAAGCCTTACTTACACCTTCACAAAATACATCCTCTCCATTAAGACAAAATTAGAGTAACCTTTTTTCTTCCTCACATGTTGTACGGTAACATTAATTATATAAAGATCATAAAAAACATATAATTAAAAGTCAAGTCCATCTGTAACTTTTGGAAGGAACACTGAAGAAAAGTGTAGGAGATATGATGGTCAGAATGTGATTCACTTCCTAGTTAAATTCCAGTGGTAATAAGATTTGATCAACAAGATGCTACCATACCCAGCTGGATAAAATATCTGTTAGTAACTTGCACAGTCCATAAAACCATCTCTTGCCTCTTCTATCACTTCAAACTGTCACCCATATTCCAAGGTAATCTATTCTGGGGCATCTAGCTGTTTGTTCAAAACATCACATTGGACAAATGGCTGTTAATACATGTGGCTGTACTGCCACTCTGTAATTTAACCTTGTGATAACTTGCGTGTTATGTGAGAACATAGAATAGTCTTAGATTTAAGCAGAACACAGCATTTGCTGACATCTTTGCAAAGTTGCATTTATTTTATTTGAATTTCTGCACAATTATTTTTTTCTAGTCTAACCGTAGAAGGATTTGTTTATTAATTGATTTGATTTGCTGACCAATTAAGTGGGCTGGTCATAGGACCTTTTTCAGCTACAGCCTGATGTATAAGACAGTACAGGATTAACACTTTCCAGTTTTGCATTAATTATAGTATGCATACAACTGATTTAATTACACATAATAAACATGAGTGTTCGAGAATACAAGTGATAACAAATATACAATTTAAATTCAGGAAGTGACAAACTTTACCCTAGTACCTAGTACATCAAACATACTTGCTAACAGTTTTAGTACAGTATGTTTAACAGTGGCTGTACAAAAAAAATCTGAAAGGGTTGAGTAAAGTATATATAATTCAGAAAGTTTTAAACACAATAATCTTGTTACGCACGTTCAACAGATGTATCATGCCTAAGATAGCTGGTATATTTTATAAATGTCATGCACTATTTCCATTATATTGCCAGAGTACATTTCTCTAACATGATTAGCAAACTAGTCTAATATTACAAACAATGATGTTTGAATTACAAATAAAAATGCAGAGTTGACAGCAATACTGAGAATTTACAGCAAGAAAATGGCTGAGAAACATGAGGTAGCTACATTACTTTGGAATTATTACACAGAACATAGAGGAGGTAATCAAGTTAACTTTATTTATAATTTGTGCATACAGACACACACACACACACACACACAGGTACAATCAAGAATAGTCAACAATCATGTTTACTGGGAGGAAAAAAGGAAAATAGCACATACAGTGGGGAAACGTAAACACCAGAAAGGCAGACAGTGGATAGAAGTGAATATGGACTCCCAGACCTGTGAGGTAAAGCACTCCATCAAGCCTGTTTTAAAGGCTGCTTGAATTTTTATGAATTTTTGTTATCTGTCGCTGCTTCTGTCTTTTATTATCGATTTACTACTGTGCTGTTGTATATGTTCACGGTCATATTTATTTACTTATTCATAACTGTAGAGAGTCTTATGCTTAACATTTTAATACATTTAATTGCATTAATTCTGATGATCGTTGTTGCAATTCATATGACAAATTAATTTTTTGATTGGTTGACAACTTATTTAAATATAGACAGTAGCTGATCTTAGTATGAAGCACTGAAAGAATTTTTTTACTCAAAAGCTTTGCCTTATTTACTGCTGTTTTACTCTATCATTAAATTTGTTTGGACTTTTGAGTTCCTGTTTTTTTTTATTCATTTAAGTTCATTTGCCTTTGGAACTCTTTAGCAACCAGGTGGAATGTTCTTGTTTGGTTTAATTGAGGGGTATGCTGTGAAATGCCATGGTAAGGAAACAGGAAAAGTCATTGTCAATGTCCATTATACCACACTATACTGGAGATATTACTAGTTGTTTGCTAGTAATTATGAAATTAAGCAATATTCAATACTTAGTCATTATGAAACTAAGCAATATTTCTATATGTACACAATACTTCAAAAAACAAGTGACTTGCAAATTATTATGATAGCAAGTGAAACCTTAGATGTTGCAGAAAACTGTCACTGATGTTCGAGTTGTAAGTCACTCATCTTGAAAGATATTTGATGTTATTTATATTGCTATTTATATAATCAGGGATATATTTTCATATGTTTGTAAATATCGCAGTAAACATATACTCGGAGTGGAATTCCTTGTCACCATGAGAAAGCTTAAAAGCTAAAAAAAAAAGTGTTGTAACAATATACATCTAAATTATTACAAGATATTACAATATGTGATATTTTAGAAAAATATTATTCTGGGTTTGTGTACATAGTAATATATTAGACAATGGGTTTACTGTACATCAGTATCTTGATTGGAGAATGAGTGTTCTCCAACAGGGTATTAATGTACAAGTAATGCCTGCTGAAAAACAAGTCCGCCACTTCACGGCAGCATATCACGCTGCCATGGAGCTCGGATTGAGAAAATGGAATGGCCACAATTATTTTACGCTCACTAAGCAGCGCTTTTGCTATTTAGCGAGCGTAAAATATAACAAAAAGAAGACAACAAAAAAAGTGTGTGTGTGTGTGTGTGTGTGTGTGTGTGTGTGTGTGTGTGTGTGTGTGTGTGTATCTGTCTGTGTTTGACTGTATGTGTGCATGTCAGTGAAAGTGAGAGCGAGCGACCCATTATTTTACACTAGCCAAGCAGCATTTTTGCTGTTTAGCAAGTGTAAAATAAAAAAAGAAAAAAAATTAAAATAAAGTATGTGTATGAGAGTGTATGTGTATATGAGATTAAGAGAGAAACAGAAAAGTGTGTGTTTATGTTTCTGCCTGCATGTGTGCATGAATGCATGTATGAAAAAAAACACAGCATCAATGGAACCAGACGGTGTCCCGGTCTGCGTCCTACATGAACTCCAAGAAGAGCTAAACCCAAACATAAAACTACTGTTCAATCTCAGCCTTACTACAGGATATGTACCCAAAGAGTGGCGTACAGCAACAGTGGTCCCTCTCCACAAAGGTGGTGCCTCAATGAATCCTGGAAACTATCGCATCATAAGCCTAACTAGCTTGGTCTGCAAAGCTATGGAAAGGATCATCATAGACCTCATAAATAAAGATATTGGAGACCTACAGACACTGGATCCAACCCAGTTTGGCTTTGTTAAGGGCAGATCCTGCCTCTTAAACCTGGTCGATTTCTTTGAAACAGTCACCAAGGCCATTGACGAGGGGAAGGTGGTCCATACAGCCTACCTGGACCTCGCAAAAGCCTTCGATACAATACCCCACTCGGGCATTATAGATAAGCTCACCAGCTTAAATATAAACCCCTATGTCACTAGATGGGTAGCAAACTGGCTCAAGGACAGAACCCACATGGTTAGAATTGCTGGAGCCATGTCAGACTCCAAACCAGTTACAAGTGGCGTCCCACAAGGCTCAGTCCTGGGACCTCTCTTGTTCGGTATATATTTCTCGGAGGTACAGGCCAACATGGAAGGACTGTGGCTGACCAAGTTCACAGATGACTGCAAACTAGGCGCCATAATTGACTCTCCAGCCGACACAAGCATCCTACAAAAGGGCCTCATAGAAACAGACAACTGGTGCCAGAGCCATGGCTAAACACCAAAAAGTGTATAGTCATCCCCTTTGGCAAAAACAAAGTGCCCACAAATTACCACATAGGTGGTAATCCATTAAGTACGGAAGAAGTAATTAGGGACCTGGGGACCCAAGTTGATAGCAATCTCTCTTTTGAAAACCACGTGGCCAAAGTGGTTAGAAAAACATTTTATATAGTCCACCTAATCATGAAGGGATTCACATCTAGATCAGGGGAGATCATCGTGCCTCTTTACTCGTCCCTCATCAGGCCCATAATTGAGTACAATGCCCCTTTTGGGATGTACCTTACCAGACACCTGCAGCAACTGGAAAGACCCCAAAAGTACCTCACCAAGAGGATCAAAGGGCTCAAACAGATGCCATATGCTGCCCGGTTAAAGAAACTCCAGCTCTACTCAGTGGCATACCGCCTGCTCAGAGGCGATCTGTGCCTGACGAATAAAGCCATGTCCAACCCAGAATTAATGGACATGCTGCACCTCAGAAAATCCAAATCCCATCGAGCTACGTGCTCGAGAGACTTGAACCTCAGCACTGAAATAAATAGGACATGCTGGAGGGACAGATTCATAACCCAGAGGCTCCCTTCACTCTGGAATAAAATCCCAGTCCAGGATAGGCAGAGTCCCTCATTGACTCTCTTCAAGAGGAATCTTGATGAGTGGATGAGAGATCGTAGGTTTACCCAGAGGCACAGTATACTAACCTCGAAAAAGGGCATAGCAAAATTCATTTAAAAAATCATTTAAAATGGGTGGCGAAAGCCAAACACACTCTGACTAGGCTTATAAATGCCCTAGGGCAGATAGCCTAGTATGAACCTATGAAAGCACAGAGACTGTGTGCGTGTGCGAGACAGAGAGAGAGGGAGAGAGAGAGAGAGAGAGAATGAGTGAGAGAGAAAGCGAGTGTGATGTGTGAGTGAATGCATGTATGTAAGCAGGAGAGACTGCGTGTGAGAGATCGCAAGACTGAATGTGTACATGAAAGCAGCTGGAGACTGTGAGAGATTGAGAAAGAGGGTGAGACTGATTTTTTGTGAGTGTGTGTATGAAAGCAGAAGAGACTGTGTCTGTATATGTATGTGTGTGAAAGCAGAAGAGACTGTGTGTGTGTGTGTGTGTGTGTGTGTGTGTGTGTGTGTGTGTGTGGCAGAGAGAATGGGCTGTATGTAAAATTGTTGTTTTTCACTTGCTTATTTTTTTTTCAAGCACTGTATTATTTTTTATATATGTTTAATGTAAAATGCTTCCTCCAACACCATTAACATATACTACAGCAAGTTTGTAATAGTAGGCATAGGAACTATTTTACATTAAAAATATATATAAAAAATAATATAGTACTTAAAAACAAGCAAGTAAAAACAACAGTTTTACAGAGCCCATTCTCTAAGCATAATAATGTCCTCCAGGGTGCATGTTAATGTGTAATTAACACCCTTCCAGGGGTGTAGAGGCCCTCTGCCTGCAGCATGGGCCCTTATAAAATTCCTGGGTGGGTGTTAATTACAGATTAACACACACCCTGTCAAGCATTATTGCTTGCTTATTGTATTTATGAAAAGACTGTGAATACGCTGGCTATTATTGCTGTAAAGAATACTTCTTACTGATAACATTGCTATTTGTGCAGTGTTAATGGCTTTTATTGCTCAAAAAATATTTCTTCTTTTTCTTTCAGTTGCTCCTGCTAGGGGTCACCACAGCAGATCATCTGTTTCCATTTCTTCCTGTCCTCAGCATCGTGCTTTGTCACACCAACCACCCGCATGTCTTGTCTCACCACATCCATAAACCTTATCTTAGACCTTCCTCTTTTCCTCTTACCTGGCAGCTTCACCCTCATCATCCTTCTCCCAATTCATTTATCTTAAGTTGCAGCCTTCTAAAGGTGTGACTCACCGCATAGGTGCTAATGAATTAACATTAGTGAAATGAAATGTAGTGCTGTACGGTACCGAAGGTACACATCAATTGTGACTTGGTGGCAAAATCATGCACCGCAGGAGCTTATATACATTATCTTCCAGCACACTGTGATACTTACCTTCCACATAACTGTTTTGAAGAAATGCCTTTCAAGATTTGTAAGGTTTCATCTTATTTTATTAATTCATTTATTTACATTTTGTTGACTGCGTTAGTCTCAATAGACTAATGGCCTCTTTCCAGGGGAAACCCAAAATGGTACTCACACTTACCAGGAACAATTTGGAGAACTTTCCCTACTCTTTTCTCATATCTACGTGGTGCCAGAGGGCTGCTACAATGGTGAACAGAGAAAGAAAGAGTGTGAGAGAGAGATCCAAGCTAAAGGAGGAGCAGAGGAGAGAGAAAATGCCAACAGTGAAATGAAAAAGAAAATATGGAAAGTGTTGTGATTGCAGACTATGAGGAAATCATAGTAACAGTGGAAGAAGGGTGTTTAGATACACAGGTCTTGGTGGATTTAATGAAGCAGTGCAATCCAGAAAATGGCAATGCTGTCAAATGGGGTGAATTACTGGAAAGAGTGGTTACTGAAGGAGTAGTGGAGAGCACTACCACTGAATCCGAGAAAAAAGGCAGTAAGGTGGATCTGGAAAATTGACTATCTGGAGCATGTTCATCTGGAGGAGAAACTAGATTTAAGGTCAAACACTGGCAACAGGGTTTCATCAAGAAATTGGCTGGAAGCTTAACTTTTTCAGAAGCCATTAGAAAAGACTGACATTAAGACTGGAAATCCTGAAGTAGTGAGAAATCACAGGAAACACACAGAAAAATGCAGAAAGGAAGGAAGGATAAAATACCGAAAGAAAATGGGCAGTGGTAACAGTTAATATTAAGACAAATGAAAAGACAGACAGATATAACATACCTGACACTGTAGTTGTGCCACTGGGGTCTAAGCTGCAGAATATCAGAGTACTGATATGTCTGGGGGCAAAGGAAGTTCACAAGGTAACTTTTACATCTTTTACTCTACTACAGAAGTACACATGTGACATGGAAAAGAAAAAAAATGACCGTCTCCTGGAAAGAATGCAATTTTCAGAATTCAGCACAACTGAGGGAAAAAAAACAGTTCACTTTAAAACAGCTATTATTTAAGAGACTGAACTGAAAATGTATTTTCTAAATGAATGAAACAATGTGCATGAAATTAAAAAAAATGTTTATGATGCAAGAAATGTATAGACAGGTTTATGGGAGGTTTGGGTATGTGTGAAAGGAAGGTTAATCATGCTTCAGGAGTGATTAACATGAATAGAAAACAGGTACTCTACAAGGGGCAGCCAAAAGCATGACTTTATTATGGTGCAGATCATGATTTAATGCAGAAATGTAAAAGAAAAGATGCAGTTAATGTGGACAGACAGGTCATACAGCTAGGTAATATGTATCTAAGTGGAGGAAATGTAATAATATAACTAATTTTTGGATGGAATGACCCTTGGTATATGAACAAAGGCTAGATAAAAAAATCACTTTTCAGGTAAAGCACAGTTTGAGCAAGATGGTACAGTTACAGATGATGTAATGGATGAGGAAGAGAATGAAGCAGTGGTAGATAAAGATGTTATAAAGAATATCGAAACAGAAACAAATGTGGAAGTACAGATACAAAATTTTGATATGTAGGAGAAGGATACGGAAACAGGAGAAGCAAATGAGCAAAATAAAGTAATACCCATTTGGGAAGAATGAGAAGGAGAAAATAAAGATAAGAGTTTAAACTAAAAAGGATTCAAAACAAGAAAAGTATAATGTTTCAGTGCCAGCAGTAAATGTAAGCAGTGCTGGAAGTTAGAGGTTTGACAGTAACAGAATGGTGTAAAAAATAAAACATGGACATTATATGCTTGTCAGATACAAGATGCAACAGGAAAGAGATGAGAAACAACTGGGGTTGTATGGGGAAGAAAACATTTTGGTCGGTAGGCAATGAGATGTGCTCGGGCATAACAGTTATGATAAAATCTATGGAAGTAAAATAATGGATATTATAGTAGTTATACCAGGAAGACAGGTAGTATGTGATATAAGAAAAATAGAAGAGAGTAGTAAGACTGTGCATTATTTATAAATATACAAAAATATAATAAAGGAGAAATATTTCAAGACATAAACGTTTGTGGTGGTGTCAGTAATTATGACAGGAGAGTATAATTGTAATTTAAGGAAAGGAAAAAGATAACTCAAGACACAAGTTATGAAAGAGGTTTTTAAAGGTGATTATTTAATATTAGGGGGAAAAAAAATTTCCTATCACTTAGGTATGTTTAAAACAGTAATGTGTGTCTTATACTAAAAAGACAAGAAAGAAATAATGGGAGGATGACTGCAGAATGCTCCTCTCATAAACCAATATTGTTTTTACTGGGTGATGCAAACATTTAAAAGACAAGGAAAACGGATAAAAAGGTTAACATCATTCTTATTTGTATTAAAATAAGAAAGAGAAATTGTGGTATGAGGATATAACCACGAGAGACTATTTTGGAAATTAGACTTGCTGGTGGGCTGTATATAAAAAGAATATATAGCAAGATATATTTAAATGTTGAAAAACACTAAAGAAGAGAGAATAAAAATGCATAAAATTTGAATGAGCACAATGGTGAACTTGAAAATGGAAGCAAAATGTTAATGAGTTAGACAGAAACTTGTATGAAAAACAGGGGAAAAGTTGAGTTATTAATGTTTATAGAGACTTTTAAAGGGAAAAAAAGTACCTCCGTAGTTAATAAAACAGGTTAAAGTAAGAAAAGAAAAAATAGATGTAGTTTGTGATGAAAAATGGGTTATTGTATATATCCAAGGGGAATTTATGAAGGGAATTGAGAATTTTGTTATGAGATGCTCAAAAAGAAGATGTGCATGACAAAAGTAATACAAGTTATGAAAATAACAGATAAAGTAAAAACAGAATTTGAAAAAGATAAGGATAAAACAACTGCAAGAAATAAGGGAAATAAAAAAAATCAGCACTAGGTATGGGTCTAAATGGCCTAAGACATACTTTTTTTAATAAAAATATGAATAAAGATTAAGCAAAGAAGATTTTTGCCATACACTAAATGAATTGCTAAGAGAGAGAGAATACAAAAAGTAGAAATCTGTGATGCAGTGATAAATTTCATATGGAAAGATCACAGGAAATGTATAAAGAATTGGAGACATTAGGAAACACAGATTACAAAATATGAGAATTTTTTTAAAGAAAGGAAAGCAGAGAGTGTTGCACCATTATTAGATGGTGGTATTTTTGGTGTTAAAGGTAGAGCAGTAAAACAAATGTTAATGAAGGTTAAAGAAGTTATAAACCAGATACCAGAAGGAAATGAAGTAGCAAGAGTTGTAACATGTGAAGTGGCAAAAGCTTTTGACAGGGTTAATCATGAGGAAATGTGGAAAATACCTGAAACATATCATATAGGTGAAAGAACAGTTAAAGTTATAAAGACATGTTGTGAGAATTCTGGGATAAGGGTAGTAGTAAATGGATAGCTTAAAAAAAAAAGAAAAAACTAGAATGGAGAGTTAAGCAAGGTTGTTCTCGAAGCATGCTCATGTTTGTTTTGGTAATAAAATGCTATGAAGCAAAGATATGCATATGGGTTAAGCACGTAGCATGCGAGTTAGATAGTAGGAGCAAAGTACCAACTTGCATGTCATAAGCAGATGACTGAGTTATAGTTGTAAGAAATAAGATATGGATGAATGAAGTAATCATAAGAATTGAGATACTATCAAAGTAATATTGCAATTAGAGCTTAAAGTAAAGAATTTTGCAAAGTAAAAAAAAAATAAATGGAATACTTTATAACAGAAAAGAAATAAATGTACTAGGGATAAGATTAGATGAACATGAAACAGTCACAGAATAATGGGAAGAAAAATTGAAAGTAGTAAAGAAACTGATGGCATGTTTGAAAGTTTTGCTTTTTTTTAAAAAAGTATACAAGTTGTACACTTATGTACTATGAAAATTAACATGCTTACACAGAGTTGTTATGTTTCTGGGTAATATGAAAAACTAAATAATGGATATTATTTCAAATTTATTTGCTGTAGAAGATTAAATCCTGTGAGAAAGGGTATAATTTAATGAGTAAGGAAGAAGAATTCTATTGCATACTTTACTTCTATGCATATATTCCAGATAATTAAAAGTTCATGAAACAGACAAGACTACCGAGGGAAAATACTGAATGTGAGATATAAGGCAATATGGAATAAACAGAAAGAAAAAGGATAATAAAGAAATATAGAAATGAAAAAATATATGAATAAAATACAGTTATGGAAAATATAAACTGGAAAAGAAAAGATTGGCATGAAGATATAATGGAGGATTGTTAATTTATATAGCCATGGAAAGAATTAAGTAAAGATGTGAAAAAAAGTATATGTGCAAGAAGGAAAAGATTTTAAATTTGTTATGAAGCTAGTGATTTTTTGTGGATATTATTGCTGAATAAGTTACCTGTAAAAAGCAATATGAAATACAAGTGTTGGGAGAAAGAAAATGTAAAGAATCCAACATAGAAAAAAACTAAAGAACATTTTCCTGAATTGTATAAATAATATGATTTTTAGAGAGTTGTAAAAACAGATACAAGTGGAATGTATCTGAAAAAATAAACAAGGATATGGCACTATATGGAAAGTATAGAAAAGAAAGCAAAGCTGAAACTGAAAAATGGAAAAATAATTTGTTTATTGCTGTATGGATGTTATGGAGAAAGCGATGTGGAAACTTATTACATAAAAGTACAGAAGGAATTAAAGGAAAGGTTGTGGTGAAAGAGATGGGATGGATGAATGTATTTTTAAATAGGAGAATTGTGCTATGGTTATTTTATCTTACTTTTCTTTGATATTTCAGACATAGATAATATTAAATAATGAAATATGAATATGAAGACAGGATTGTAAAGAATATAACTAGGGTATATTGTGTGAAGTTTTGTAAATATTGTAAATAATGTGAATGCATGTATATAATGCAAATAATATAAATAATGTAAATAATTCAAAAGATGCGCATAAAGCATTCTTTTTTGATAACTGCTGAGTGAGCTTTTACATCCACCTAAGCTATCACTAGCACAGGCAGATTGGTCTCAGTTTAATGTCTTATCCGAAGGACGGCAAACTCAGGAGTGCAGGACTCATAGCCTTCTGCATCAAATGCTAGTGTCTTACCTGTCTGATTCCGATTACTTTCTCCCTATACACACAATTTGCACAAACAGCACAGAAAATTCATTCCTGTGCCATTTATAATAAAAAGCTATGTTTCTGTCTAGGAATGGCTCCCATATTAAAATATTTCTCAGTGATCTTCAGGTACACAGCTTTCCGGTTTGTGCTGTGAACATGTGCCTTAGCTGCTATTACTGCCAAATGTTGCTACAGACATTTGTTGCTCACGTTGTAAACTTACTAAACTACTGTCACAGCTAGATGCTACCAGAGAAATCACCAATTCTTTCCTTCTCCCTTTCTTATGTTCCCTAATAATATATGTCACCACAAATTTCACCTTTCTATTTTACACAAAATTGTATTGTTTGTTTCATATTGCTTCATTGCGTTTTGAACACCTTTCGCCACATCAAGTGAAGTCTTGTGCCATTTTGTGAGGTGAAGGCAGATTTGTCATGAAGGGAGGCTGTTTTTGATAATCTGATGATTTTGAGTTGGGTTGTGTAAAAGTGACCCATACAACCTATTGACACTGAGAGGATGGCCACCACTGCTTTAGATTACCTTCACAAAATGGACAATTCCCTTTTTCTTACAGATATATTTATAACACATACAATCATAAATATATTGTGGTCTACAAACTAAAAGCGGTATTTATTTGTCCCTATAAATGACGTTTACAAGCAAAGTGTTACTAAATAAAAAAAAATTATAATTAGTAATTGTGAAATGACACTCAAATTCAACATGCAACTATTACCTCAGCACCTAACAACACAAGTCAAGTGCACTTTATAACTGAATATCCAGATTTCTTATCCCCCCAAAATTGCTATAAATATACAACTCGTGCATTAATAAACACTGTCAATAGGTTTGCACAGTCATCAGAATGTGTCAGGCTGCCAGAATAAGAGGTATTAACAGAAAGTGGCAAGTATTTTTATGGAAAAGTCAGGGCAGAGGATAAGGAGTTTTTCTGGCATGAATGGGGATGGCAGTCTTTTTGCAAATTACTGTATATTACTACTGTTTGATGTACAGGAGTTGTTAATTAGGATTCTGGAGATCCTCAAGTAGTCTATGAGAGAGATGCAGGCCTTTGCTATTATCTAGTGAAGTTATTTTTGTATCATGGTGGGTAAGGAGTTACGGGTTAGTGAAGAGAATGGCTTCTCTTTATTGCAGGGAGAGGGATAAGTATTGATGAATAAGTCTTTATTCAACACTAGAAGTATTACAAAGGAGGAAATGGGTTAAGTTAAAAGAGGTGGCACAGAAAATGTTTTATACCTTGCAGGGCATGTGGGTATGCCCCATGATATAAGATGGTGGAGACATGCAAAACTTGTTTAACTGTTTTGTGTTCATGCTGTACAATGTAAAGGATTAAAATGGGTATTAAGGCAGAGACAGCCCTGAGGTGGTGTGGAATGCTGGACTTAAAGGACATGTAGTGCTAGCAAACTTAATCCAGTAAAGAAAAATATATAAGATAGGGGATTTAAGGTGGGTGCAGTGGGAAACAAAAAAAAAAGGAACAAAGCAGTATATATAGGGGCCTGACAACCTGAAGAGGGGAAAGGATAAGGAAGAGTCTCAATATGAGGGGAAAAAGGCTGGGAGATGACGGAAATTAAGGATAAGGGATATGCTGACATGGGGGCACAAAAACTCAAATAAGGGAATAAATAGGTAGAGAAGAAAAGGAATGAAGTATATGAATGACAGTCTACTGTGCACATGAACAGAGGTTGATACATTTTCAGCAAGTATAGGAGATGTATGGGGTTAGTAAGGGTGACTGGCTAGCCTACGAAGCACTGTGTGCAGGGGGGTAATCAGTGCAGAGAAATTAAGGAGTCTGTTCTGGGTGTGGTACTGCAGATCAGTGCTTCAATGGGGAATGTTTAAAGGGGACGGGGTAAGATTGTGAGGATTTATATCGACTTGGGGAGAAAAAGCTTTGCAAGCCTGAGTAGCTAGTGAAGATGACAGATGGAAGTCTGAAATGTGGGAAGAAAACTGGGAACTGGTTAAAGGGCCAAAGGTGGTTGGATCTGTTTATGACATGTGTATCAGTGTTGCACAGGTGGTATAAAACTCCTTGGAGTGTTAGACACTAAAGGAGTTACATATGTACAAGGGTGGATTTTAAGCATATGTAGCAGGAACTGCCAGTATCTGAAAGAGGCATACAACAGTGTTTTCTGCAGGAGTAGCTGTTCTGGGTGGTTGCAATGCGTAGGCTAAGGGAAAGTACATAAGTCCATGAAAATGGAGTTGTATGTCACTGCAGGTTTACAGGGGTTCACACTTTGGATGAGGGAATGGTATGCAGTTGGCTTAGGGTGGTGTGGTTAAGAGAGATGAGGAGTCTGGGAAATACTAGGCAACAGGGGTGGATAAGGGGATGATGACAACCTTCACTACTTGAGAAAAGGAGTTCAACTTCAGGAGAAAGTCAGAATAAGAATGCAAGATGCTGATCCACAGGGAGAAGCACAGGTGGATGAATAATTGGGGTTTACAGAATGAAAAGGCTGAAAAGCCTAGTATGGACCTTATACTGTACAGCTGCAGGTAAAACATACATCAGGATGGGGAGAAGTTTAGCATGTCCCCAGAAATAAGAAGCTATAGCTGGTTGGAAGTCCTTCCTCTCATTTGACTTTTAGGGGAGGAATTTTAACATGGATTTGCAGGAACTGTCACACATCTGTATGGTTAAGGGTCATTTTAAAATTATACATCTTCTGTTTAGTATGTGATATTCCAATTTGTAAAAATGGAGAATGGACTATATTACGTTGGCAGGAATGGTTATTGTATATGATGGACTTTGTATTTCGATTTTAGATATATCTAATCAAAAGGACTTAGAGAAAATAAGAACTTAACAGATGAACACCTAAAAAGGAAGTTATATGCTCACCATAACATGCCCATTTTCATTCTTCCTCAACATATGGGTTCATATCCAATCCTTGGATCCATCTTGGTCGCTGTTCTAGAGCTCGTGGAAACCACAAACTCTCAAGTTTCTCCCTTACCCACAATGCTGCAGTCCCCCACTTCTCCAGATCTTTGTTGCAGCTTCCTACAATAAAATATTTTTTATATTTTACAGAGTATGGAAAATCACTTCCTGGAGCTCAAAGGAAGATGAAAACGAAAAACACAGTAACTGAGACACTCTCCTGCTGTACCATTATGTCATCACAGAAACATGGTAGGGGGCTGTAGGGAGGGGAGTTGAAAAATGAGAATGGACAACACAGATGGAACATTATGTTGAGTACATAACTTCTTAATCTGATGTTGTCAATTTTCATTCATTCCTCAACATATGGCAGGGAGTCCCCAGCTACCTGAATCCCAGGTGGACTCTAAGGAAGGATATTCCTGAGTACTGTAGAGCCAAAGGCTGCTCTTCCACTTGAGACCAGACCCAATTTATAATGAGTAATAAAGGTATGAGGGTTAGCCCAAGTTGCACCTGCACGAATATTGTCTTTAGACGTTCTGCATATGAAGGCAGATGACGTCACCATCGACCTGGTTGAATGGGCTTTTAAGGGATTAGAAGTAGTAAACCCAGCTCGTTATAGACAAAGGAAATAAAGTCAGTCACCCAGTTTGATAAAGTTATTTTCAAGACTGGTTGACCCAATTTGGTTTCTGAACTAGTCAGATTTCCGAAATTTCTTAGATTTGTGTAGACAAAAAAGTAATTGTTTATGACCTTTCAATAAGTGCAACATGTATTCGCCTTTGTTAGAGAAATCTGGAAAGAATATCAGGATATCAATGGCTTGATTAATGTTAAACCCTGATATCACCTTAGGATGGAAGGTAAGGTTGGTTCTTAAAAACACACTATCCTCCTGAAAAATTAAATAAGGAGGCTTAGAAGATGAGGCTTTCAGTTCTGACACTCTTCTAGCCGATGTTATGGTTATGAGAAAAATAATTTTCCAAGTCAGATATTGTAACTCACATTTCACTGCAGGTTCAAGAGGTCTTTGAGTTAGGACCTGTAGCATTATGGTAAGATCCCATGGTGTAGAGTCCTTGAATTTGGGGCTTTATTAAAAAGGCTTCTTTTATAAAAGCTTTGCAAAGACGTGAAGATATTAAGGTAGAATGATCAACTCCAATATGAAAATTGGAGATAGCAGCTAGTTGAACCTTAACTGTAGAAGGAGTAGCCCCCTCAATGAAAATGGAAGTCAGAAACTCAAGGATTGTATGTACTGGTGCTGAAAAAGGGTACATGTCATGCAGTTGTGTTCAAAGGGCTAATCTTTTCCATTTGCTTTGATAGATCTTCCTAGTGGAATCCTTGTGAGAAGATAAAAGGATATGACAGACTGGGGGATGAGAGCTTTGGCTGTCTGGCTATCAATGAAATTGGAGAAAGCATGCAGTTAATTTGAGACAGGAAATGTCCAGATGAGTCATATCTATTGGTTGAGACAGGAGGTCTGGAATTGGATCCAGAATCCAAGATGGGTAAACTAGATGAGGCCAAAGGAAGGGAAACCAAATCTGCCAAGGCCAATATGACTTCACTCTTCAACTGAGATGCTTTATGTAGGAATTTGGGGATTAAGGGGGTGGGGGATAAGCACAGTGGAGACCTGGGGGCCAGTTGTGAAGGACAGCATCTCTCGGTGACTACCCCAACAGAGGGATTAGGGCAAAGAACCTGCTGCATTTGTTGTTCAGAGGAGATACACGTAGGTCACAGCATGGCTGGCCTCATTAGTGGAATATAATTTCCGCCACTTCTGTTTTGAGAGACCACTCGTGAAGTAATAATATGGACCTGCTCAAATTGTCTACTATCACGTTGGACTTCCCTGGTATATGAATTGCTGTCAGAAATTAGTTTGAAGATATTGCCCATTGCCACACTCTCAACGCTTCCGACACATGGGGTATGATCTGGTTCCTCCTTGTTTGTTGATGTACCATACTATGGATATATTTTCTGTTTGAACTGCAACAGTCTTGGAAGGGACAGTCTTGGAATGCCTGTAATGCTAGTGGTACTGCTGTTATTTACAGCACATTGATATCCAAATTGGCCTATTCGCGGGACAATGAGCCTTGAACAGTCTTCTCCAAGAAATGCTCCCCCACCCAATCTGGGAAGTGCCTATGGTTACTATGGCCTTGGGTTGAGAAAAGATGAATGGACGACCTTGCAAAAGCTGATCTTAGTGAATCCACCACCCAAAGAATCTCTTGCAATCTGAGTTATGTTGATCTTGATGGACAAGAGTTGCTGTAAGACAGACCACTGGGTTGCTAATGTCCATTGTAACATTCTCATATGGTACATTGCTAAGTAAAATTATCACTACTGACATGAACCCCAGGGTTTGTAATACCTTGTGGGCTGATAGCAATATGAACTCTGAATTATCCTGCCGACTTGGAAACGAATGGTTTGAACCTTCGGGGCAAAGGCAGAGATACTATGATTGACATTGTGCTGAAATTGGCTCCTATGAATTCTAGAGTCTAAGAAGGCTGGAGGTGACATTTCTTGTGGTTGATTGTGATGCCCAAATTGGAACAATTCTGGAGTACATAGTCTCAAGCTGTTATCAGTAGATGCTTGTTTGAGGCAGTAAAGAGCTAGTCATCTAGGTGTGGAAACACTAAGAATCTCTGCAGTCTGAAATGAGTTGTTACCACTACCATGCATTTGGTAAACACCCTGGGGGCTGTGGTGAGACCAAAAGGCAGTGCTCTGAACAAATAGTGATTGGCTCCCAGCTGGAAGTGTAGGTATCTCCTGGACTGTCTTGTTCATTTTTATATGATAGCATGCATCCTGGAGAGCTACAGAGCACATCTAGTCCTGAGCCACATCTTTCAACCACTTTGTGATTCCTGGAAAAGGTTCTTTGAGGAGTGGAAAAATGTACACCAACAGCAGACAGAGTTTTACAATCTTTCTCACACTCGAAGAGTGCCTCTTTAACCTTGAGACCAAATAACAAACTTCTGTCAAAAGGAGTATTGACGAAGGATGACTTGAACTCTGCAAAATCACGCAGGTGCATCCAAGCATGCCTTGCAATGGAAATGTTGGAACCCGGCACTCGAGGCTCATTCAGCTGCATGGGCAATAGAAGACTTTGCCTTAGCAGTACTAGTCCCAGAGAGGGTTTTTGATCAAATCCCTCTGCACTCTGGTGAAGTGCACCATGTAGTTTAAGGACCTCAGTGCAAAGGTCGCTGATGCATACACTCCCTTCCCAAATCTGTCCATCACCCTAGACTCCATGTTAGAGGGGTGTACAGATGAACTCTCTTCTGTGAGTTCTTTTTTGGTGGCCACCGCCATGACCATATAATTTATCGGTATTCCTTTATTTCAGAATTCCCTTCGTTTGGGTGGTGGCAGGATCCTATCTGGTCTCTTGGGGATCAGCTCTACAGAATCTGGTTCTTTCCATGCCTGCTGAGATCAAGTGAGTGAGCTCATCAGTGGGAAGAGTTACCCAGGAGGTAGATGGGGCAGCACCAAAAGCCTCCAGAAATACTGATTCCTCTTGAGAAGGGCTGTAGGTGGGCCAACCACCCCATTGTTTCAGGATTTCTAAAATGTCTCCAAAGGAGACATCATCAGGTAGTGATCTTGGGAACACTTCTCCTTCATCAAAATCCAGATCTTCCATGACTGAAGCCTGAGTGGAGTCCAAGTGCCTCTTCTTGCACTTTCTCTTCCTAGAGACTTCTTTGGTGTAATGCTCCAGAGAAGTAATGAAAGCAATAACTATGTCCTGTGGGGACATCTGGAAACTTTGGAGCAGGATCCATCTGGTCTCTAGATGAGAATACTCTCTCTACCACCTCGAAGGCAGAATGCTTTAAGGAGAAAGAAATTGTTAGAGCCAAGAAGACAAGCTTCTGGACTTAGACCCGAAGACAAAACCCCAAGGCAGGAGTCAGAGCTAAGCTATTAAATGCCAAGGCTTCAAGGGGAAGAGATCGCTTTTACAACTTCTGAACTGAATTTACACCTCAGACCCAACAATGAAGCTTCAACTCTGAGAGCCTCCAACTCTGACACACTTGGAGCCGGTATGCTCTGAGAAGACTTTAGATTCAAAGATAAGAGTATCTTCGGATCCGAAGCAGAAGGCATTCGGATACTTGGATCCAAGGACTCAAACTGAAGGATGGATCATAGTAGGAGCAGACAGAGGTCGAGTCATACAAGTCAAGGCCTGGAGACCCAATGAAGTAGGGGCCAGGAGAAATCCCATCTGAATTTGTGTCAAAAGAAACTTCCTCGTCATTCTATCCATGTCTGCTTCTGTGGGACTTCTGGACAATCTGGAAGAGGTGATAGAGGGGAGAATGACATCTTTTAAGGAAGGTCAATGGGAGCTGAGACTGGACTGGAGTGAGGGCTGATGCACGTCTGGTGCTGGGTAATGATTTTGTCTCCGAAGAAGTCGGATCCGAAGAAATGGACCTGGTGTCAAAAGTGGTAGGATCCAATAACTCGTGGTGTGATGGATCTGAAGATTTCTTAATCTTCTTTCTCAGCCCTGAGGTTGGAACCAAAGAAGACTGAGATGAGCCAGCTTGCTCTGAAGATCTCTTTATTTCCTCCTTCTTGACCATCTTGGAGGAATTAGATCCTGAAAGGGATTTTCCAAAAGCTGATGGAATGAGGCCTTTCAGATTCAATTTGTTTTTCCAGTCCACAAGGGCTCTTGGATTGAACAACTTACAAACAGGACAGTCAGCCTGCAAATGCTCAAGTCCTAAGCAATATACACACAATGCATGGGCATCAGATAGGATGATCTCGTGCCCACATTTACTTACACTTCATGAAACCCAAAGGTTTATCTACCATGATCAATCTAGCAATAACACAGCGACTAGAACTTCAGCACTAAAAAAATGGAGAGGAAAATTTTTTTCTTCTTTTTAAACACTAGAAAGACGGAAAAAGAAAGTCTACCAACAATGGTAACAGAAAAAATACCACTAAACAGTAAAGGAAATTATACCAACAATGGTAACCATGACACCCTACCACTGGCAACAGTAATCAAGGAGCCTCAATCCTCACCACTAACACCAGTAGGAGATGTACATTGGGAGGACAACAGGTACACACACAGTATTTCCATGAACTGCATCAACTGCAATTTCACCTTAAGAGCACATAGTGACCACAGTCAGTCCGGGGCTGGTTTCTCCCTCTTTCTCCAGATCCCCAATAAGACTCACCACTGGCACAGCTATAGCGTTGAGATTTCAGCTGAGTGACAAAGACAAGACCTCCAAGCACCCTCTCTGTCCAACCAGTGCTTTGTGTCACTGCCAAAGTAGCTGGCACACACACTCTTTGAGGTTTGACTTATACACACACACACACACACACCTGGGAAAAGCTGGCACAGGTTTACAAGCTATGCCCCCTTCTGCCCCGACTATAAGGTAGTTTCCCCTGCCACCTGTCACTCCTTATCAGCTGCTTTACAGCCCTTAACAAATGGTGTCCAATCTTACTATGTAATGTTACTGTTAACACAAATGATAGTTTGACCAAGAGCAAGGCTACTAGGAGTGGCCCACACAGTGTCACCAAACAAATACGCAAGCACTCCCAGAACTTAAAAATCTCTACACAGATTAGCCACAATGAAAGGTTTAAATATATTTAATAGTAAGTAATAAAAGAACAAGAAAATACTTAGTATATACTTAGAGTTATATCAAAGTTCAAAAAGACAGGAATACTTAAAACAACATTGCAGGACAGTCTCAATTAAATAAAGAAAAGCAGCTAAGCTAAGCTTTGCTATATTCCTGACTGTATGTAAGAGAATTATGTACCCTAATAACTTACTTCAGAGCAAGCAAGGCAGATGTGGTGAGTGGATTTTGATGTTGTCAGGTCAAAGACAAAATGCAGAATAAAGTCTCTCACTAAGGGACTTCCCAAATTAACATCTCAAATATTACTGCTGGGATAGCTTGCAGAATGACATAATTTTTTGTCATCTGATTCTATCCCAGGTGAAACTCCCCTCTGATGCAGCTGGTAGCATTTAGCATCTACCTGTGAAAATACACGGACAAGGGCTTTTCTTAGATCTAAGGTAGATCCTGGAAGTCATAAAACAATAAAACACTTCTAAGACAATACAGAAAACTTTTAGTTCTAGACACTGTGTCTGTTACTGCACTGAAACTGAAAGTAACATCCTTTTATTACATGGCCATGAGGTAATTTAATTTCAGCTATTTTTCTGAAGTTAACCTCTTGTCCTCCAGTCTAGATTGTTAAAATATATACATCTAAACAGTTACAATAGCGCAGGTACATTTCTCTACTAATCCAGTAGGGCATGCTGTGGTTACATCTTTAAACAGAACTTTGTAAAATACCTATTTAGCACAAATGTGTGTACAAACCATCTTATGACATACAGTTCTAATACATTTGTAACACAAGCATATGAATCATGTTGATATTCACAAATGACATATAATTATTTACAAAATTTCAGATAGCTGGGCTGGCAGTATCTCCTTTTGTGACAGTAACTATAAGAGGTAACTGACAAAAGGGAAGAACAAAGGGTAAAGGGAGGATAAACACTAGAAAAAAGATAAATAACAATGAAAAGGCACGTATTGTTTTTGAAATATAAACTACTATTGAGAGCTGTAGCAACCACGTGTTCCTAATGGTGGCAAATAAGATATGGAAAAGGAGGGGACTACAGCAATATGGGTAAGGGAGGAGCTTGAGAGTTTGTGATTTCCATGAGCTGTAGAGCAATGGCAGAGTCGAATCTGAGGATCAGATCCAAACCCATATGTCGAGAAATTAATGAAAACTGACAACAAAAAGAATTAATAATTGACATCAATTATATAGTCAATGTCATATTATTTTAATTCTATTACTTCAGTTTTTCTTCAGCTAACGAACCAACTATATATATTTTAAGAACATAACAGTTTTTAGGTTCTTTGCTAATTTACAAATGAAAAAGGAGTCAGTTTCCAATTCGTGTTCTACAATTTTGACATAGAAGTTCACTGCAGAGCTATTTAGACCAGAAGATGTTGTAGATATATTTTCTGATGGAATTAATGTTTTGAAACACATTATATGGCTTATTATTCAATCCTATTATTTTTGAAGCGAATTAAGCCTAATATTTCTAGCTTCGCACTAACATTTACGGTTATTTTTTTAAAGAAAAGGTGTAACAGTCTGCATTTACAGAACAGATAACTGTAGATGTATATATTATTTTGATTTTCCTTTTGCATTTATCTATATAGTCTCATTTTTATTTTATTTATAAAACTCTGTTGTAAGACTCAAGGTACAGAAGAAATGTGCAGTGCTCGTGATAGCTGAATAGAATTTAGAGTGAACTAACTGACCAATTCCCCTTTACATCTTCAGCACTTATTATTCCCCACCTGAAGGAAGATCCTTTGCAACTGATGTTGTGTATAAAAATACCTGTGTAAACATTTTCACACAAATATCCTGAACGATCTGGATTTTGTTGTATGCTTAGATGCCCTACAACTCTTTTCCCATTGCCTCTTCATAATTTGTCTATTCTCTTTTCCAAGACCCTTTATGCAATATTTTATATGTTCTGCTTATTTCAGATTTTTTGATGACAACATCACTTCTTCAGTCCATTAGAAACTCCACTAAGGATGACCTTTATTCCCCGCCATGCTCTCCTTCTCAATATTTGGCTACCATTTTCTGATATGGGAGACAATCTGCAAATCAGACACTTACTTTGCCCCACACTGTTATTTTCCCTCCCAATGCATTTGTTCCCAGTAACCTGGTTCCTTAACGAACTTCCTCCAATTACTTCCATCCACCGCCTGCTTAATTTGTGAAAATTTACTATTGTATATACCTATTAAAAGAATTTTGTTGCTTTTTTATTTTTTTAATTTAAGTATATTACACATTAATATTTTGACAAGTCAAGTTATACTTTATTCTCCATCCCCACCATCCTATCTTCATGCTGGAAAGGCAAAAAAAAGAAGAATCACCTGGCTGCAGTACCAGACAGCTTTAGTCTTTATAACATGTCCTACCATTTTATAGATGTAATATTTTATAAGGTTATTAATATGTTAATTAATGCCTTGCTGATTAAATTATGCACTGCTTACGCATATAACCAAATGAACTATAAACACTTGCAATAACTGTATCTTCCTATCCAAATTCATGATCATAACCTTACAGTCTTGTACTTTACTGCCAATAATACTGATTGCTGACAAGTGTGCGATCCCCCCCCCAGAGGAACCATCTTAGGATTAGTCCTACTCTTCTCCTCCTGCTGAGAAAAGGAGCAAAGGGACTAATTCCTAGCTGACTTTATCTGCAGTGAGACCAGCACTAGTAGCAACAAGGTAGCAATCAATAGGCAAATCACTGCTTTTCACTATTATTGGCAAACCTAATTCTGTCTTTTCACTAAGTACTGCTATCACCTTACCTAATTTCAGAACATCACCCGAAATATTTCATCCACAAATCTTAAGGGTATACTATAGCAGTCTCTCAACCATAAGTTCATAAGCTGGGTACCAACATTAAGGCTGTATGGCCATGTAGTAATGCTGGCGCCATTTCTGGATTGAACACTTTGTCACCAGCCCACAAATGCGGTTGTTTCGTAAAGGATTTTAAGTTCTTATTGCCTCTAACATGACGTGGCATTCTATTCCAATTCAACAATATTGGATTTAAGTAAGACTGATGTATATGTCCTCATAATACCCAGATTATACTTCATAGCTTGATGTCTCCATATTGAACTATACTTTTAAATTAATTTTTAAGTCAAAGATAGCTTGTAAACTAGGGTCATGAAATACTTTGTAGGCAAATATGAACTTACTACTGATGTGACTACAATGAATAGTAAATAAATTGAGGTATTTGCATCTATTATTGTAATTGTAATCTTTGTGAAGTAAAATCCTCTTGGTGAATTTTCTTTGTACTTTCTCATGGTAATTCAAGTGACCCGAGCTGTATATAAAATACTATCGTACCCTAAAACTGGTATAACTTGTGCTTTATATAGTAACAAAATACATCTCATTTCTTCTGCTATAGTTTTTAAACACATATCCCATTTGATGCATAGCTTTATTACTTATTAGTTGAGCATATGTATCAAACAAAAGATTAACATTCATGCTTATTCCCAAGTTTTTATATTGGATTACCTCCTTTAGTGGATGTTCTAGTACGTGTACTGGCAAATGAACTGCAGCCTTTCCAAAATACATTATGTTACTTTGTTGTTGAACAACAAGATTGATGGGAAGAGAGTAGGAGCTTATGCTTTGTATGGTTACACACTGGGATCATTTAACCATGACATAATCCATTTTACCAGGAATATATTGCCCTTCACCTTGATAAGGCTTTGGTAGATTACATGGTGAGGAAAGAAGTCATAGGCCTTGGCTACATCTATGAAAATTATTCTACATGAGAGACTTTGATCCAGGAACTTAATAATTTGATCATCAAAACTTAATAAACTTATCGTCCTTTACAAAACCAAGTTGATCCAAGTCCAAAATGGTGATGTGTTACTGTCCCCCAGTATTTCAGTAATGCATCTTTACAAGCATTTGGCCAGAATTGTTAAAATAATCTTTATTACCTTTTTTACATATGTGTGTGTTATAATAGATGTTTCCAGGAAATGAACAGCAAATATTAGGTGAAATCCTGGTAGAAAGTGATTTTTAACTGTTAGGAACTGTATGGAGGAGATCGAATCATGGCCCACAGAAGCTGAATTCTTTATTTTACTAAAAGGTCTATCAACCCCTGAGATATGGTAGGACTTATTGAAGTGTCAAGAATTACAATGTTAGTTGACAATCTGTTAAAAATGAGATCTAAGCCATGTATTTAATGGGCGGTGTTGTAGACCTTCAAGTATGGAAGCTATACCAGGTGATTTAACTATATTTTTTGCGGCAGCTTTCTACCTACATTATGAATGGGTCAGTTTTGGCATACCCTATTAATCCTTCCACTTCTACACAGATGGTTCTAACCCTCAGAACAACAATTCCATTGCTTCCAATGGTGACTGGCAATGCAATAGGACTTTTGATATCTTTTGGTGAGGCTGCATGCCCCCGAATTTGATTTAACACTCCTGGTCAATTTACCAAGAGATCAGGGAATGTTACAAGTGCAGCTACACACTTTTGAATGTTTAATCAAAAAAATGTAAGACTCTACAGATATAAATAAAGTCTGTCACTAAAAATCAAGTACACAGAGGTCTGCAGATATGGAAATACCCATCAGGTACTGAGCAAGCCTCTGTGATGCATAGTGAGCTGACAAAGTTATTTGATCATATTGGTTTGTAGTTAATGAAAATCCTGATTCGGGACAAAGACCGTAAGTTACAAAAATGAAATAATCATATCAAATAGCTTAACAACAATATTGTTAAAGACTTGATGTTTGCTGCACGTGACAAAGTATCATCAGTTATTTGTAGACTTGGATAATTTTGCTGAATGGAATATAAAGAAGCAATGGAAGTTATTTAGGGATGCTCAACAGTATACAGAAAAATGAGTACACCCAGTGCGCAAGGGTTCCAATCACTTTTTTTTTTTGAGAGAGAGACTGACAAATTGGTGAATCTGGTCTGGGTGATATTATTAATGGACCAAGTGATGAAATTGCATTTGACAGTAATGATTTTTTACAGTTTCCCCTTTGAGGCATTTGGAGAGGCTAGCACACCAGAATGAACAGCTTCATGGTTAGCAGGGTGGGACAAGATCTCCCAGGCAGCAAAAGAGGAAGGGCAGAGGCAAACAGAGACATCAGAAAACTAAATGGATTGAAAACAGTAGGGATCCTTGAAGATGGATGGCCACTTATTGCAGATTTTTGTATTTATAATTTAAGTGGTTTTATTGTATTGGCTGGTCATTGTTCTTTACTTAAAAATGTTTTTTTCTTTTGTTCTTACATTTAAGACTGATATTGCTAAACTGCGGATTAATTTAAAACTTTATACCAGGCAATTTAATCTAAGCATGTTTTTTGAAGGAAATACTGTTTCAGAAAATGTGTATTTGTTAAAAAATATGTGTATTTATTTCTCCCCCCAACCCCTTGGTCCCCTGTGTGAACACGTTTGTGAAGGTACATTTAGGAAACCTGCCAGGACGAACATCAGTAAGATTGACAATTTATGGCCTGAAGAAAGATCAGGTCTAACTGAACTAATTTCTAACAGGGACCTTAGAATCATGAAACCAGACAAGGGAGGTGGGGTGTTGATTATGAATCTTCCAGATTATTCATTAACAATGTTTATGATTTTAAATTATCGCAACACTTAAAGGGTTTTCAAGAATGAGATGAACATCACCTACAAGAAAATAGACTGCCTATTGGTTGACATCTTTAGTCATGGGATGAGCAACAAAACAGAACTAGATTATTTAATGGCAGAGAATCCACTTATACCATCAATTTTTGGCATCCCTAAAATTCATAAAGATGAATATGATCCGCCTCTGAGACCTATTGTGGTTCAAAAGGTTCAAAAACTGAACCACTGGCTCCCTATATTGACTATTATTTTAAGCAGACTACGAACAGCAGACCTTATATTTTGCGTGACTCATGGAATTTACTTGGCAAGTTAAGGAATATCACCAACAAAGGGGACCTAACTTTCATTAAAATTGATGTTATTAATTTATTTTCAGTTATTCATCATATGACTGGCCTTGAATATTTTCCTAAAACTTTAAATGAAGATGAAGATCTGTCAAATATGAAGGTAAACCTCTTAGGTGAGCTAATGGATTTAGTGTTAAACAACAATTTTGTGTTTTTTATTGGAGAATTCTTTTGACAAGTCTTTGGTGTAGCACTGGGTGTCAAATGTACTCGATTTACACTAGCTTGGTCCTAGATGAATGGGGAAATTGTACGTGTTTACTTCTTTTATGAGGCAAGTGGTGTCTTATTTCAGATTCTTGAACAATATTTTGATTTTATGGAAAGGTGACCAGCAGGATAGTCTTAGATTTATTGATTATTTAAATGACACTACCTTCTTTTTTAAAATTTCCATTTAATGGGCATACATATGCTATTGACTATTTGGATATCTGATATTTGTTTATATAAGGACTTAGTAACAGGTCTTTTAGAATCCAGTATTTTCCAAAAGAAGACATACTCCAACTCACTTTTTCATTTTGACAGTTGCCACCAATTAAAAAAAAAAAAGTGTTGTTAAGGGTCAAATGTCTCATCTGTTAATGACAGATTTGATTGGGAGATGACAATATTGTTCGATATGTTTAAGGACAGGGGATACCCAGAAAATTTATTGAATAAAATAAAAAAAGGAAACGTAAAATAGATTGGAAAAGTTTACAACTATTTTGAAGGCTGGGTAGCCTCCAAGTGTACCTAATGATGATAGTGTAGTTTCAAAAGTGTATGGTTGGAAAGATGCTATGACAATTCACTATAACCATGACACGACAACCATTGTTACAATTCTTAAGACTTATTGGAATTTATTATTCACCCCACAAACAAAAGAACATCTGTGCAAAGAGCGACAGATAGTGTTTGGTACTAGGAATAATTTAAAAGTTTGCTTGAAGAAAAACAAGTCCTCTAATGTAGGTTAATTTAAGTCAAACGTGTACAAATATGGGGCCTATAAATTTTGTAAGTTTATAAATAATGGACCCTATACCACAGTCAGTGGCTACAATCATTCAATTAGGTGTCCCGGCCACTGGAATTGGAATGCTAAAATGATAGTATATTTAGAGTTGTGCATGACATGCCAAGGGTCTATGTTAAATATTCGAACATCCAAAATGTCAAACATTACATGGTCGAGACCAAATGTTCGACATTTGGATGTACGAATATAAAATAAAAAAAAAAACACACCTTAACAGTGTGAGTAGGAGGGCAAGCCCCCCTGCACCCCCGACACCCCCCTACTTAAATATACCAACTCCGAGACCGCACTTCAGTTCAGAAAAGGGAAATTCTCCCATTCTGCACCATACAGCGCCATTAAAAGTCAATCTTCGAACACTTGAAATGTCGAACATTTGGTCTCGACCATGTAACGTTCGACATTTTAAGTGTTCGAAGAATTGACATAGACCCCATGCCAAGCACTTTATGTTGGCAAAAAGTACAGTTTTGTACCTACCATAAATGTAGATGTTCGAAGATCCACATTGCTGCAGTCCTAACACTTGGGTAGTCCGCTGTCCCAGTCGGCCCGAATACCAAAGTATAAGGCTGACGTCGGTCAGGGCGCATTAGTCTGACGCCAGGACGTCAGGGTACAAATGCGCATGACCGACGTCATATCCTCAGTCTTTTCTTGCCCCAGATGTCAGAAGACCCTAACAAGATAAGGCCAAAACCAAAAACACCAAACACTCCTGTACCAAATATATATACAATATACAATTTACAAAAGTACAACCCCACCCACACAACCACCCCTAAACACAGAGGGGAAGGAGGGAGGTTGGACTGCAGCAATGTGGATCTTGAACATCTACATTTATGGTAGGTACAAAACTGTACTATGTTCTTCATCCCACATTGCTGCAGTCCTAACACTTGGGTAGAATCCCAAAGCAGAAGTAAGGGAGGCTGGCAAATCATAAAGAAGCTGGAGCTGTCAACATGCCCTGCAAAATAGCCGTGGCAAAACCAGCCCTAGATTTAGAGTAGAGAGGAAGGTGGTAATGCTTAGAGAAAGTATGCTCTGAACTCCAAGTAGCTGCCTCCAAATATCCTTAGTTGCCACCCCTTAGAAATGCTGTTGAAGTGGCAGTAGCCCTAGTGGAATGAGGCCTGATCCCAGCTGGAATCTCCTTGCCATGATGGGAACAAAATGCAATGCAAAACCCAATCCACTTAGAAATAGTTTGTTTTGACACAGGCTTGCCCTGAGAACTCAAAGCAAAAGAAACAAACAACTGCTGAGACTGCCTAAAATCCTTAGTCCTGCTTAAATAATAACGCAACTGCCTGTGTACATCTAGAGTGTGCAAAATCTTTTCCCCCTTATTTTGGGGATCTGCATAAAAAGTGGGCAAATGAATAGTTTGGTTTAAGGCCACACTAGAGACCACCTTAGGCATAAAGGAAGGATTAGTACGTAATGATACCCTATCCTTATGGAAAATCAAAAAAGGCTCAACCGCCATAAGGGCCTGCAATTCAGAAACCCTTCTTGCAGAAGTAATGGCCAACAAAAAGCAGTCTTCCATGACAAGTATTTCAATTCAGCAGTAGAGGCTCAAAAGGTTGTAGAGTAAGTTTCTCCAACACAAAATTGAGGTCCCAAGCAGGAGTAGGAGCTCACGTGGGGGTCTCATATTCTTTGCCCCACTAAGAAATTGCTTAAACAAAGGATGAGAAAACAATGGTGGGTCACAATCATAGTGAGCTGAAATTGCTGCAGCATGAATCTTAATGGAAGAGAAAGACAAACCTTTGTCCAATAACTCAGTAAGATATTGAAGAGCCACACTCAAATTTGGCTCAGAAACATCCAAATCCTTTGCTGCACACCAAAATAAAAAATCTCTTCCATTTTCCTGCGTACACTTTCCTTGTACTAGGTCTTCTGGCTTCCATAATCACATTCAAAACTTGTTGAGGAAGCTGAGACCTGCTATGGTTCAAAACAGAATATGCCAGGCTGTTAGATGAAGAGAGTGAAGCTTGACATTGAGTAGATGCCCGTCCTTCTGAGACAATAGGTGTGGAATCAAAGGTAAGGCCATGGAGGCTTCCTTACCAGACTCCTCAGCAATGGGTACCAGTGCTGCCGAGGCCAATCTGGAGCTATTAAAATCATCCTTGGCTTGTCCTGTCTGACCTTTAGGAGTACCTTTGGGAGGAGAGGCAGAGGTGGAAAGGCATACACATGAAGATTTTCCCAACTGAAAGAAAGAGCATCCACTTTCCAGGCTGTGTGATGAAACACCGTGCAAAACTTTGGCAGCTGGTGGTTTAGTGGAGAAGCGAACAGATCTATGTCTGGAGTTCCCCAGGACACTGTCAATGTCTGAAATACATGAAGATCCAGTTTCCACTCGTGGGGATCCATGATTTGCCTGCTTAACACATCTGCTAAGGAGTTCTGTGCTCCTGGCAGAAACCTTGCTTGAAGATTCAGCTGCAAGCTTAACGCAGTCTCACACAAAATCATTGCTTGCCTGCATAGAGGATAAGAATGTGTTCCCCCTTGTTTGTTGATGTACCACATGACAGTTGTGTTGTCTGTTAGCATCAACACCTGCCCTGGAAGAAGTAAACTTGAAAGCCAGTAATGCAAACTGGACTGCTAACATCTCCTTCATGTTGATATGTAGATGCTGCAGTCTGGCAGGCCACTTGTCTTGTATCCACTTTCCATTCAGATGAGCTCCCCAAGCTGTGTCGGAGGCATCTGTCGTTAGAATCTGACTCGCCTCTGGCCGGGTCACAGAGAGTTGTTTAGGTGACATTCCTGAGCCCACCACAAAAATTCCTTTTGAATGCAAGGTATTATTTGAATGACAGTGTCCAAATCCTGGCAGTGCTGTGTCCATACATTTTTGAGATACCATTGTAGCTTCCTCATATGCAGTTTGGCATTGGGAAGTACCAGAATACAAGATGCCATGAACCCTAAGGCTTGAAGGACTGTCCTTGCAGTCAGCCCGGACTGATGAGATAGTTGATGGAAGTAAAGAGAAAGATTCTTTTGTTTGTCCGGGGTTAAAAAGGCCATCTGGGATGCTGTATTCAGTCTCACGCCCAGAAAGCACACATGTCTTGAGAGGGTACTAGACTGGACTTTATTTCGTTCACAGAATACCCTAGGCATCTTAGCACTGCTATCACATATTCCAAATGCTGAAGAAGCACGCCCTTTCCTTGAGCCAGAAGCAGGCAGTCGCCCAAATAAGGATAGATTTGTATTCCTTTTATCCTGAAGAAAGCTATCACTGGAGCCAGAACCTTTGTGAATACTCTGGGCGCAGTAGATAAGCCAAAGGGCAATGCAGAGAACTGATAATGAAAATTCCAGCTCGAAAACGCATAGATACTTCCTGCAAATTAGTCTGATAGAACATGAAGGTAAGCTTCCTTGAGATCCAAAGTTACCATCCAGTGATCTTTGCCCAGCATAGGTAAAAGCTGTTGTAACGTCAACATTTTGAACTTGGGAATGTCCAGATAAGTGTTGAGGATAGACAGATCCAAAATTGGTCTGCGTGTTCCCCTTTTTGGTACTAGGAACAGGCGAGAATAAAACCTAGGCCCCTTTCTGACACAGGAACCGGCTGAATGGCTATTTGGAGCAACAGATATATTTGCATGTGAGCGTCACTCCTTTGTTGAGGAGGAATGTCTGGCATGACTTTGAAAGGAGGCAAGGTATGGAAATAAACCTGTAACTGGTGAATGATATCCAATACCCATCTGTCTTGGGTAATTAAACTCCAGTTTCTTTGAAGAGTGCCAACCTTCCTCCCAAAGGTGCTGCCAGACGAGAAGATTCTGGCAGCTGAAAAGGCAGGTCATTGGGTCTGTTTACGAAAGGACTGACCCCTGCCCCTCACCAGAAGACTGGAGCAGGTGAACTCCTGTTCTAGGCCTAAAGAACCCTGAGCTCTGCCCCTACCACGCCTAGACCTACCCCTAGACTGGGAATCATAAGCAGGATATGTCCACCCCTTGGTAGGCCAATTTCTACTAAACTTCGGAGGCTGAACCTGCAAAAATCTTTAACAGTCTGCATAGACTTAGCCTTGTCTTCCATTTTCTTTAGAACTGCTTCCACAGGCGAACCAAACAACACATCAGATTGTAAAGGAGCATCTAAAATCCTTGTCTTCACATGCTCAGCTAAATTCTGAATCCTCAGCCAGCCGTGCCTGCGAAGAACCGAACCAGTGGCAGCCACCCTCGAAGAGGCCTGCACAGCATCAAAACCACATTGCAAAGAATGCTTACCCACCTGTTCAGAAACATGAACTAAATCCTGCAACTCTTTACACTCAATACCTTCTGCCAAAGCATCTACCTTAGACTTTAATTGTGAAAGGAGATAATTTTAAGGACCAAGGATGAAATTCAGAAAACATTTTAGGAAGGGCTAGGAGGTCTGAAACAAGACGGGGGGGGTCAGAAAACTAAATGGATTGAAAACAGTAGGGATCCCTGAAGATGGATGGCCACTTATTGCAGATTTTTGTATTTATAATTTAAGTGGTTTTATTGTATTGGCTGGTCATTGTTCTTTACTTAAAAATGTTTTTTTCTTTTGTTCTTACATTTAAGACTGATATTGCTAAACTGCGGATTAATTTAAAACTTTATACCAGGCAATTTAATCTAAGCATGTTTTTTGAAGGAAATACTGTTTCAGAAAATGTGTATTTGTTAAAAAATATGTGTATTTATTTCTCCCCCCAACGCCTTGGTGCGCTGTGTGAACACGTTTGTGAAGGTACATTTAGGAAACCTGCCAGGGCCGAACATCCAGTAAGATTGACAATTTATGGCCTGAAGAAAGATCAGGTCTAACTGAACTAATTTCTAACAGGGACCTAGAATCATGAAACCAGACAAGGGAGGTGGGGTGTTGATTATGAATCTTCCAGATTATTCATTAACAATGTTTATGATTTTAAATTATCGCTTAACACTTAAAGGGTTTTCAAGAATGAGATGAACATCACCTACAAGAAAATAGACTGCCTATTGGTTGACATCTTTAGTCATGGGATGAGCAACAAAACAGAACTAGATTATTTAATGGCAGAGAATCCACTTATACCATCAATTTTTGGCATCCCTAAAATTCATAAAGATGAATATGATCCGCCTCTGAGACCTATTGTGGTTCAAAAGGTTCAAAAACTGAACCACTGGCTCCTATATTGACTATTATTTTAAGCAGACTACGAACAGCAGACCTTATATTTTGCGTGACTCATGGAATTTACTTGGCAAGTTAAGGAATATCACCAACAAAGGGGACCTAACTTTCATTAAAATTGATGTTATTAATTTATTTTCAGTTATTCATCATATGACTGGCCTTGAATATTTTCCTAAAACTTTAAATGAAGATGAAGATCTGTCAAATATGAAGGTAAACCTCTTAGGTGAGCTAATGGATTTAGTGTTAAACAACAATTTTGTGTTTTTTATTGGAGAATTCTTTTGACAAGTCTTTGGTGTAGCACTGGGTGTCAAATGTACTCGATTTACACTAGCTTGGTCCTAGATGAATGGGGAAATTGTACGTGTTTACTTCTTTTATGAGGCAAGTGGTGTCTTATTTCAGATTCTTGAACAATATTTTGATTTTATGGAAAGGTGACCAGCAGGATAGTCTTAGATTTATTGATTATTTAAATGACACTACCTTCTTTTTTAAAATTTCCATTTAATGGGCATACATATGCTATTGACTATTTGGATATCTGATATTTGTTTATATAAGGACTTAGTAACAGGTCTTTTAGAATCCAGTATTTTCCAAAAGAAGACATACTCCAACTCACTTTTTTCATTTTGACAGTTGCCACCAATTAAAAAAAAAGTGTTGTTGAGGTCAAATGTCTCATCTGTTAATGACAGATTTGATTGGGAGATGACAATATTGTTCGATATGTTTAAGGACAGGATACCCAGAAAATTTATTGAATAAAATAAAAAAAGGAAACGTAAAATAGATTGGAAAAGTTTACAACTATTTTGAAGGCTGGGTAGCCTCCAAGTGTACCTAATGATGATAGTGTAGTTTCAAAAGTGTATGGTTGGAAAGATGCTATGACAATTCACTATAACCATGACACGACAACCATTGTTACAATTCTTAAGACTTATTGGAATTTATTATTCACCCCACAAACAAAAGAACATCTGTGCAAAGAACGACAGATAGTGTTTGGTACTAGGAATAATTTAAAAGTTTGCTTGAAGAAAAACAAGTCCTCTAATGTAGGTTAATTTAAGTCAAACGTGTACAAATATGGGGCCTATAAATTTTGTAAGTTTATAAATAATGGACCCTATACCACAGTCAGTGGCTACAATCATTCAATTAGGTGTCCCGGCCACTGGAATTGGAATGCTAAAATGATAGTATATTTAGAGTTGTGCATGACATGCCAAGGGTCTATGTTAAATATTCGAACATCCAAAATGTCAAACATTACATGGTCGAGACCAAATGTTCGACATTTGGATGTACGAATATAAAATAAAAAAAAAAAAACACACCTTAACAGTGTGAGTAGGAGGCAAGCCCCTGCACCCCCGACACCCCCTACTTAAATATACCAACTCCGAGACCGCACTTCAGTTCAGAAAAGGGAAATTCTCCCATTCTGCACCATACAGCGCCATTAAAAGTCAATCTTCGAACACTTGAAATGTCGAACATTTGGTCTCGACCATGTAACGTTCGACATTTTAAGTGTTCGAAGAATTGACATAGACCCCATGCCAAGCACTTTATGTTGGCAAAACTATAAGGAGATCAAAAGATCATATTGGCAAACACGTTAGGGATGTTGAAAAACAAAACAGTCAGTAATGCATTATACAAACATTCCAACAACTTTAAAAGGTTCCTATTTTTGTGATTGATAAAACTGAACAGAATGACTGAGGAGGGGACTTTGAAAGTTTATTAGAGAGTAGAGAAATGTCGGTTGAAGGGCATATTTCAGTATTTTGCACAACCTTCCACTAAATGTTTTTTATGAGGCTAGTGTGATGTTACAGGTTGCTTTGGTTAGTTATGTCAATTAATTGATTTCTGAATGGCTGTTGCTTCATTAAGTGTTTAGATTGGAAATACTCTAATGATGCTCCAGGTGATTGAAGGGGTGAAAGCACCAAGTCTTTTTTTAATATTAAAGCTTTAGTCACCCAGTGTCTTCCTCCCATGGTTTACTAGTGCTTTTTTATTTATATATTTTTAGTTTAGTGTTTGCTTGACATCTATGTCAGGTTGTGTTGGTTACTAGATCTAATAGTGAACAGTGTTGCATAGTGTGATTTAAACAGATGCACTAGCTTCAAATGATAATTATTCTGTCTTCAAAGTTTACTGGCTGATAAGAATTGTTGATACAATTTAATATACTTACAAAATCTTTTATCATTAGTATCCACAGCAAGTTTGTTTTAAAAGCTTATTATCTCCATTATAGTTTTCCTCTTAAGTGATCTAGTAATGTTCTTAAAAATCATTTGTTTGCTATTGCTGTGTGTTTGTTGTAAACCTTATATTTCTTTTGCTTTTTCTTACATAGTTTTCAAATATCTAAGTCCCACCATGGAGAAAATATATGACCGTAATATATGTAAATTATGATTGCAAGTAATACTGGATTCAAGGCTATTAAAAAGTAAATCATGCAAACTGATGTATCAAAAATTTACTCTGTGATTCAATAAACATGACTGCCAGTCTGTTGCATGCATCAGTTCTATAACTTCTTCTTAATTACATTTTTATGAGCTCTTCGTGCAGGAGTATGAAACTGTAACTGAAACTTCGGTGAGTTGTGATCTGAAAGTCTAGGAGCTGCCCTGATTATTAAGTTGTCAGTAATACCAGGGTTATTGGTTAGAACAAAATATCAAGAATATTAGACTCTCTGGTAATTTCAATGACAAGCTGAGTCAGTCCTCGTAATCGATCGACAAATTCTCTTTCATAAGTATTCTTTTGTACTAGATTTGTTCAAGAAATACCAGGGTAATTGAAGTCACCCATTAGTATAATGTCTCTCATTGGTAAGTTATGAGTACTATGACCAGTCCTAGTCCTCCATCCTTTGGCAACATGGTTCACCTGTCCTCTGTCATTCAGTCTGTAGCCAGTCTGATCATATTAGGTGTTCTAAGGCAGTGTAGCAACTACCTTATGCTTACCATTGATAGTATAATCTGTGAGAGATGCAAATTTTTAAGAAACATGGAGGCAAACCTCTTGCAACAACCCACTATCAGTAATCATTATACATCCACAATACCACATCAGTCACAGTGTATCACTAGGACAATAACTTATACTAATGCTGTTAAGATAAATTTGCCAAACCTCCTAGACCATGCAATAAAAGATCTCAACCACCAGGACACAAGGCAACATCTACTGCTTCTCCACTCAGTCATACCACAAATTTTGACATACAGATATCCACACTCATCAGACAGGACAAGAACAAGGTGACTGTAAACTGCTTGTCTGTGCCAGGATCTGGGATGCCACAGGGGCCACAATTTCCTTTAAACTAGACAAATATGGAGAAGCCCTAAAGGTGGCCTATATTGGAGTGAATGGCCCGAGGCTCTCCACCTAGAAGGGCATGCATTAGACTTGAGGAAAGTTAGTATGGATGCGTTAGAGGCAGGAAAAAAACACTGGTTTTGAGAAACATCTTATCTTCCCCAAGAATGATGCCTAGATATCAAGGCAAGGCAAGATAACTGGCTTTAACAATTAGCTAAGTGCTTATACCACTCTAGGGGGATCCAATATGCATTGGCCTATGAAGAGGTGGCAGATAAGACTTCCTGTTTTACCAGTGATGACATACACCTCTCATATCAGTGCCTCCACGCACTAGTTAAAGCCACTGTTGCTCCCACAATGCCATTTTAGCAAAGTCTCCACACTGCACACTACATGTTTGTTCTTCTTTCGGCTTTCCCAGTTAGGGGTCGCCATAGCGGAACTCCGGTCCGCTAATGATTGGCAGTAGATTTTTACGGGTGCCAAGGTGCCAGCTCGATGCCCAACCTTCAACGAATGCACGCCAATTCTACGCATGTCTTTCGAACGCCACTTGACCACAGGGAGGGCATGCAGACTCCACACAGAAGGTGCTCTAGCTGAGAATCGAACAGGAGAACCTCTTGCTGTGAGGCAACAATGCTACCGCTGCATCACCACAACTTACATATCAAACTCAAACTCAGATAACATTATTGTGGTATTATATTCATTGCCAGATGTCTAAATACAAAGATGCCTGAACTTAAGCCTTCCTGCAACTCAAACATATTCATATCTGTGTAGTTACTTTGTTTAGACTTTTCAATGCAGTGACAGTACTCTATAGCAGTGTTTATTGCCGATCACCCCCTCATACCTATGAACACCTGCGGGAAAGTATTTGTCAGAAAGACCATCACTTCACATCAAAATAACCATAAGCCTAACTTGGAGCTTCAGGAAATTTAAATCACCCTTAACAAATGCAAATATTACTTTATTTTTAGCTACAGATCCTCCTCAATGTCCTCTAAATTCCATAATGGAAATTACTTTAACACCATTTTTAAACATCTTTACTAAATCTAAACATTTTAAATGATGACACAGATACACATATATTAATGAAAATATTAGTGTATTCTGATTTCTTTTCTATTACTTTTATGCATCATACATATATGTTTTAAAGCAATTATCATTCACACCAACATTACACAAATTGTTTAATTCTTAACTACCATTAAAACTCACTCCTGAACGTTATTCTGCATGCATTGCTCCCATAAAATTCCACAAATTTCTATTTACTTTGCCCCTTCCATTTTCTAAAGATGCTACCTCCAGTTCGCTTACCTCTTTTACAATATTCAGTACTTCATTTACAGTTGGTTTACATTATGATTTTGATTTTCTACTAATTTCTTATTTTGGAAAACGATAGCAATACACTTAGAAACACCTTACTATGTCTGCATAATTCGAATATATGTATACATATATTAATATATAATTAACTGTATTTGATTAACAGGAAAGTCCAAGCAAACAACAAGATCAATTTTCAGAACAACAATTTCTTCACAGGACAGGAATTGTTTGGATGATCCTACATTCCATCTCAAAAGAATAATTTCCTTAGTTACAGCCATTTGCTTCCACAACTTATATGACAAAGTACATTGTAGTGAAGTTTTAAACTGGTTATTTTCCCAAAGTAATGTTCCCAAATACCTTTCTTTTTCACATCAGACCTCCAGTATTTTCTATCTACCCAAGGAAAATTCCCTGAACTCTATATAAGGTATAAAAATACCTATGCAGACTTCTCCAAGAAAAAATTAAAATCATATAGTTTTCCTCATTTTGTTTCTTTGTAAACTGCCTTTCAATTCTCTTTTCCTAATCTTTTCTAAGCTTCCCTGATTGCTTATTATAGTTTTCATGCAATATTTTATATGCCCTACTAGTTATTTTTTAACAGCAGCATGTTGTTTGAGACTCGATTAAAAACTCCACCAGAGATTATCTTTTCACCTAGCACTTCTTATCCCTTTCTCTTTGCTTGTACTCTGTTATCAGTCCATGGTAGGGAAGACCACCTCTAATCTGCAGTCCAAATTTCTGCTTTGTCTCATCCCATTCTATTACCTTCCATCTCTAGTTATTTGCTCCAATACCTTGGTTCCTTTGTTAATTTTCTCCAGCAAATTCCTGCCCTCATTTGCCTAGTTTGTATACCCTTACTTGCAGTCATCCCCATCACTAAAATCTAATTTACTTAGCTATGAGTTGTCATGTCTCATCTTCTCGTAGCTATGAGTTGTTGTATCTCATCTTCTAACAGTGGTATAATTATTTTCACATTACTCTGCATTTGTATAAAATTTCCAAACTAAATCTAATACTTCTATATGATTTCTGGTAATTTTTTTCATGTAGAGGCTCCCTAAGTGTGGTGATAACCTTTTCTACATTCTGTTGCTTAGGTCATTCTGCTAAGTGTTTTTGTGCTCTGGATTGACTATCAAAAATAGTTGTTTAACAGCAACATTTCTAAACTCATGCATATTATCCAAATGCTCCCTTACTCTGCAGTTGATCCTTTGCTTATTCTGTCAGATTCCCTTTATTCTGTAATAACCCACTATATAAATCCATGCTTGTTTTTACCCCTACAGCTTTCTTTCTTATTTCTGCTATGTTTTTAAACTCTACTTTCATTTTATTCCACTCAGTAGTTATCCCTTCTAAATAGAATTCTATCTTCCATATCTCTGAAATCATTTTTACTATCCTTTCCTTAAGTTCCCCTCTATTTAACAGATAAGTAGGAAAGTGCCAGTAAATAATTTTTACTTTTCCTCCCTGCATCTTTAGCTTAGTTTTTCTTGATGCATGATCTGAAACAGTTGCTGAAGGTAGTCAAAGCTTTCAATTAAATACATATGCTTCTGTAAAATATAATGTCAAGCTTAGCCCACTAAATGTACCTTGTGTAATAATATGCAATATGTAAATTCTGTCTAAGCTCCTACTACTTCATCTACATCTTTCACACCAAACATTCCCATATAGGTCTTCAAATACCTAATCTATTTATTATATTTTCACTTCTAAATCCCCAATACATCTTCACTATTGCAGATCAGGTTCCTGTCCCCACCCACAAATAATATTCACTGTTGAAAGCTTATTATTTTTCTCAACATTGTCTAAGCTCCATAAAAGCAGTTTAAGGTGCAATATAATTACATGTCAGGGAATTAATCCTCTTCCCCTGACAAGAACCACTTACTTCCACAAAACTTCTATTATTGTCTTTTTTCTTCTCTTCTACCATGACTGGAGCCCCTCTAGCAATCAGTTTTAATGCACTCCTTTTCCTTTGTCCCTCACAATTTTGCTGGATGTCTACGCTGAAATCTTTTCTTTACCAAATTCACATGTCCATATCTATCCAAATGAGTCTCCTACAACTTCGTTATTTGCATTTAACACTTCTTAATCAAATTCAGTACTCTGTTTCGTTTATACATGTAAGACTATTTACAACTGATGATAACACTGATAGAATACCAATTATGACAGAAAGGTATTACTCCCACATATTACACAGACCATATCTTTTGAACATATATTTCCAACATTTAATACAGATGCATAAACTAATGTTTAGCTGTATAACTGCTTAAGTAATTGCTTCTTCTCATCTCCATTTGAACCTATGTCAGATTTTTCCAGACTTTTTACTTCAATGAAAACAGTAAAAAGAAATAAACAGATTTTCAACCCTCGTACCTTATTTACTTACAACACACAAAACTATATACTTTTCTAAACACACAAAACTATATACTTTTCAAAACAGAGTTTATGCTTTCATATAAGAGAAGATGTCCTAAATCAACAGCTCCACCCACGGGCATTACATATTCTAAAATTAAGGTTACTCTTGCTAAAGTGCCTGTGTTCCTACTTACACTAACTGCTATCTTTTCTTATCTGTATTTCTCTCTGATATGAAAACACCTAGTGAATTTGTAAATGCATGAAAAAATATTTGAAAAATTCACTTAGAACATACTGTTCAAGATTAACTGTTTGCACCTGTAGACATCGTGTCTCAACCGAAAGCCTTTGCTACTGGAAAAATAGTTAATGGCTTTCTAAATACAAAACAGAACTGCCATTTTCCACGTCTTTCAACATTTTATATCATTTTACAAGCTTATAGTCTTAAAAAACGTCTATAACTTAAACCAAATCATCTTAATTCTACTTATCATATGATCAATACTTCTACATCTCCCACTTCAGCAGCCCATGATCACATTACATTAACTTTAACTCGAGTCTGTTCAACCTTTCTTACCTTGTTACAGTTCAAAGCTTGGATGCCTTACAACTAAAAGGAAGTACTTCCATGCTTTAATATCATAAACATTTATTTATTTTACTTTATTTGAAGTTTGTTTGCCAGGATGGTCCATTGGGCCGAATGAGCCCATTTTCAATGGAGTCCTGGGGAGAAAAGCTCCATAGATATAATATAAAGTATAAAATAAAATAACAGTCTGTTAAAGTACAAGAAGAATATATATAATCCAAAGTAAATGTTAATACAACTAGAATACAAAGAAGAACAATATGTAACAATTCATATGAGTTTACAATTTTTAGTCTCTATAATCACTAAAATAGATGTTAAATCAAAGACAATAATGAGTAAGTATGTACAGAAGAATTAAACATAAGCAGTTATTTACAATGTGTATGTTCTCATAGGGGGGATGTGATTGTAGGCTAAGGGGGTAAGGTAGTGGCTGGGGATGTTAAGCAGGATGGGAACATGAGCATTCCCAGAGAGATAATAAGTGTGAGTGGAGGAGAGTTTTAAAGGTGGGGAGGCTGCCGGTGCTACGAATATGAGGTGGGAGGGAGTTCCAGAGATGGGCTAGGGAAAAACAGAGTAGGAGTTTGCCTGCTGGACGGGCAGGTTTGTGGAGTTCAATCAGGTTCTGAGTGCTGGTTCTTAGGGTTCTGCTAGGTAGGTGCATAGTGATGGTTGAGGCAAAGGAGGGCAGAGGGAGGGCTTGAAAATGAGCTTATGAGCATGAGTTAGCTGAGTGTAGATAAGGTAGTTGGGAAGCTCTAGCCAATTTAATTTGTGGAGGGCAATACAGTGATGGGAGGAGGATTTGTGCCCAGTGGTGAATTTGGAGAGTTTGTTATAGCAGGAGGAGAGTTTTGTTATGATAGAGGATTGTAGGTTGGTTAGGAGTGGGGTACCACAAGGAGAGAAGGGATGAGGTATGTGGTAGACAGGAGGAATCTAGTGGATGGGGAGTGGAAGCGAATATGGTGATAGAACATACCAAGTTTCTGGTGTGTTTTTTTAATGTTTGTTTGTATATGGGTATCAAATTTAAGCTGATTATCGATGAGAGCTCCTGACAGTTTAGCACTGGAAACAATTTCAAGGGAAGTGTTGTTGTGACTGGTTATGGAGAATGAATTTATGTCGATAGTTATGTTTTTGGATGGGGTGAATATCATGAGTTTGGTTTTTGATGGATTGAGAGCTAGATGGTTATCTAGCATCCATTGTTCGGTGGTTGAGAAGGCGTCTTGAGTTCGTTTTATAAGGGAGGGAATGGAGTTAGCAGCACAGATAATTGCTGAATCATCTGCATATTGGACAATTTTAGCATTAGGGATATTGTGGTGGAAGTCATTAATGGAAATGTTGAACAGTAAGGGGCCTAATATGGAACCCTGGGGTACACCAGTGACAGTGTTGCGGAATGAAGAAGTATATTTCTTCCATTTGACAGATTGTTGCCTGCTGGAAAGGAAACTGGTAAACCAGTTGATAGAAGAGGGTGAAAGATGTAGGTTAGAGAGTTTGGTCAGAAGGAGGGAGTGGGAGATGGTATTGAAAGCCTTAGAAAGGTCTAGGAGGAGGGTGGAGACAGTAGTGCAGTAGTAGTGCTATGACCAGGTCTGAATCATGTTGTGTTGAGGTTAGTAGGTGACTGTTGGTGAGGTAGGGTAATAATTGTATGTGGATGCATTTTTCAAGTAGTTTAGAGATGGGAGATAAGATGGCGATAGGCCTAAAGTTGGATATGTTATTATTGTTTCCACCTTTGTGGAGAGGAATAATGTAGGCTTTTTTCCAAATTTGGGGTACATAGCCTTCTTGGATTGACCGGTTTATAAGAATACAGATGGGGAAGGCAATAGCTTCAGCAGCTGTCTTTAGGAAGAAGGAAGGGATATTATCAGGGGCATTAGAGCATGGTTTTAATTTTAGAAGGAGTTTTTTTATAGTTGATACAGGTAAGGGTTTGAGATAGAAGAGAGGAAGGTGGGGGGTGGAAGTACCTGAGGAGGAGGGGATAGTGGGAATTGTAAAAGGATGAGTGGAGTTATTTGTGAAGGATGATGTTAATTTAGATATGGAGTCAATGAAAAAGCTGTTAAATCGGGAGGCTAGGTCGGTATCAGAAGCATTATGATCAGGGTGTGGGTTTTCCTTTCTGCCGGGGTTGAAGAGGGAGGAGATACTATCCCAGTATTTTTTTGGGTTAGTCTTGTGATTGTTTTGGAGGGTGATATAGTAGGATTTTGCGGTCAGAAGTGATGACTTTAAACATGTAAAGATTCTCTACAACTTGCATTTAAATAACACAAAATTTACATCATGAAAATGTTATACAAACATTTATAAGAACAAAAAACTGTTTTAAACTTTTTTCTTTAGTCCCTTCAGTGTGCCACTAAACATTAATGACCTAAAGTGGAAAATGTTCTTTATATTCACCCACCAGTTTAACACAGTCAACACAATTTCAGTCTTTCTCAACTACTACTTCTTGAAAAGCCACATTTAACATATATACCATATTAAACAGGACTAAAGCTTTATAGTTTCCCCAGTTATTAACTAATATCACAGCACTGCTGGTCTTCTTCTTGATCATCTCCACCTCCCAACATCAGTCTCTAATTCAAATCCAGTGTACTCCTGATTAGAATATCAGTTCCTGTGCTTTTTTTTTTCATTTAAGCATTTTCCTTTGGGACAATGGAAAAGACTTCACTCGTAATTATCTCTATATGCTTTCTTAAGAATGAGGAGCAAAGTCCCCTTCTGTTTGCTGTCTCATTTTTGTTGGCCAAACTTATTTTATTTCCTCATTAGCATGTAATGCACCCCAAAGTGTTTTTGATGCTCTAGAAAAAATATTCCAGTGACAGCTGGATGCAGCAGCATGAATCTCACATCTGCCTGTTGATATTCCCTTACTGTAGAGAGACTTGCTTCTCTTCTGTCTGGTGCACTGTGAATAATAATTTTCCACAACCTCTGTCCTCACCATTTTTAATACTTTTCCCAAATCCCGCAGTTTTAATCAGGAAAAAATACTTTCCTCTGGTATGACTGCATCTTTACAAATACAGATCTTGTCTGTCTTCTAATGGCCAGAATTGAAGAATACTCTGCTGTGCCCTCTCAATTAACAAATCTTGCTGTAGAACAGCAGTCCAGTTATTTACTTGCAATTCTGAAAAATAAACACAGAAAATATTAGCTTTTCCCTGCCTGCTCTCTCTCCTAACTCTACAAGTTTTTTAAACAAATGTTCTTGTCGTATCATGCACAGCCAGTTTTTTTTTCATTTCAGCTTTACATCTGTTCATCTGAATAGCTAGTTAAAGATTCTTCATGTATTTTTCAGTGCTAGACTTATTTTAAACATTTCAAAGTGCATCTTGATCTTTTTCCTCTACATTATTGGAAGCCATTTCCTCCACAAAAGCTGACACTTGAACTGCTTTTTGCTGAACAACTACAAGATTATTCCCAGCCAGAGTGTTTTTTTTTCATTTCCTTTTCTGGTTGATTTTCTCTAACTGTCTCAAAATTTCTTCTTTGCTGGCATCCAGACAGTGTAATTACTAGCTAGTAACATAATTTTACCCAAATTGATAGCTTATACTGGCTTTTTCATAGTTTCAGTTTTCATGTTGGGAGAGATCTAATTAAGCTGTTAAACATTGTAAAGAAGTATTGTCAAAGCTTCAAGCATCAGTGTCAGGGTTAATTATTGGGCCAAGTATCTTCTTGCTAGGGGACTTCAATTATACAAGCATTAACTGTCATACTTGTGACTCTAAAAATGGATACACACATTTCCGATCCTGCTTCTCCTCACTCTCAGTTTATTTGCCAAAAAATCAATTATCTTCTTTTTCTTTAAACACAAAACATCTTTATGAAATTAGCACTTATGACATAGGCAATCAAACATTTATATAAATGAAACAAAACCATATCAACATATTTTCAGTTGCAAATGTTATACATCATTTATAATCTATCCAGTCATTGTCAGTGAAATATTGCAAAGCTCATTCAATTCCTGCCTTTCCTAAACCTCATGCCGCCTCCAAAACATTTTTCTGCATGTATTGTTCCCACAATTCCCATTTTTTCTATGTAACTCGCTCCTACCCTTTTCTAAAGATCCCACTCCAATTGTTTTCTGTCTGTTACTATATCCACTACTCCTATTACAGTTGTTTTTTATTCTTTGATTTCCATTTTCTAGTATTGCTTTTTTAGCAGCCAGCAGAATTAAACTCAGCAAGGCCATACTATTATCTAGGCAATTCTGATTCTGTATCATAGTTCAAAAAATAATTTCCTTAGTTGCATCAATTTGCTACCCAGTAATTCAAGGTTGTTTAACCCCCCCCCTTGTAAAAAATTTATCCATAGTTCTGGTTGATTTTCTCTAACTGTCTCAAAATTTCTTCTTTGCTGGCATCCAGACAGTGTAATTACTAGCTAGTAATTAGAAGTTATGTACTCACCATAACGTTCCATCTGAGTAGGTGTATTCATTTGTCTGCAACCTGTGGGTTATGGATCCGATATCGGATCCGAACCGGCATGGTTTTCCAGCTATGGATCCAAGCTCTCAGCTCCTCCCCTCACCCATAATGCCCTGCTCTACCCTCATGACCTCAGATCGAGTTTGCCAAAGCAACAATACCCTCAAAAGGGTAACAAGGAATATGCAGGAAACTGAAAGGCCAGGGGGATAGGAGGGCGGGATGGTGGCAGACAAAGGAATACACCTACTCAGATGGAACGTTATGGTGAGTACATAACTTCTAAATCTGAAGTAGGATATTCATTTGTCTGCAACCTGTGGGACAGAGTCCCCAGCTACCTGAATCTTGGGCGCCATCATGGAAGGATATTCCGGAGCACCGCTGGAGCCAAAGGATGCTCTACCCTAGATGCAAGATCCAACTTATAGTGAGAAATAAATGTATGAGATGAAGCCCACGTGGCTGCTGCACAAATATCATCTAGAGGAATCCTAGCCTTGAAGGCTGCCGAGGTAGATACTGACCGGGTTGAATGGGCATGAACACCCTCGGTGCGGGCCTTCCTGACGCTTGATAAGCCAATAAAATGCACTGTGAAATCCAGCGGGACAGAGAAACTTTAGAAATTGGCTTGCCCAAATTGAATTTTGCAAAGGAAATAAACAGCTGGTCGGATTGCCTATGACCAGCTGTCCTGTTGAGATAAAATCTAAGTTGCCTGTGAACATCTAGTGAGTGTAGCTTATATTCACCTTTGTTTTCATACTTAGGGAAGAAAACAGGGAGGTTAATGGATTGAGTGATGTTTGCTTCAGAAGCGATTTTAGGAAGGAAGGACGGGTTGGTCTTGAGGGAGACACGGTCCGGATGAAATACCAAGTAAGGAGGTTTAGCTGATAAAGCTTGAAGTTCAGAAACTCTCTTGGCTGATGTAATGGCTACCAAAAGGCTGTCTTGTAGGACAAGAATTTGAGATCCACCGTGGCAGCTGGCTCGAAGGGGAGCGGTCAAGGCCTGTAGGACCAAAGAAAGGTCCCAAGGAGGAACTGCTTGCTTTATAGGGGGCCTGAGAAGGAAAGTACCTTTAAGAAATGTTTTGCACAATTTGGCTGACATAAGAGGATTAGACTCTTGACCAATGTGATAGTGAGAAATTGCCGCCAGTTGAACTTTGACTGTGGAACTGCTGGCACCATCATTAAAGAGAGAGGTTAGAAAATCAAGCACTACAGGGAGAGGAACCGTGAAGGATTTAGGCCTTGCCGCCCGCCCACACAGAGAAACGTTTCCATTTGCTTCGTAAACCTTTCTAGTGGATGGTTTATGAGCCGCCACCAAAATAGCCTTTACCGTGAAGAAATACCGAGTCCTTATCAAGAGTGGAACTGGAGCAGCCAAGCGGTCAGCTTCAGGTTGTCCAGGTTCGGAGGAGGAATGCAGGATGGATGGGATATCAGATCCGAATGGGATCTAGAATCCAAGGAGGATTCACCGAGTGAGACCTTAGGAAGGGGAACCAGATCTGTCGAGGCCAGAATGGAGCAATGAGAATCATTCTGCAACCCACCCGAGAGGCTTTCTGAAGAACTTGCAGCATCAGAGGCAAGGGTGGATAGGCATACAGAAGACCGGGTGGCCAAGCATGCACCAGAGCGTCTCTTGGGGTACCTCCGGGAGGAGGTATTAGAGCGAAAAAACTGTCGCACTTGGTGTTTGAGGGAGAAGCAAAAGATCGCACGAAGGGGTTCCCCACCGTCCGCATATGCGTTCCGCCACTTGACAATTGAGAGACCACCGTAAGGGGTCAGAATGGTGCGACTGAGCTTGTCCGCTAGGATGTTGGACCGACCCGGAATGTGCGTTGCTATGAGAAAGCGATTGGTGGAGATTGCCCATTCCCAAACTCTCATGGCCTCTCGACAAAGAGGGTAAGACCTTGTTCCCCTTGCTTGTTGATGTACCAGACAACAGACATATTGTCCGATTGAATCGCAATTGTTCCCAAGGGAAGAAAGTCCTGAAGTGCTAGCAACGCTAAGAGCACTGCTCTCATCTCTAGAACATTGATATGCAGTAAGGTCTCTGAATCGCTCCACGTGCCTTGGACTGTCCGCCCGAAAGTGCCCCCACCCGAGGCGGGAGGCGTCCGTGGTCACCGTGGCGAGAGGGGAGAAGCACAAAATGGGCGACTGTGGAGATCCGGGAGTGTAGAGCCACCACAAGAGGGACCGCTTGCAAGCCTTACTGATCGCTATGGGATGTTGCATGGGAGAGCAAGGTATGACCACTGTACTAAGAGCGTCCACTGTAGAATGCGATATTGAGCCTGGCAAGAGGAAGAAGTGCTATAGCCAAGCCATGGACCCTAGAGCCCTCAGGACAAAATACGCTGAAACAGAACTTGAATGGAGAATGGCCCCCACCTGGAGCTGCAGATTTAGAACTCTGTCCGCAGTGAGGAAGGCTCGTAAACTCCTTGTGTCTAGTCTGGCCCCTATGAAATCTAAGAGCTGTGTGGGCCAGGTTGGACTTTTGTATTTATTGTGATGCCCAGAAATGGAGCAAGATGGAGAAAGGAGTCTCGCCAAGAGAAGTAGATGCCTTGTTGGGCGGTAAGGAGCCAGTCGTCCAGGTAGGGAAAACCTGCACCCCTGAAGCCTCAGGTGGGCCGCTACCACTGCTAGTACTTTGGTAAACACCCTGGGGCTGTGGTGAGACCAAAGGGAAGGACCCGAACTGGTAGTGACTGGCTCCCAGCCGAAGCGGAGAAACCTCCTGAGCGCCTGTCCATCAGGATGTGGTAGTACGCTGGCCTTGAGATCTATCGAGCACATCCAGTGATTTTCTCCCAGAAGGGGAGAATAGATTGCAGAGTGACCATTCGGAATTTTTCTTTGGGGACTGCCAGATTCAAGAGAGAGAGGTCTAGATTGGTCTTAGTTCCCCGCCTTTTTGGCACTAAAAGAATCTGGAGTAGAACCCTGATCCGATCTGGTCTGGGGAACGGGCTGGATGGCTCTTTTCTTTAGCAGATGGCCAATTTCTGCCAAAGCGCCTCCCGCTGACCGGGTGGAACGCCTGGGAGGGACTTCAACTTTGGAAGGTGAAGGAAAGGAATGCGATATCCCCTGGATATGATTTGGAGAACCCAGCGGTCCGATGTTATGGACTCCCATGCCGCTAGGTGCCCGAACGTCCCCGACTGCCTCCAGAGTAGAGCAGTCGGGCAACCCTCAGGGTCGCTGCGCGGGCCGCTCAGAGAAAGGTTCCCTGGACCCGAAGTTTCTGGGAGCCCCTCTGCCTCTAGGGCGGCGTCCTCCCTGTCCTCCTCTGCCACGGAAGGACTGGTTGTCCGGAGCAGGCTGGGACTGCTGCGACTTCCGGAACCACATCTTCTTCTGACCCTTTTGGTTCCTAGAATAGGGCCTCTGGGGTGCAGAGAAGCGGATTCGACGGCAGACAGCGCCTTCCGTCCTTCTCGCTCTGGGTCAACGCCTCGAACGGTTTTGCCAAACAGAGCAGAACCATCAAAGGCGTTAAACGACGCCTTGAAGGGCTCAGAAAATCGAGGACGGAGCCAGGCCTGACGCCTAGTGACCAGTCCTGTCCCGCAGCTCTAGCGGCGCCTCCGCTGCATGGGAGAGTAGCCGATAGAAGTATTTGTGACTGACCTAAGAGTGGCCATTTTGGTGGAGTGCAGAACTCTGTCCTCCTCCGAAATGGACTCAGGGGATGCAGCGATTCCTTAATAAGATCTCGCTGCATCCGAATAACATGTGCCAAATAGTTCAGCGCCTTACCGAGAAGGTCGCCGAACTGAACATCCGCTTCCCAAGCGGTCCATCATCCGAGACTCCTTGCTCGGTGGGTGGACTGAGGGACTCTCCTGAGCCAGTTCCCTCTTGTGGCCGCCCGTCAACATGGCATCTACAGGAGGCCCCTTACTCCAATGGGTCCTGTCGGAGGGCGGACTAAGGATCCTATCCGGTCTTTGGGAATTGGCTCCACGGTGTCCGGTTCCTTCCACGCCCTGGTGGTAATAAGGTCCACCAGGGGTCGGCAGGGGACACCCAAGAGGTAGACGGGCCCGCTTCAATGCCTCCAAGAACACGGACTGGTCCGAGGAAGAGTTGGGCGCAGACTACCCCCCCCTAATACGGACCATTTCGATGATGTCTCCAAGGAGACATCCTCGGGGTGACCGTGGGGAGCCTTCCCTTCCTCCAAGTCCGTGTCTTCAGTGAGAGACTCGGGAGTCAATGTGCCTCCTTAGACGTATGCTTGCGAGGGCCTCCTCTGGGGGCTGTCAGAGGAGTCCTCGCAGCAGCAATTTGCTCCATGGGAGCAACTTGGGGCACAGAAACGGGCTGTCCCAGGGGCCGGATGGTGGAAGCCTGGCCCAGTGCAGAGGGAGCGGGACGGAGCCGGGCAAGTGCCGGGGTCCGGAGACCCTCAACAGAGCCCTCTCCACTACATCAAAAGCCGGGGAGCCGACCTCACCAAAGGATCCGACAATCGGCTCCCCTCGGATCCGAAGAGTGGATCGGAGCCGGCGCGGCACTCGGATCCGGCGACAGTGCGCCCGACACAGACGGGCGCCGGCGAGCACTGATCCCCGGATCCGAAGCTCGGATCCAGGCTCCGAGATCGGGTCCGACGCACTCGAGGGCAGGGTCGGGTCCGGCACCAAATACTATCGGCTCCGACCTTCCCCGCCCGAGCTGCTCGGCTCAGTTGCTCGAACCCGGATAGCGGGTCGGAGAAGGAGCAATAGGCTTAAAAAGGGTGTTGAGCTCCCCGGAGGGGAGGCAAGAGCACTCCCATCTGCATCTGGGCCTGGATGAACCTTCTCATCATCCGGTCCAGATCAGCATCAGAAAGGCTATGGGTAGATTCGAAGAGGCTACCGAGGTAGGCCTGGAGTGCCTCCTCGATAGCCTCGACGATCGGGTCTCCTCCTCCTCAGGACCCGGTGAGAAGCACACAGGGGACCGGAGCCGAAGGAGGAGACCGAACGAACGGAGCCGGGGAGAATCCTGCTTGGCTGGCGGGCCGAAACAGAGGTCTCGGCCCGCCAGGTGCTTCTCCTCCGGTCCTTTAGCTGCATCCTCTCCTCTCCAGAAGCGGGAGTTTGAGTCCCAGGAGCAGGAGGGGGTGCCACAGGGGGAACAACTGCAGCCGCAGGAGTCCCCGAAGGAGCGGAGGCCGGAGCCGAGTCCGGCGGTAAAAGACCCGCCAAGACCAGCTTGGACCTCCGCTCCCTCAGTGCCCTGGGGTTGAACCCTGCACAAATGGAACAACCAGATGTGAGGTGTTCAACCCCAAGACACTTAACACACCGAGTGTGGCCATCAGCCGGTGAGAGCTTATGGCCACACTCGGAGCATTTAGAAAATATAGATTTAGGCTGGTCAGCCATAATCTATAATACCTAAAGTTACCTAAAGTTACAGAAAGTAACTTAAACAACAAAAAACACACAGGCCTACACACACACTCTACGCAACTAGCGAGGGGAGGGAATAAAAATTATTTACTTTAACTTAAAATAAACTCAAAATAGTCTATAATAAAGGGAAACCTAATACTTTCACACAAATTTTGTTAAAGAAACAAGAAATTTTCTATTTTTCAACAAGAAAAGAGTTCACTTAGCTGAGAGCTATGTACCCACATCCAGTTACCAGCGCGGCAAACAAGATCTGAGGTCATGAGGGTAGAGCAGGGCATTATGGGTGAGGGGAGGAGCTGAGAGCTTGGATCCATAGCTGGAAAACCATGCCGGTTCGGATCCGATATCGGATCCATAACCCACAGGTTGCAGACAAATGAATATCCTACTTCAGATCATAATTTTACCCAAATTGATAGCTTATACTGGCTTTTTCATAGTTTCAGTTTTCATGCTGGGAGAGATCTAATTAAGCTGTTAAACATTGTAAAGAAGTATTGTCAAAGCTTCAAGCATCAGTGTCAGGGTTAATTATTGGGCCAAGTATCTTCTTGCTAGGGGACTTCAATTATACAAGCATTAACTGTCATACTTGTGACTCTAAAAATGGATACACACATTTCCGATCCTGCTTCTCCTCACTCTCAGTTTATTTGCCAAAAAATCAATTATCTTCTTTTTCTTTAAACACAAAACATCTTTATGAAATTAGCACTTATGACATAGGCAATCAAACATTTATATAAATGAAACAAAACCATATCAACATATTTTCAGTTGCAAATGTTATACATCATTTATAATCTATCCAGTCATTGTCAGTGAAATATTGCAAAGCTCATTCAATTCCTGCCTTTCCTAAACCTCATGCCGCCTCCAAAACATTTTTCTGCATGTATTGTTCCCACAATTCCCATTTTTTCTATGTAACTCGCTCCTACCCTTTTCTAAAGATCCCACTCCAATTGTTTTCTGTCTGTTACTATATCCACTACTCCTATTACAGTTGTTTTTTATTCTTTGATTTCCATTTTCTAGTATTGCTTTTTTAGCAGCCAGCAGAATTAAACTCAGCAAGGCCATACTATTATCTAGGCAATTCTGATTCTGTATCATAGTTCAAAAAATAATTTCCTTAGTTGCATCAATTTGCTACCCAGTAATTCTGTTAAGATTAGTTTGCAGGGATTTTTTAAGTCTGCCAACTCATTACACTCCCAACACTATGTTATTATACCTCCAACATTTGCAATCTACCTGAGGAGAAATTCTATGGAGCCTGTGTGGGGTATAAAAATACCTATGCAAACACTTCCAAGCAAAGATCCTAAATCTTCTAGACTTTGCTGCATAGTTGGTTGCCATGCATATATCCTGTCATTGTTTCTTTGTGAATTTCTTTTCCAGTCTATCTTCCCAATCCTTACTAACCTCATCTGATCTATTCTTACAGTTATCATGCAATATTTTATATGCCATACTAGTTACCCCATTTTTAACAGCAGCTTCTGTTCTAGATTCTCCTAAAAACTCTACCAGTGCTAGTCTTTTGCTTAAAACCCAGTTTCTTTTTCTTTGCCTATACTCTGATATCAGTCCTTGATAGGGACAGCAATCTCTAGCCTGCAGTCCAAATGGATTATTGGCCTCTTCTCATTCTTACCTTCCCCCTCTCTAATCATTTGCTCCCAATACCTTGGTTCCTTTGCTAGTTTTCTCCAGTAAATTCCAGCCCCCTTTTGCCTATTTTCTGCAACCCTAATTGCAGTCATCTCTATCAGCAAAATCTCCTTTCTCCATCCCCATGCTGACTTAGTTCTTAGACTACTTTCTTTATGAATATAATATGTATGGTTATTATTCTCCTTAAGGATCTGCATAAAAAATCCCAGTCTCTCCTTGTTTCTTGAGCTTCCTCCCATTTCATCATCACATCTTTCCACTTTGAATTATAAATTTCTGCTTGTGCTATATATACCAGCCTTATACCCCTTCAAATCAGGTAATCCCAAACCACCTTGTTCTATTGAAAGGATCACCTGATCCCACCTGACTTATATCCTCTTCCCCTCCCAGATAAAATCCTTCAACTCTTTATTAACTGCAATCCACAACTTATCCTGTAGTTGATAAAAAATATACTAGACCTGTTTATAAAACTAAAGTGACTAACAACATTTTCATTGCTTGTATCTTGCTAGCCATATCTATAAAAAGAGCTTCCAATTTCTCAGTTTTTCATCATCCTTTGGTTAGTTTCTTCACACATATCCTTGGCCGCCATAAAATGATTCTTTTTAATCCATACTCCTTAGTACTTCATTTTATCATGTCCCCATATATATGGATATTGCTGAACCAATTCTTGTGTAGGTACATAGTTTACAGTTATTGCCTTTGTTTTTCTTCACTAATTTTGTATCCCAAAAAGACCTGAAACTGACTCAGAATGTTCCACAGCATTGAAATGTCCTTTTCTGGTTTTATACAGGTTCAAAATAATATCATCTGCAAATAAGGCCAACTTTTCCTAACTATCATACCAATTATATCCTTGATTTTCTTAGCTCCTTACTTTCTTTAAATCAGTTACCCTCTTGTTAGGCCTAGCGGAACCAACCCACCACCAAACAAGATGGTCTTTAGGGACTTCTCCATGGCAAATCTACTTCAGCTTGTAGAAGACCTATGCAAAATTCCCAATAATTTCCTGCACATGGACTAAACTGAGGGGGCTACCACATTCACGTCTAACGTTTACAGAACCTAAGCAGCTCCACAGAAAAGTCAGTACCCATCCAATCTACATACAATGGCAAATTCAAAAACAGACCTTTCGACTCAAACTTGTGTAATAATAAACTGCACAACAGAAGGAAAATAATGAAAAGAAGATCTGCATCCCGTTATCTCAGTACCACACTGAAACATGCCAGTAAGGAACTTATAGAGTACTATTAGAATATGTACAGAGTATGAGCTTAAGTTCACTACAGATACCAAATGAAACTATACATCCTTCTTTAGTTAAGTCAGAGAATTAAGGAATGATGCCCAACAATGCACTGAGTTCATCCATAGTAATATTACACGTTCCATATAGCCAATATATCAGCAGACACTTGGGGCTAACTTTACCCAGCTACCCAAACTGTTGTCTTTAACAATTTACTTTCCCCTGAAATCATCTTGGAACAAGTCATATAATGTATGTCAAAGGCTAAAAATAATACTTCCATGGTACCAGACAACATACCAGGCTACACTGTCACTGGTGCCATGAATGCACTATGTCAGCCTCTGCGTAAACTGTTCAGTCTCAGCATATCCACAGGGTTTTTGCCTGATGCCAACAGAACAGCTCCTTTGAGTCCTCTGCACAAGGGTGACCCCACTACAGATCCAGGTAATTACAGGTCCCGCAGCCTCAACAGTCTTAAAAGCAAAGCAATGGAATGTACTAAAGCAGAACTCAATTCTGTAAACCCATGCAACTTAACAGATCTAAACCCTAATTGATTTGTTTTTGTAAAATGCAGATTCTGTCTCCTGAAACTAGTATTGAAAAGATTAGAGGCTGTGGACAGTGGTTATTCAGTGCACTCTGAATATGTCCACCTTATCAAGGTTTTTGACACTATCCACCCTGCAGATATCACTGAAAAAATAGAGAAAGTTAAACGTAAACCCCTATATTGTCCACTAGTTTGCAGACTGGCTATCCAACAGATCCCAAGTTGTGAAAGGTACTAGTAACTCTCTCAGTCACTCAACATAAAATTATAACCAGTGGGGTGCCCACAGGGATCAGTGCTGGACCCTCTTCTGTTTAGCATTAATTTTGCAGACATCTCATCCAATATCCCATTAATGCAGTTGACCATGTCTGCTGATAACTGCAAGGTAGGTACTGTTATCTGCTTATCTATTGATTCTAAATTGCTCCAACTAGACTGGCATGTGCATTGAACTGTCTCAATCTAAAGCACTGTCTCAATCTAAAGCAAAAAAAAAAAGTACAGCATTTATTTAAAAAGCTGCTTTTACTTCACATTACAAATGGTATTTTTTTCAACAAATACAGTCCCTACAGACATGACCACTCATATGGGAAATTCTGTCTCATTTGATTATCAATGTTTCCACCATAGTCAAGACACTCTTCTATTTGGCCCAGTTAATTTCTAAAGAAATAATTTTACCACTGTACTCTCTACATATCAGATACTGCGGTGGTGGTGCTGCGGTAGCGTTGTCACCTCACAGTTAGACGTTGCCCATTCGATTCTCAGTTAGAGCGTCTTGTGTGGTGACATGCGTGAATGGGCGTTCCTTCATTGAAGGTTATGCGTTAGGCCCGGCAAGCCAGCACGTAAAAATCTACTGCCAATCATTAGCGGACCGGAGTTCCGCTGTGGCGACCCCTAACCGGGAAAAAGTCAAAAGGCACAACAGCAACAACTCTCTACATATCAGACCCATCATCAAATAAAATGCCTCCTTTAGTATATATAAATCCAAGCACATCACTCAACTAGAACTACCTCACAGATATCTAAGCAAAAAAATTAAAGGCCTTAAATATTCAACTATCCTCATAGATTAGCACAATTCTCCTTATAATCAGTACTCTACAGGCTATTCTAAGGTGACCTGTGTTTCCCTTTTTGAACCATGAAAGGCATAATCCTATTTGACTCCTATTTCTTCACAAAAATAATGGCTCTAAAAACAAACCTATACATATCTACACACACACACACACACACACACACAAACATATATATATATATATATATATATATATATATATCTGTATGTAAAATTATAACTATAAATACATGTGCATATAAAAGAGTTCTGTTGGTTTGGTTGACAAGGAGTATGGCAGACATCTGTTTAATCGACTGCATTTGCCTGACTATACAGATAGTAGACTGATGTGCAAGCTCGCCAATTCCCGTACAAGGGAATATTCCCATCTCTGACTGTGTGATCTTGGAGTTAGTATATAAAAATTAGCAGGGGAACCCATATAAATATTAATGCATACTATTTTTCAAACATTTTATATCATTTGTTACTGTCTGACACTCTATTACAAATATTTAATGTTATTTACTGTGATGCTGTACGGCCTACATTGTGCTACTAAGTGATCATACATTTGTTTAGTTTGTATTCCCAAACTGAGTCTGAAAAAGGTAGAAAACAATGTTCTACCAGTTAAATAAATAATTAAATAAATATCCTCAATACTGCCACAATCATGACTGAAATGTTTCTTGCTTTGTTTTTCATTCCGCTTTCTTGGTGCTTATCATAGTGGGTTTAAATGACATCTCAATACTTTCTTTAGAAATTTGCCTCCCTGGCTCTTGCATCATAAGACTCCGTGTATTTAAAAATTCTAGACTAAGAAAAGCCTATACAGATATCTGTAGCCTTGGCATTGCTCCCTTCCAGTGAGGCCATAAATCTATTCAATCTTCGGAGATGCAGATTTATCAATAGAACACAACACTGTTTTAATTATTAACTCATTCCCTCCAAAGGAGCTCTGGATGTTTGCACTGTAACTTCCAATAGGCATTGCTTAAGGTTTTTGAAAGAATAAAATTAATGTCCTAACATATCAAACAAATGTTCATATCTCTGCAACCATAGAGGTTATTAAAAAAGTGTAAATTTTAAACTCTTCAGCACAAACTATTTTAAAGTGGTAGTATTCTTTAGGTTCTTGGTCTTAAACATAATTTTATAAATTATAGTAAACATAGTAACTATTATACCAAAAACAAAAGAGGATGAACCAAACCACAGAAGGCAGCAAATAAAAAAGAATTCCATTTAATGGTAAGCGCTTATGCAGCACATCAAGCTGCTTCATTAGACTTGATGTGCTGCGTAAGCGCTTACCATTAAATGGTATTCTTTTTTATTTGCTGCCTGCTGTGGTTTGGTTCATCCTCTTGTTTTTGGTTTACTTTTGTTCAGTTGTTGGTTGAACCAATTATCTACACCACACTCTTGTTCTTTTGCATTGTAACCATTATGTTTGTGATATTTTGTAAACAACTTACAATATCTCAACAACCACTCAAGTTACACGCACATTGTCATCACCATTTTTGTTCTTACAGCTGAGAGTTTTTACATTAGACTAAGCAGTTCTGTCTGTGTTTCTTGGTTGTGGAGATATTTAGAAAAACATGAAAATGTATGACAATATAAACAAATAGCATACAAACAACAATTAATACCTCTTTACCTACACTAAACAGGTCAAATATCAATACAGTTGCCTTTTTATTTGTGTAAGCTTTAAGATGAAATCTTTCAATACTTTGTATGTAGTATGGCTTTGGAATTATTAATGCAAATATGACCAATCGATACTTGACGCTTAGAGGCATTAGCAGGATTAACTGCAGAAAGCACCTGGAGGCATCACTCAGCTGTAATGAGTTAATTCAGTATCTGAGGACAGATAACTTCACGTGTTACATCTAGATAACAGAGGTAAAAAAGTGAGAAAAGAATTCTTAGTTGTTAGAAACATCTGGTACAACTTAACGATAGGGCTCATTAGACTGTTTGTAAATGGTGGCTGAGAACATAAACTGGTCTGTCACTGGCAAATATTTTTTTCTTTGACAGAAAGCAGTAATTATGAGTCCAGCCATTCTAAGAATGGAAATAAGATCCTGCTGCAGACAGTATGGCATTTTAATGACATTTTCTGCTGACATAGATTGCATTGTAAGAAATAAATACTTAATCATAAAACAAATTCACATCAGAACAAATTTCTCTAAGTAGGCTACTATTAAGTGCACTTTAATATTGTATTAATTGTATCTGATGCATTGATTTTTTTTTAATTATGTCTGTATGCCTATTGGGGGTTTATACCATGTGATTTTGCTTGTTTTAGTATTTAAAAGAAAATATTGATACTGTGTTTTATACACTGATTAAGGGATTTGCCTTCCCGAAAGCTTTGTTTTATTAAAATAGCATTTCTACAAGTTCAGCATGTTACTTTGCATCTGGATTGCTTGCTGTACTTAGATTCATTGGTCACAGATCTTTTGTGCAGGATATTTTCCATTGAAGATCTCTACTGAATGCGTTCTTTGTGTGCCCCCCCCCCTCCATTTTCTGTGGATTGTACAGACTTTATAAGAACACTATGGAAAAAACCGCGGTGGTACAGCGGTAGCATTGTTGCCTCACAGCAAGAGGTTCTCCTGTTTGATTCTTGGCTGGAGTGCCTTCTGTGTGAAGTCTGCATGTCCTCCCCATGGTCGAGTGGCCTCCGAAAGAGATGCGTGAACGGGCGTGCCTTCACTGAAGGTTGGGCATCGGGCTGGCAACTCGGCACCATAAAAATCGACTGCCTATCATTAGCGGACAGGAGTTCCGCTGTGGTGACCCCTAACCGGGAAAAGCTGAAAAGACAAACAACAACATAAAAACACTACGGAAAACAAAAAATGTCTGACTGACTTAAGAGTATGTATTAATCCCCTCCTGTCAGGAGTCACAAACTTAATGACTGTTAATACTAGCACTTTGTGACTACTGAAGAGTTCTCTGTGCATGTTAAAATTCTGGAGAGAAAAGTACTGCTGTATAAGCATTTGCAATGGCAGCGCTTAAGTTTTCAGGCATATTTAGAGTTGGGAATTGCACCAAGGGGTCTCTGGATTTTAAAAACACTAACTTATCATAATTTATATCCAGAACTCCTAAAAAAGTGGCAGATGTTGAACTTCAAGTTAAGTGCAGTTTATATGTCTCTCATGAATGACTTTTTTTAGCAAATTGAGAGAGACTTACAATAAGAGATTTTAAAAGATGAAAATGACATCTCTAATATGCCTGCTTTCAAAGACAATATTTTAATGTATAACAATATGTTGGAACATTTGCATATTTATGAGATCCAATTGGAAGCCAGTAAAAAAACGGAAATTACAAAGAGATATACATGACTTTCGAATGGGTAATATCTTTTCTTGGCTGAAAACAGAAACAGTGACACAGAGTTCAGCACCTAGGACTGGCTCTACATACCAGCTAGATGAGTTTACAATTACAATTGAACCTCTGAACAATACTCCATTGAGTACGGAGAATCCAGACCAGGTTTTAGTGGGCACCTCAGACTCAACAAGTGATTCAAGCGAAGTTGTAGCTGTGGAGAGATATGCATAGTGCTGAGAATAATGATAATGTTGTACAACAGGTACGGGTGCCTTTTTTGTTCAATCTACCAGAGAGAGTTCCAGTAAAACAACACAAAACCTCCAGGAGTCATTGCAGAGGGAGGGGAGCCAAGGAAACAAGATGACTTCATGCTCCATTGACATGGAGCAGAACTGCCAACAGCAGGAATGTAAACAGTCAGTGATCAATCTCTCTAGTTTTGAACTAAGCCCAGTTGGCATTTCATTGTTTGAGAAAGGCTTACAGTTTATACCTTCTGCTATTAACACTTTAGAAAATGCTCTCACTGACCTGAAACTTTTTATACGAAATTTGTCTTTGAAATTGTTATTTAAAGATACTGAAGCTGCTAAATGTTTACATAAGAAACCTAGTGTCTTTATACCAGTACATCCGCATGTTTTATTTGCATTTCACGATGTTTGTGAAAAAGAAATAAGGGACATCTATGAAAAACGAGAATGGCCAAAAAATTATAATCTTACTAAAGAATGAACCTACTATTATGATTAAACAAGCAGATAAGGGGAGTGCTGTTGTTATTTTAAGTAAAAATTATTATTTTGAGTTAACAAATGATTTACTTTCTGATAATAACAACTGTGTTTCATAAAATTGATTTTGATGCTCTTAAACGTTTGATTTTTAGAATGAATAGTTGTGAGTATGATTTTCAAATAATGGGTGATATTACGTTAGAATTATATAATTATTTTACTATACCTTGCCCTTTAACTCCTGTCCTTTATGGACTGCCCAAAGTGCACAAGAACATGACAAGCGCACCAATGAGGCCCATAGTTTCTAGAAAGGGATGGGTCACAGAACCCATCTCGTTGTACTTGGAAAGTACTTTGAAACCACTAATGGGAGATGCAAGAAGTTTTATACAAGATACTGGGGACTTTTTGCAGAAACTTTATGCCTGGTATTCTTTGAACCAAATTACAGATTTTATCTTTGTTACCTTAGACATTAGTTCTTTATTTACTGTCATCCCTCATGATTATGGGATAGAGGCAGTAAATGAAAGTATGGTTAGGTATGGGGAAAAATACCCCAAGACAGATAGAAACCATCTGTGAGCTGTTACACATAGTCCTTACAACTAATATTTTCTTGTTTGATAAGCAACTTTTTCATCATACCTCAGGAGTAGCTATGGGGACATCTGTAGCCAATACTTATGCAAATTTAGCCCTGAGCAGATGGGAATCTGAATTCATTTTTAATAATGATTTATGGTATTATAACAGGATTACATTTTTTAACAGATTTGTGGACAATGTCTTTTTAATATGGGATGGAAATGAACAGGAATTGTTTAAGTTTGTTTCTTATATAGATACTACAAAATTTTGAAATTTAAGATGAACTATTCTAAGGACGATTAATTAAAAATGGGAATAGAATTGATACTACATATACAAAAAAGATGTGCAGGCGAATAGGTACTTACATCGGAAGAGCATGCACCTAGGGCGCATATTTAGGGGTATTGTAAAAAGCCAACTCTTGAGAGTTAGTAGGAATAATACTGACATGGATAGATGTCTCTGTCAGATGAATGAGATGTTGTGTGACTATAAAATAAAGGGTTATGATGAGCGACTTTTGGTGAGTATAAAAAGAGAAGTTTTGGATGAAAGACAGAATAATGCTAAACGTTACTTCTCTAATTTAATAGAAGGGACTAATATGGTTAGTAATAGGCAAAATGTAGAGCTTAGAGATATTATGAGTTATAGCAGAGCTTCATATGCTATAATGGATGTTATTGCTAAAAACTGGATTATATTACAAGCAATGCAGAGATAGATAAGAATATTAGTAACAGACCACACTTTGCCTTTAGAAATTGCAGGAGTTTAAAACAATGTCTCTGCTACAAGGATATGAAGTTAACCACTCCCCATGTAAAGTTTAATAAGAAAGGTACCGTTCCATGTTTAAAGTGTTCTAGTTGTAAGTTTATAAGTCAAGAGAGTGAGTTTAGTCACCCAGTAACTAAAAAGAAGTACTTGTTTAAATCATCTGCTACATGTAACACAACTTTTATATTATATATTGCAACTTATACCTCCTGTCCCTCTTTTTATGTAGGAAAGTCGACTAGGAGGTTAAGGGATCGTATAACTGAGCATCTTTCATGATATTAGAAGGAAAGCATTAACTAACCCTCTTGCTAAACATGTTTTAGATAGTGGCCCAGAGCATGCATATAGGTTTAGAGTGATGCAAACTTTGGTAAAAAATATAAGAGGAGGTGACCATAATAACAAGTTACAATTAATGGAGTATGAATGGATTCTATGTTTGAATGCTGATTCTTTTCCTGGTTTAAACACAATGGTCACACTAAAACCAGTTTTGAGTTTAGAACAAATGTCTCTTAGGTAAGCTATTAAGTGCACTTTAACATTGTATTAATTGTATTTGATGTGTTGATTGCTTTTAATTATGTCTGTATGTCTACTGGGGGGTTTATACCATGTAATTTTGCTTGTCTTAGTATTTAAAAGAAAGTTTTGACATTGTATTTGATACACTGATGAAGGGATTTGTCTTCCCAAAAGCTTTGCTTTATTAAAATAGCGTTCAGTGTGTTACTTTGCATCTGGATTACTTGCTGTGCTTAGATTTATTGGTTGTAGAGCTTTTGTGCAAGAACCTAAGTAAACACCCTGGCTGTTAAGGCACAGCAAGAAGGGAAAGACGACAGACTGATACTGTGCATGATTCCCCAGACACACCAAGCGGATGGCTGAATGAGTGAAGAAGAGAATATATCCACTCAGTAAGGAGGAACAGAGTTACAGTCATAGAAAATGTGAATCTTCCAGAAATATAAAGGAGAAACAGAAGTTGACTGAGGTGTAGGACCAATGAGAGAAGTTCATCCAACTCGAGTGAACTGAATCAGAAAAAAAGAAGTTATGTCTTACATCTGTATTGTTGATCCTTGTTCAGTCATTAAGTATGGGTATCGGTTCCAAGCTCGGAACCAAGCTGGCCATTTTCCAAGCTCGCGTCAGCTTCAACTCTCGAGCTAAACTCTTACCCACAATCCCCCCTCTCCCTGTTACCTCAGATTGAGTTTGCAAGTCAAAAAAGGTAGAGGCTACCTCTGCTCAAATAACCTAAGAGAAATGGATGGTGAGATCCACTAGAAACCACAGGAGGGGGAAGGAGGGAGGGTCGTATTGACTGAACGAGGATCAACAATACAGATGGAACGTTATGGTAAGACATAACTTCTTTATCTGATATTGTTAATCCTCGTTCATTCCTTACATATGGGACAGAGTCCCCAGCTACCTCTATTCCTGGGAGGCTCTCATGGAAGGACATTCCTGAGCACCATAGAACCGAAAGATGCCCTTCCCCTGGAGGCCAAATCCAATTTGTAATGATTGAAGAAGGTATGAAGCGTATCCCAAGTTGCAGCTGCACAGATGTCATGTAAAGAAGCTCCGGCATGGAAGGCAGCAGAAGTTGCCACTGACCTTGTTGAATGAGCTTTCACGGTAGTAGGCAACGAGATATTACGTTGTGTGTAAATAAAGGTCACACAGTCCTTCAACCATCTAGCTAATGTGACCTTAGCAACAGTCAATCCTAATCTAAGTCCAGAAAAGGCTAAAAATAACTGGTCAGATTTACGAAAGGGTTTAGTCCTGTTTAGGTAAAAATGTATTTGCCTGTGTATATCAAGGGTATGTAGGCAATACTCTCCTCTGAATGAATGGCTGGGAAAGAAAACTGGCAATTCAATGGCTTGATTAATGGACATTTCAGAGATCACTTTAGGCAGAAATGACGTATTAATTCTCAGAGACACTTTATCTCTATGAAAAATCAAGTATGGACTCTTGATACATAAAGCTTGAAGTTCAGAAATACGTCTGGCAGAAGTAATAGCGACCAAAAACAAGGTTTTCCATGACAAATACTTGAGGTCACAAGAAGAGGCTGGTTCAAAAGGTGCCATTGTCAGAGCTTGTAGAACTAATGATAAAACCCATGGTTGCACAGGTTCTGTAAAAGGTGGCTTCAGATGATTCACACCTTTTATGAAGGTCTTGCACAATTTATGGGACATAAAAGAGAGGAATCTTGGACACCCTCATGAAAATTAGAAATTGCAGCCAAATGAACTCTAATGGTAGAGGCCGATAGACCCGATTGAAACAGGTCAGCCAGATAGTCTACTATTATTGACACTGGTGCTGAAAAGGGGTCTACTTGTTTATCTTTCAGCTAACAGGTAAATCTTTTCCACTTGCTCAGATAAGTAATTCTAGTGGAGGACTTATGAGAAGCAATGAGAATATCATGTACTGGTAAAGAAAGTTCATTCTGCTTGGCAATCAAGGGAATTGGAGTAACCAAGCCGTTAGCTTCAGGCTGTTCAGGTTGGGATGAATCAGGTTCTGTGGGTGTGAGATCAATTCTGGGATTGGATGGAGGATCCATGGTCGATCTAGTAGATGAGGCCATAGGAATGGGAACCAAATCTGTCGTGGCCAATATGGTGCTATGGGGATTACCTTGCTCTTCAACCACCAGGCTTTCTTCAGAAACTGGGGAATGAGAGGAAAGGGAGAAAAAGCATAGAGAAGACCCGAGGGCCAATCGTGGACTAGAGCATCCCTGGGTGAATGTCCCGGAGGGGGAATCAGGGCGAAGTAGTTGCTGCATTTGTAGTTGGCCGGGGATGCAAAGAGGTCGCAGCAAGGACGGCCCCAGCGGTGGAAGATCTCCGCCAGTAACAAGAGATTCAGGGACCACTCGTGAGGTTGCAGAATGCACCTGCTGAGTCTGTCTGCTATCACGTTGGAACACGGGAATGTGTATTGCTAGAAGAAAACGGTTGGTAGCCATTGCCCGTTGCCATATCCTCATGTCCTCTCAACAAAGGGGGTAAGATTTGGCTCCACCTTGCTTGTTGATGTACCAGACCACCGCCATGTTGTCTGATTGAATCGCAATTGTCCCAGACAGCAGCAGGGGATGGAATGCTTGCCACGCCAGAAGCACCGCCCTCAGCTCTAAAGCATTTATATGCAGATGGGCCTCCAGTTGGGACCAAGTGCCATGGACTGTCTGTCCCTGACATAGGCCCCCCACCCCATCAGGGAGGCGTCCTTGGTCACTGTGCCCTTGGGTTTCTGGAGGGAGGAGGGGCGAGACCATTATGAGAGACTGTGCGTCATCCACCAATTTAAATCCTGTTTGCACCTGTGGGTTACTTGAATTATGGCTGAAAGTGGATGCTGAAAAGGATACCATTGGGTGAGCAGTAGCCATTGCAGAAGCCTCATCTGAAACCTGGCCAGGGGAACAATGGTGATGAAGGCTGCCATGGAACCCAACAGCTGTAGAACCGAGTGAGCCATGGATTTTTCCTTTGAAAGGATTGGAATTAGTTGTTGCTTTATCCTTAAAATTCTGTGCTCTGGAATAGCAACTCCGCAGTTTTTTGTGTCCAAGATAACCCCTATGAATTCTGTCGACTGAGAAGGGGTGAGATTGGATTTCTGCCTGCTTATGGTTATGCCCAGCCTTTGTGCAGTGAGGAGAGAGTATGCCAGGGCTTTTTCCAGTAGATGTCTGGTGGGGGCGGAAATGAGCCAGTCATCTAGTTATGGAAACACTTGGAATCCTTGAAGTCGCAAGTGAGCTGTAACAACTGCCATGCACTTTGTGAACACTCTGGGGGCTGTAGAGACTCCGAAGGGCAGTACTCTGAACTGGTAGTGACTGGCTCCTCGCACAGAAGCGCAGAAATCTTCTTGATGGCCTGTCCACCTTTATGTGGTAGTATGCATCTTGAAGATCTATAGAGCACATCCAATCATCTTTTTCCAAAAGCGGGAGGATAGACTGTATAGTGACCATCCAGAATTTATGTACTCTCACAAACATGTTCAAAACACTGAGATCCAAAATTGGTCCCCAGTCCCTGGTTTTCTTTGGCACCAAAAATAATCTTGAGTAGAATCGAAATCCTATCTGGTCTGGAGGGACTATTTGGATGACTCTTTTTCTTAGCAGCTTTTCTATCTCTAGTGCTACTTCTTCCCTTTGACTGGGTGGAAAGTCAGGAAGATTTTTTGAAGGGACGGGACAAAGATCGAAGGGGATATGATAACCTCTGGTTATGATCCTTTGTATCCAAGAATCGGTGGTGATGGTTAGCCAGGCAGAAGGGTACAAGGAGAAATGTCCCCCAATCACCTCCCGAGGAAAGGAGTTGGGCCACTCTTCAGGAGTGCTGGTAGGATTGACCAGGGAAAGAATCCCTGGAACCCAGGTTATGCGGTCCCCCTCTGCCCTGAAAGGAGCATCTTCCCTGTGAGTTTCCCCCTCTGCCTCTGGGGGAGAACTTGGCCTGTGTGTCATGGAAAGGACCCTGAAATTTCTTGAACCATATCTTCCCACTCTTTTGGTTTCGGGAGAAAGCACGCTGAGGGGAAGAATAATGGACACCTATGGCAGAAAGTGTCTTACTATCTTGTTCACATCTGGCCAGTGTGCCTTTAACTTTGGCCCAAACAACAAGGAGGGCTCAATGGGGGCATCAAGAAAGGAAGACTTAAAGGGTTCCGCGAAGTTGCACAAGCACATCCAGGCATGTCGTCTCAAGACTGCAGCTGAACCCGCTGCTCTAGCTGCTCCTTCTGGTACACGAGATATCAATCGCATAGAGGAGTTAGATATAGACTCAATGGTGGCCAGCTGAGAGGCCACTTTGTTACAGACCTTATCAGACAATGCACCAGCCCAGGTTTCAGAGAGCTCAGAAACCAGATCCCTTTGAAGCCTGGTAAAATGTGCCATATAATTCAGGGACCTGAGAGCAAAGGTCGCTGAAGCAAAAGTGCACTTCTCTATTCTGTCCAGGGCCCAGGACTCTCTGTTAGGTGGATGGAGAGTCTGGCTTTCTTCTTCTGCCAGATCCTTTTTAGTTGCGACCGCCACCACCAAAGCATCTACAGGAAGACCTTTGGACCAATGAGGATCCGAAGCAGGAGGGGACAAGATCTTATCTGGCCTCCGGGAATAGCTTCAACAGTATCAGGGGCCTTCCAAGCAAGCTGCATGATGAACTTGACAAGTTCATCTGCAGGTGGAGCAACCCAGGAGGTAGGGGGCCGGGTGTGAAAAGCCTGCAGGAACACAGATTCCTCAGGGGTCAGATTAGAGGGTTGCCAGTCACCTCTCTGTTTCAGGATTTCAAGGATATCGCCAAAGGATACCTCAGAGGGTGACCGAGGGGATCCTTCCCCCTCATTGAAAACTGTATCTTCGGTGAGAGACTCCTCTGTGGAGTCCATGTGCTTTCTCTTACACAAACTTTTCCTGTGGACCTCCTCAGTGGGAGAAGCTGGGGAAGACAATGGAAAAGGGGATTCCTGAGGGAATATGTCCTGAGGCTCTTGCACCCAGTGTCCGCTAGGTGTGACTTGTGAAACCAGTGTACCAGAGGAGGGTGGAGGTATAGACAGTCCGGTATCGCCAGCAGCAGTGAAAGCCTTCTCCATCAGTTGGAAGGCTGGTCCACCCGGAGAGGAGTGTATGTCAAGGACAGGGGGCACTCCTCCCCTAAGTGGCTCAGCCTGCCGACTCGGAGTCCCTGGATGGCTGTGGAGCAGCAAGCTATGTGCATCACAGCTGACATCCTGGGTCGTAGCAAAACTTTCCTGCCATGAAGGCAACTGGGGTTCCTTAGTGAGATCCATAAAGTCCATACATGTCAAGCAGAGTGCCTATTTGGTCCTCTTCAAAAGGAACCTTGACGATTGGATGGGAGAAAGGAAATTCACCCTGGTGATCACATCAGTCGCCCTGCTAGACAGGGGTCCAGGGAAGTAAATAGTGTGGGAAAAAATAGCCAGGGAATTGTTCTGGCTAGGCTTGTATAGGCCCTAGGGCTGATAGCCTAGTAGCAACCTATGAACCTATGAACCGCAGAAGGGGAAGACTGTACTATATCCATGGACTTCAAAGGCAATGAAGGAGGAGAATAAGAAGGTGTCTTTGGAGATGGGTGATCACCTCCCAAGGAAGGATAGTTCCTGGGGGGTGGAATACCTCTGGCCAAGAATGCCTGGTCCACAAGATGCAACACATCATGTTCAGAAAGACTTCTAGTGGACCACACAGAGACTGAGGGAGAAACAGGCCTGTCCACAAAGAGGCAGACTCGGTGCCCATGTCATCTGATCGCACCGAGGACAACGGTGCCGAGACAGACTGAACTACTGTAGTCCACACTGAAGAAGTCATTGGTGCCGATGTCATTGTCTGCACCAACACAGGGATCGGTGCTGAAGTGGTTGTCGGTGCCGAAACTGGAACTGACAAAACTGGAGTCAGTAATAAAGGCCTTGGTTCCGAGGAAGATTTCGGAGCCGGCTCGGTCAAGGTCTGCGCTGACTGAATGGTCGGTGCCGATACAGTGATAAAGGTCTGAACAGAGGAGACCCCTCCGTGCCAATATGAAGAAGGTTGCAGGAGAGGAAGGAGCCGAAATCACTAATGGAGCCAAAGGCCTCGGTGCCGAAGGCCTGGGCACTGAAAGCACTGGGACTGACTGAGAGAGCTCCGGAGCCGAAATTTTAGCCTTTTTAGATTTTGGTTGGTGAGAGTCCCCAGCCGGGGATGAAGGCAAGGATTTAGCTTTAGTAGAAACATCCATTTTCTTATGGGCTTTAAGAGGGGTTGAGACCTCTATCCCAGAAATAGCCTCTGAAAAGGTAGATTTTAGAAGTCCCTTCAGTATTAGCTTATTTTTCCTTTCTAACAAAGTTCTATTAGAAAAGTTTTCACATATAGTACAAGGTGGTTCAACAGATAAATGGGAAGCTCCCAAACAATAAACACACAAAGAGTGTGCATCAGAAGTAAGCAGTTTGTGTCCACTATCAGAATATCACTTAAACCCTGGACTACCCTTTTTATCTGCCATATTAACAAACAGAAAAGGACCAACAATGGTACAAGAGAGTACCCGAAGGTATGAAAGAGAAAGGGAAAGGGATTACCAATGATGGTAAGGAGAAATTACCTTGCGGTAAAAAGGGTAAGTAAAGGACAGAAAATACCTGAGGAAATTATTCACACTAGATGCGATAGGGCAAGAGACAATAAAATATTAACTTTTCTGACAGAAAAGTAATTTGTAAAGCAATTAAACAACAATTGACTGTACTTAGCTCAAGAGAAGTAGCTTGACACGACTGGATGGCAATGCGGCAAACAAAATCTGTGGTAATGGGTAGAGGGGGATTGTGGGTAAGAGTTTAGCTCGAGGGTTTGAAGCTGACGCGAGCTTGGAAAATGGCTGGCTCGGTTCTGAGCTCGGAACCGATACCCATACGTAAGGAATGAATGAGGATTAACAATATCAGATATGATTTTTGAATGTTGTCCTCCCAGAGGTGAGGATCGGTCAAGGAATCTAGATGAAGGCATCAATAACCAAGCGTGGTCAAGCCACAAAGCATTTTAAATTGGGGGAAAGATAAGAACACACACACACACACACACACACACACACACACACACACACACACACACACACACACACACACACACACAGGTATGAGATTTTAAAAGGAAACTCCACCTTGGAACACAAACATTTTTTTCATTGCATCTTTGCTTTGAGTTACTTTAAAGCATTAAAATAACTCCAAGTGATTTTTTTATACAATTTTAATACATTTTTCCACAAAATGTCTGACATGAGACCTGACATATTAGTGTGATCTTGTTTTAGTCCTTTCTTTTCCCCTTCTTAGAATCTATCTCAGATCCCCTTTATTATGAGTCATGCTAGACACAAGAAGTTATGTTGTATTCCTAGTCCCCTGGGATAGAAAGTTCTATACCACTTAATCAAAAATCCAAATGATCAAACCACTATGCATCAAACCCTTTAAATCGAAGCCTCAAACCATTGAACGGATTTTTAATTGAAAGTTTTCCCAGGAAAAAACAACGGTTGGCCATCATCGAGAATTTGCCCTTTTCCTCACTGTAATGTGATCTTGGAGTTGGTATGTTTAGTTACGTGGTGTGGGTGGCATAGCCCTCCACCTGGGTGGGTTTTACATTTTATTATTTTTTGACAGTTGCTAGATTGGCCGAGTGTTATTTTGTCCTGGAAAATATTTTGATTAAATGTTTGTTCGATGGTTTGAGGCTTCCACGTAAAGGGTTTGATAAATAGTGGTTTGATCATCTGGGTTTTCAATTAAGTGATACATACTAGGGATAGAATGGCAGCAGTGTTAGTACAGGCATCTTATACACCTTCTGTTGCAGGACTGCTTGTGTTTTACTCCTGAATGACCATTGCAGACAATTCTCTCAGAGCATCTTTTAAGCAATTCAGACCAATTTTATAACTGCAGCCAAAGAAAGTTGCTTAATTACACACTTTTGTAAGGATTGTCATTTTGTAGTCCTTTGCTATGAGCAGTGGCAGACCGTCTCCCACATTCTTCCTGAAGTATCCGATTAGCACTGTAACCCATGAGGTGTTAACACTTCAAATAGCTTTGTTCTCCTACCCACCAGACCAGCAGCAGCAGATTTTTATTATCCTGAATGTTGCAGAAATGTGCCTGTGTACTTGCTATTTTTCCTCAAAATTTTACAAGCATTCACACAACTATCTGCTCTTGAAATGTTGTTAGCAAACAACATGCTATCATTAAATGAAAAATAACTTCTTTTTCTTGTCAAAATAATGACTCAGTGATGTGCAATGCTGGCTAGTTATTCCAATTTATACGATATTAAGATGACTTAGATAAAGCATCAAAGTTTTCTGTAACATTTAGATAAAAGTCAGAAAATATTTTTTCTTATAAAATATTAATTTGCTTGCCCTTTTCATGCCCTCCAGGACACGATTGCCCAAATCAGTACTGCTTTGCAAAAATAAAAATATGTAGTAACTCTATCAACTAAGTGCACTAACAATGCTTCTGCTCCTTTCTGTAATAAAGGCAGCGGAAAACAGTTTCATAACATGCTTTCTTTTTTTATAGCAGCTACTGTTCTACTGACATCGACAGGACTAACTGTCTATGCAAGACTGTGGGCATTACCTGACAGGGAGAACTACAAATTTTCCTGTGTCTGTGCAATGACAAGCAGATGGGGACAAATTCTTTTGCTAAAGTATGTGAGAAGTTAATAAAAAAAATGGGTAGCCATTCCCTTTCTTTAATTCAAAGGCAAGGAAATGAAAGTTTCATGAAGTACAAGTAGGTTCCTAAAGAATACTGAAACCATGCTTGTAGGGAGAAAAGCCATATAAGGTTGGGTTAAACAGTAGGAGAGGCTGGACTTTTCCTTCAAAGCAGTGGATTACAATGAGCTAGAGGAGAGGGTCAGAGATGATTGAGGGGATTGCAGACAAGCTGAGGTATACAAATTGGACAGGGATAGACAACTTAGGGCTAAAAGAAGAGAATGCCAATGTGGTTATATTGGAAGGTGAAGCTAACACTTGAGGCAAGCTAATATTTGGGGCAAAAAGAAAGCATGTGAAAGAGGTAAAAGGGAGGTGGAGGTGGCAAGCAAAAGGGGAACAAAGACAAAAGATGAAAGGGAGTTTGGCGAAGGTATCAAGTGGGGTTAAAGATTTATTCAGCTATAAAGCATTACAAAGGAAGGAAGGAACAAGATGAACAGAATACAGGACACTGGTAAAAGCAAATATACTGAATGATTACTTTGATTCAGTCTTAATAAAGGCAATCAAGGGAAGGATGCCATTATGGGAAGGACGGAGGTTGGGCAAAGTGGGGAGATCAGTAGACAAGTCAGGATGTAAAAGGAAGAGGTGAACATGGAACTGGCAATCCCAAGGGAAGAACAGGGACTAGAAGGGCATTCCTCCCAGCGTCCACAGGAATTTGTCTAATTTGCAGACAGATCCCCTGACAGAGGTCTTCAACATCTTACTAAAAAAGTAGAATTATCCAACAAATGGAAGACAAAAACCTTGGTGATCCAATTTTATGACTGGGTTAAAGGAATAATTTGACAGGCAGGTTTGGCAGACATGGTCTACCTTAACTTCACCAAGGCCTTCAACTTAGCCCTACACAAGCAGATGTCAGGAAGACTGTAGATAATGTGGTATGATAGACACTTAGGAAGCAGGCTGTTGTTAAGGCTGTATGGCAGGACACAGTGTGTTCCAATGTAATTTACAATATCATAAGGGCTGGCTCTGGGACAACTACTCAAGTGTGTTTACTTCATATATGCCTAAGGGAATACAGAACAGGATCATTCTTCTCAGTTTTAGCAAATTTAAGTTTAGCAATTAACAATGAGGAAAGAGTGCATGGAATTACTTGGAAAGACTACCCAAGTGGGTACAACAGTGGCATGTGATGTTGACTTCAGACAGAGGAAAAATTCTGGGTGACAGCAATGCTAGTGATAAGTATGTTAACAGACAAGGAAAATGTTCTTGCAGTGTTGATCACACCAGGTTTGGACCACTAGAAGAAGAATGAGAAACAGTGACAGCAGCAGACAGAATGGTGTGGTTTATCCTAAGAAAACAGGATCCAGAAGCAAAGAAGTAAGCCTTTCTCTCCCATGCCCTGGGAAGGCTACACTTTGAGTACTGTGTGTAATTTGGAAGGTCATACGAGGAGAGAGACATTATACTTTTAGGAAGACTCTAAAGGATAGCCAGAAGGTGGGTGCGTAGGAAGGATAGGAAAGGACATATTCAGAGACTAAAGAAGCTGGAGTTCTTCTCACTAGACATCAAAAGGGACAGAGGAGTATGATACAGATTCAAAAGGCCATGTCAGGGAGAGAGAGAGAGATGAAGAGCATTCTGAACAGGAAAGACAAAGGAAGAACATAGGAAGCAAACTGTAGGGACCAAGTACTCTATGGATCTGCAAAACTTCTTCTCTATGAAGATTATTATCAGAAAACCATGCTAAACATACTTGCTAGTTCTGACTATGAACAAATATCCAAACATGAATGTAATACTATAATGAAAGTATTTAAATCACTAAGTGACATGCACACACAAAGGAAAATAAGTGATAATTTGTATAAAGTCATTGATCCCATCACACCATTTATATATGGGACATCAAAATTACATAAATCTATGTCAGAACCCCAACTTAGACCAATCGTTTTTACTAGAGGATGGGTGACTGAACCATTATCTAAATTTTTAGATAGACAGCTAAAGGTTGGTTTTGAAAGTACTGGCACTATTTTAGAAGATACTTCGGAATTCCTACGACAATTATGAGTGGTCTTCCAACAAAGATCTTACTAATTGTATATTTGCTACATTAGATGTTGATTCTTTATTCACAAACATTTCCAATGATACTCGTATACGTTACGTTAAAGAATATTTATTGGATTTTACTGAACACATGCTATATTTTTATTAATATTCTTTATGATTTGTTATCCCTTGTACTTTCTAATAATGTGTTTATCTTTTATAAACATTTATTTAAACAAAAAGCAGCATAGCAATGGGCACTCCTACTGCCAACAGCTGCGCAAATATCGTTATGTATATCTGGAAATGTCAATTCATTTTATCAACAGGTAATAATTTTTTAGACAGAGATCTTTTTTATCATCATTTTTATGGATGACCTCTTTTTTATATGGAAAGGAGACGTTGAGAGTTTTAATGTATTTGTTGAATATTTATCTAATACAGTCTTTTTTCTAAAATGTAAGACAACAATATCAACTGAAAGCATACAGTTTTTTTAGACATTACAATTTATAATGAAATAGAGGAAACATTAGATACTAAATTATATTAAAAAACAGGAAAGAACAATGCATAATCAGATCAGAATAGCATGCACCCCCCAATATATGTTTAATAATGTAGTAAAAAACTGTTAAACTAAACACTTCAAATAGTAATATGGAAGTACAATTAAACAATGCTGTTTTTGATTTTACAGAAAAGGGTTACAACTCTAAAGATCTGGAGAACACATATAAAGAAGTTGCATCACAGAGGGAAAGCATAGCTAGGCCTGTTTTCTCAGCTAATACAATAACTAAACATACTACTAAACAGTCAATTAATATACCTATATGCTCACATTTAACAATAATGCATATAATGTGAGAGGTATAATTAATAAATACTGGCACATTCTACAAGATGTCCCAGAATTAAGTTCCATTATATCAGACGGAATGAGTTTTGGATATAAAAGAAGTCAAAATCTAAAATATGCTTTGTTATAAAGAACCAACACAAACACATGCATTTAAAGCATCTAAGAAAAAGTGTACTTTTAAATGTGGTAAATGCTCAATTCTGCATGTTGGTATGTGCTTGTAATTCTTTTGTTCATCCCGCCAAGGGCACAGAATACAGACTTAGTGACTAGTAATTGTGACACTAGGAATCTTGTTTATCTAGCCAAATGTCAACTATGCAAGTATACTTCTTCTTCTTCTGGCTTTTCCCGGTTAGGAGTCACCACAGTGGATCACCTGTCCGCTCATGATTGGCAGTGGAGTTTTACAGTGTCAAGTTGCCAGCCAGGCACCCAACCTTCCACAGAAGGCACACACATGCACGCACTTCACGCCTAGGGCCAATTTAAAGTGTTCAATCCACCTACAGCATGTCTTTGGGATGTGGGAGGAAACCGGAGCACCCGGAGGAAACCCAAGCGACTACAGGGAGGACATGCAGACTCTGCACAGAAGGTACCCCAGCCAAGGATCGAACCAGAGAACCTCTTGCTGTGAGGTGGCAACGCTAACCGCTGCACCACCGCGGTCGCCCGTCAACTATGCGAGTATACTATGTAGGGAAAACTAATCAGAAATTTAAAGCACGCATTGGAAACCACATTTCTGATATTAAAAGGGAAAACCCAATGAATGACTTATTTAAACATATAAAGGATAAAGGTATAAATCATAATTTTAAGTTTTTAAGATTAAAAGTGGTACCTGATTCAGTGCAAGGTGGTAATGTTTCAGCCATGTAACCTGGACTGGAACACCAAAGGTGGAGGTGTGTCCATATTCATTAAGGATATCCACACCTCCAGCCTAGTTGCTCAGCATAATGCAGCTGAGGTTATCTAAGTGCAACTAACACTGGGCAAAACTGCAATCCAAATTGTAGCTTGCTACAGATCACCCACCATGCCTCAGGATTCCCACTCCTCTTTTCTTGATGTACTGAAAAATATTAGGGTTCAACCAAACACCCTAATAATGGGCGATTTCAACTACCCCACCATTAACTGGGAAAACTACTCATGTACCAACTCCTTCGCTCAACACTTTCTGGAATTCATAAACTCCAATGCCCTGGATCAACTTATCCACACCCCCACCAGGGGCAACAATATCCTAGATCTAGTCATTACCAACATGAGTGACCGGTGTTCTACACCTGAAGTCAACGCCTCATTGGTCTGATCCTTCCATAAGCTAATTACCCTAGATATCCACATCCTGCCCCCACCCCCCATTAAGGAAACCATGGTAAAAAATTTCTCCAAAGCCAACTTCATGCTTCTTAAGACAGAAGTGGTGAACTTCATGGCACCCATGCAGATGGACAATACAGTTACAACTACTGAATCCTACACAATTGCACTTTATAAGCACTTACATGAGTGCATGGATCGTGCTATCCCAAAAAGAACCAAGATGCTATCCTCCAAAAAAAGCAAGCCAATCTGGTGGTCCCCTGCCATAAACAAACTGTACAACAGATGGAAGAAACTGTTGCAAAAGAGAGTAAAAGCCCATGAGTGGAGGAGCTCCCTGATCAGCCTCAATAAGAAGCTGCGATCCCTGATAAAATCCTCCAAAGCTAGTTACGAAAACAAAATCGCCACTGATTCTAAAGACAACCACAAAGCGTTATATAGCTATGTCAAGAATCTCAATAGCAGCACTCAGATCTGCTCTGAGTTACAGCACAATGGCACTAATTATACAGTCCCAACTGATCCACACTCTCCAAAGGCAAGAACACAGCATCTATAGGACCAGACAACATCCCAGGCTGCGTTCTACACGAACTACAGAACGAACTGGCACCCCACCTAAGTACCATGTTCAATCATAGCCTCACCTCAGGCTTTGTGCCTGCTGAATGGGAGGAGCCACCACGGACCCCGGGAACTACTGCCCCATTTACCTGACGAGCCTGGTCTGCAAGGCCATGGAATGTATCATCATGGAACTTATAAACAAAGACATTGGTAATCTCCAAACTCTGTACCCCACCCAGTTCGGGTTTGTAAAAGGCAGATCATGTCTCCTAAACCTGATAGACTTCTTTGAAGCAGTAACCAAAGCTGTAGACAAGGGTAAGGTGGTTCACACAGCCTATCTAGATCTTGCCAAGTCTTTCAACACCATCCCCCACTCTGGAATTATAAACTCACTAAACTAGGTATAAATCCCTATGTCACAAGATGGGTTGCCAACTGGCTCACTGACAGAACCCACAGTGTGAAAGTAACAGACTCCAAATCCGACTTCAGACCAGTGATAAGTGGAGTACCACAGGGTTCAGTCCTGGGTCATCTCCTGTTTGGTATCTACTTCTCTGAAGTACAGGCTAACACAGAAGTTCTTTGGCTACTGAAGGTCGCAGATGACTGCAACCTAGGAGCCATAATCGAAACTCCTAATGATGTGGACATCCTACAAAAGAGCCTCACTGAGACAGATGCCTGGTATCAAAGCCATGGCCTCAAGCTCAGTGCCAAAAAGTGCATTGTCATCCCCTTTGGTAAAAACTCTGTACCATGAACTACAACATAGGCGGTAGTATACTTAACACCAAAAGTGTGATAAGAGACCTTGGGACACAGGTGGACAGTAGTCTCTCCTTTGATAATCACATCGCCACAGTAGTCAGGAAATCCTTCTATGTGGCACACCTCATCACAAAAGGTTTCTCATCCTGAAAAAAGAGGTCATTGTTCCCCTCTACTCATCACTCATTAGACCCATTATAGAGTACAACGCCCCTTTTGGTATGTACCTCACAAGACATCTACAACAACTGGAAAGGCCACAGAAATACCTCACAAAGAGGATTACCGGCCTCAAACAGATGCCCTCATGAACCGTCTCAAAAAACTCCAGCTTTACTCTGTCGCATATCGCCTACTCAGAAGTGATCTCTGCCTAACATACAAAGCTATGTCAAACCCAGAGCTGTTGGACATGCTCCACTTAAAGAAATCCCAATCCCTCTGAGCTATACGCTCTAGGGACCTAAACCTTGTCACCACAATAAACATAACATGCCGGAGGGATAGATTCCTGTCCCAGAGACTTCCCATACTCTGGAATAAACTACCTATCTATATCAAACAAAACTCATCATTAGCACTCTTCAAGAAAAATCTTGATGATTGGATGGGAAATAGAAATTCACCCCGGGGATCACCTCTGTGGCTCTGCTCGACAGTGGCACAGGAAAATAATTTTCTTGGGTGGCAAAAGCCAGGGTACCTTTTTGGCTGGGCTTGTATAGGCCCCAAGGCCGACAGCCTAGTACCTACCTATGAACCTATGTTATATACCACACAGAGACAGAGGAATTTTTCGGGATATTTTTCCCAAGAGCACATTTACCACCATGCTTAAATGGAAATGTTTCTTTAAAACCTTTGTTAGTGGAATGTCCATAGAAGCTTTGATTATGCTGTCATAGCTGCATTGTTACTTATCCACTTGTTATGCCTGATGAAGCCTTACTAGGTGAAAGTTTAACTTGCATGTGGATTTTAGTTTGTGATGACCTGCGGATTTTACTTTGGCATGTGGATTTTAATTTGTAATATTTTATTCTGGACAAATTAAAGAGGTATGAGAGTGGTTCATGGTTCCAGTGACTTTTTATACTTTTAGGATTCAGAAGCAAAGAAGTGAGCCTTACTGTCCCCCATGGCCTTGGTAGGTCACACCTTGAGTACTGTGTGTAATTTGGAAGGTCATACAAGGAGAGACACATCATACTTCTGGGAAGACATTGGAGGACAGCCAGAAAGTGGGTGCACAGGGAGAATAGGAAAGGACATATCCAGAGACTAAAGGAGTTGGAGCTCTTCTCACTAGACATCAGAAGGGACAGAGGAGTATGATACAGATTCAAAAGGCCCTGCCACAGAGAGAGATATGAAGAGCATTCTGAACAGGAAATACAAAGGAAGAACATAGGTAGTAAACTGTAGGGACCAAGTACTATATGGATCTACAAAACTTCTTCTCTATGAAGAGACAGCTGTGGACTCAAGGAATGGATTACGTGATTGAGACAGAATCCATAAATGCTTTCAAGAAGGCATGAGATAGGAGGGAGAAATGGTGAGCTGGAAGATATGGATGTAGTGGAAACAGAATGTTCAATACTCTTAAAGGGCAGACTACATAAATGTGTTTCTTCCTTCTGTTGTCAGAAAAATGTAATATGGCTTTACTGAGCAGTGACACCTGGGTGCTTTGTTTATCAGCAAAGATCTGCCAACTTTAGCTACTGCAGTACAGGGATGAAGCCTTGACTACAGCCCAGTTGGCTCAGATTCGATTAGTGGCTCGGATGACTGACACAGTCGTAACAGAAAATAGGCATGCCTATCTTAGGAGGGTGATAGGTGGGTGGGCATACAGACGAACAGGAGCTTCCTGGCAGAGGCTGGCAAGCCAGCTGCAATGTGTACAACCAAAAGGGCAGGGCAGCTTGACCTTGGCAGCACCATACAGATGTGTATAGGCGGGGTCGAACACTTTGCCCATAGCAAGTCCCCTGAGACCAGATACAACACATGTGTCACGGAGTAATGGGATAAGATAAAAGTAGAGTTTCTCCCTGCTGATGGTAAGAACAGCAATACCCCCCCAGATACCTTCATGGTCCATGCTGGCCCCAGTGTCAAATTCAGTAATAGTCCGGGGATGGTAATAACCAACATAGATGTGAGGCACAGGGCGGCTGTCTGGATGACTACAGGGTAGAAAAAAAAAAAACAGAATGAATAAAGATCTACTAAATTTGAAAATAACTGCAGTGGCATGACATAGTGGTGCATCAGGCCAAGCTTCCAATTATATGTATAAAGGGAGAGGTGGAGCTTTGTCTGCTAGGGTACACCTAGTTGCTAATAGTGACATCTCTCTTACTCCAAATCTTTATGTTACCTTAAAGTAAATAACCAGTGCCATCTAATTGTTATAAGTGTACAAGATGTAACTCTGTCCAGAACTGCAAATATTTCTAGTAGTTCAAAGAATTAAGGCTGTAAGCGGTTTATGACTTGTTTCCTGATACAGATGGTATGATTCCCTCAGCCTATATTTGCCTGCTGTGTGACCTTCAGCAATTCATTTAACCAGACAGTATTTTGGGGCAATTAGGAAATTGAGCTAAGCTCCTCAACAGTCCCCTTGACCACATGTCTAGTAACTACCTATTAACCTATGTCACAGCATTACCAGTTTTCATAGGGTTTCCTAACTGTGATGCTGGTTTCACTTTCCATTTAGAAAATACCAAAGCTGACATGTAAAGCCAAGTGAATACCTCTGCCTTGTATAAGCATTTTCAACACTTCCATGGTGGTGCAGAGGTAGCGTTGTTGCCTCACAGCAAGAGGTTTTCCCGTTCGATTCCCGGCTGGAGCGTGGGGAGTGCCTTCTGTGTGGAGTCTGTATGTCCGCCCCGCGGTTGGGTGGGCGTTCGAAAGACATGCGTAAATGGGCGTTCCTTCATTGAAGAGTTGAATGTCGAGCTGGCACCTCTACTGCCAATCATTAGCGGACCGGAGTTCCGCTGTGGCGACCCCTAACCGGGAAAATCTGAAAGATAACAACACAACAATAAATCATGAATACCATTAATGACTTCTACCTCGTCCTAATGCAGTAAAAAGAACCTATTTTGATTAATGCAGAAAAAAATTCTAATATATGCAGACTAAGTAGAGCCCACTGGATCAGAATAAATCAAAGGAAACTAAAATCGATATCCAATCTCCAACCCAACAGACAGAGAGCATGTATCACCAAACACTGTGTCAGATGAAAAATTAAACAAAAGTAGGCGGTTTTGAATTTCAAAGGAATTCACATTCTGTCTATGAGTATCTCAGGCCATACAACAATTTCTGACAATAAGTGAAATAGGTGCTCCTCCTTCAGAAGTCTATGCTGATGTGTAAGCCTGAAATCACTCTCCTGCCATGATCCCACTCATATGCCACTTCTTGTCTGCTGATACAGTACCCCACATTTAGACAATCAGATTAGATCATACTCCATGCCTAGGTTACTCGTTACTGCATAGCACACAGTCTGCAGGAATGCACACATATCTAAATACAATCTATTTAAGATGTCAGTTCATTATTTGTACACTAAATCTGCAATGACAACTGATATCAAATACCACGAGCTTAGGTTATTTATTCCAGAAAAAAAAAATGTAAATGCAGCACACATTTCTAAGATGTGAATTGCTATGGCTGTCATTCGCATTAATTCTATTAAATCTGCTATTTTTATTAGTTCAGTGCCATACTGAGTTTCTGTCTTCATTTTAATGAATTTAGACATTTGCACTACAGTTTTGTTTTTTCTTTTGCCTTTGTTATATCTTTGACTTAGTCTTCTCATTAGTTACTTGCTTAATTATGATGCTGATTTCTCTCTTTCCTATTATGCACCATGTGGTACATCAGGCAACAGGCACTTTACAGCGCCCGTTGTTTCTGTAGCAGTTGCGGGTTTTACAGGCTCAGCTTGCTAGCCCAAGACTCAAATTATATTGATTTGGTCTACTAAAAAGTGCCATCACAAAACAGTTTTTTTAAGGATTGTTGTCTCCATGAAAATTCTAAGCATCTGCATGCTTCATGGGGTGTACAAGTATCTTAAAAGGACTTTTGAACAAAATGTTGGTATAAACAAGCTACTAGCAGACTGAGCAATGCCATGTCTCTAGGGACATAATCATGCATACCAATCAGTCTCCGATGATTAAAAATTATAGCACTAACTTTTACAAACCACAGCAGTGTGTCAGAAAAGACCATTTTTTTTATTTTTCAAACTAGAAGATCTTCAGATATTTGACCCACATACAATTACTGATAAGACGTCTTTGCATAGGCTTTGTTTAGTTACTTCATAAAACATATACCCTTACAGATTCTAGATTTATGAAGATCAGTAAATTTAAGAGGAACACTAAATCTTAGGGCAAAAATTATAGCTCTATACCTAAATCACAGCAGCTGAAAGATAAGTAACCATGTACTGCAGTAGGCAAAACATGCTGTGTTACAGAAAAACTGCTTTTTAAATTTTCCATTACACTGTGTGAATGACAAAACATACCTTTTGTGTTATAGTCATACTGACCTTTAAATTTTAATCATGCTTTGTGATGGACAATATGTTACTGCAGCATTATAGTCTTAGTGCCCATTAAGATCCTACCTGTTTCTTATAATAAACTGGAATTTAACAGGTAATACAACTATAATGTGATAGGCATGCTCTGCTCATACAGAAAAAAACATGATTACTCGTACAGACATGCAAAAATGGTACTACCAGTCTATCAAGAGCTTGTTTATACATGCATTCCAACTAAAACTCCAGTTAAGGTGATCTAGGATCCATGGAAAGATGCATGTTCAGAATGCTGTTGCCAATTCAGGATCTGGAGGTTTTGAGGCATACAGGTCTGCTTTTGTAATGAAGCAATAGTATAGTTGCTTCATAATTATCAGTTAAACCCACCTGGTGCAAAGTTATGTATTTACCATAAAGCTAGAGCCACGTTGTCTTTGTCCATTCTCTTCAACGGATGGGTTATCTCATCTGTACAGATCTGAGACTGGCAGCTTTTAGACATTTGGTCCAAAGTTTAGGCTACTCCTATATCCATAATTCCCCTCAATCAACACAATACCTCAGACTGAGTTTGCCTGTCAAGCACAGGAAAACTCCATAACAATAATACAAACATATGGAAATGAGCATAGGGAAAAGCATAAGGTCATCAACTATAAGTAAGACAAGACTCCAGAAAGGGCCAGTGTGGTCAGTTGAGATCCCAGAAAGAGTGAAAGTCTGGCAGGGAGAACAAAGTGATTAAAAGTTGAGGAATAGGGAAAAAAACAACACAGATCCAGAATTATATTAATTATATAACTCCCATATCCAGTGTTGACTCCTCCATCCATCTTCAACTGATGGAACAGAGTCCCCAGCTACTGAAACCCGGGAGCAAGGGCACCCACAGGCAGGTGCAAGGGGGTGCACTTGCACCCCCCTGGAACCAGCTGGTCAGGAGATTAATTTTCTTTAAAAAAAAAAAAATACGTTGGCGTTCTTCTTCACGAAAGGTCCTGGTCCTATAATGCATCACATCTGTGTGTGCGTCGTCATCCGCGCTGAATTTAAAATACAAGTGGGTTTTGGTATTCACTTTGCAAGAGAATAAGGCTTCAAGTTTTGCTTGCTGATTCGCCTGGTCGTGGAGAATGAGTTTTGCTTCAATTATTTAAGGAAGCATGACCGGGAGTTGGAGAGTAAGTGTTCACATTTGCTTTATTCAATCAGTTATGCGTCATTTCCAAGTTGTGGCTCGTGTGTGTATGTTTGTGTGTGTGTGTGTGTGTGTGTGTGTGTGTGTGTGTGTGTGTGTCTGTGTATATATGTGTACGTGTATGTGAATGGATGTTGCCTGTACAGTCAGATGTCTGTTCTGCTATAGGTCTATACATTATGCACATAACTACTGCTGTTTTGAAAGTGGTCATTCCCGACTAATCGATGGGGGAAGGGATGCAAAGCATCTAAGTTTCATCTGCACACATTTCTACATGGCGCTGGTGCTGTTTGTAGTGTATCGGGGAGGGGAAGCGGAACGAGCCCGGAATTTACACAGTTAAGGTCAGTGGTTGATTTTTTTCCCTAGGAGGTCACTGGCTGCTGCAGTGTCTCAGTCTCGGAGAGAGAAAGAGTATCTGTTGTTTTGTGGTACTATCTCTCTAATTTCTCTAATATAATCTCTAATAATGGGTGCTTCTGTCTTTTTTATGAGTCTCATACTGTAAGTCTGCTAATGAAATAGTAAGCAGCACTTTCTGATGCATTCCACCCCCTAAACTTTACATTCTCTGCGGCTCCCTGTTTTTTTTTTTTTTTTTTTTGAGTTTTGGGAATTACAGCTCCCCACACACTGCCAGGAAATAGGAAAGAAGAATTAGCATGAGAAATAAGTGATTTTTATTCACCCCTCCGGTCCCTAGTGAAGTTCAACATAACCCTTTCTGCTGTATGGTGCTGTAGCTTCTACTCAGACAGCATGTAAATTTGTATTTTCCGGGGGTGGGGTGTCACAGTCCTGAGTAAGTCTTCCTTTGGATGAGATGCCTAGTAACTATGAACATTTTTTTTCAGCCTGTCACCCATTCCCTATTGCAATATACCAGCTTACCATTTCTTTTAATGTAACATAGGCAATTTATTCAAGGGCAACGGGCACTGAATTTGTAGATGAAACACTGACATACAAGTTGTTTTATAGCAACAATGTCTTCATTAGTTTCAGATCTTTTTAATGTAAAATTATTCAGATGACTAACTTCTGCAGAAATTGTGCATATTGACTGATATTGGTGGATTGTAATGACAGATGTTTGAGTGGCCTTTTAGGGTTGAAATTACATTGGGCAGTTTGTCATTATTGGTTCACATGTTTTATTTCATTGCTTACTGGGAAAATGTTCAAAACTATAAATTTAAAATTCATTCTATCAAGTGGTGCTGTATTATACAAGGGATATAATTCAATTATTATTTATTATAATTGATTCACCTTCCTGATTGTATTAAAGACCTTTTGCATGGTCCTAAAATGTGTGCAAGGGGCCAATGATTTGAAAACAGCCCAAAGGTAAACTTAACCTGCCAATGGCCAGATGCATTTTCTTTGAATGTGGGTTTCAATGCTGTTTCAGTTAATGTGACTTTCAAAGGTAGAGAAGTTTTAATGCCAAGTCTGTTTTCATTGTCAAATGTCTCAGTGTTTGTGTTATAAATGTAAATTAAATCGAAATATCTGTAATATTGTAGAAGTAAAACATAAAACAGTATGCACATCATTTTGAACAGTGTGAATGGCAACTGGGGAGAAATAGGCAAGTAATTTGACACTGAAATGGCTGTGTGGGGGGAGGGGCGTGGGGGAGTGGGCGGGGCTCTGGGTTTGCACCCCCCCCCCTGCAAAAAATCCTGCGGGCTCCCTTGCCTGGGAGGACTCATAGAAGGATATTCTGGAGGATGATGGAGTTTAACAAAGCCAGAGATCTGAACTGCAAATCCAATTTGCAATGGTATATGAATGTATGTACAGTGGAAAAAGTGGCTGCAGCTTAAATATCATCAATAGGAACTCTCGAAAAGAAAGCTGTGGAAGTTACAACTTTTCTGGTAGAATGAGCTTTAGGATTGTACGGTAATGACAATCCTTTTACTTTGTAAACAAAGGGGATATAACCAGATAGTCACATGGAAAGTGTGATTTTAGAAACACAATTTCTCAACTTGACAGGAGAACAAACAAAAAACACTAATCACTGAAGAATGCAGTGTTAAAACAATGACTGAAGATTAGACAGAAACACTGCAATATCACACTAAAACACCTCCCTATGTGGACTGTAATACTATGAACATAGTATATGCAACTACTTGTGATAGCTGCCCAGAATTTTATGTTGGGAAAACCAATAGGCCTTTTAAGGAGAGGATTCTGTTCCATCTTAGTGATATTAGACTTAAATGTACAGACTAATGCTTTGTTATAGCATATTCAAAAGTATCCTGGATATAAATTCTCCTTCCTAGCCTTGGAAAGAGTGGTAGACAATATGAGGCGGAGATCTTGGAAACATGCTGGATAGCTGATTTACAGGCAGACAGGAGCCCTGGTCTTAATGGAGTGGTGCCTTTAAAACCTATATTGAAAAGCAGGAAGCTCAGGAGATGACTTGTCTTGATTGGATTAGCAACAATATAAAAAAGGGAGGTGTTTTAGTGTAAACAGGATCTGATGAAGGCATAGCCGAAAACGCTCGTCCTGTTTGTGAGGATTTACATCCTGTTGTTTCAAGGATTTTTTCTGTTCTTTATTAAATTGTGCTGGCTTTATTTTGATTTTATCTGCTAAACATGCATTCTACTCTCTTCATGCTGACATTGCAGTGGCTGTGTTTAAACTTGACCGGAGAGGAAGAGATAAAGAGTTGGTATTTTCCTAAAAGGTTTAGAGCGATGTAGGTAGAATCTTAATTGACAATGACCATTTAACAAATGCAAAGTATACTCCTCTTTGTTGGAAGAATTAAGAATGAATACGGGCAAGTTAATGGTCTGATTCAAAGTAAAGCCCTAGTCCACATTGCGAAGGAAAGTAGGGCTGCTTCAAAGAGACCGCTAACTATGTGAAATATCAAATAGGATGGCTTACAGGAAAGAGTTTGGAGCTCTGAAATCCTTCAAGTGGAGATAACTGCTACCATCAAAAGCATTTTCCAAAAAAGAAACTTCAGCTCCACAGTAGTACTAGGTGGTTTGATCAAAGCCTGGAGTAAAAAAAGAAAAAGCAATATCTCAAAGTAGGACATGGCCCTGGGGGGGGGGGGGGGAGGGTAAGAAGAAAGGTATCCCTCAAAAAAGCTTTCAATAACTTCAGCAAAGCAACAGGAGTATGATCTTCTCCCAAATGAAAATTAAAGATGGCAGCCATTTGACCCTCGATGGTAGAATAACTAGCACTATCTCGAAACAGACTGGCTAGAAAGTCCAAAAACAGAAGGGACTGAGACCAAAAAAAGGATGCATGCCCCAGGAAGGCACCCAAATAGAAAATGTCTTCCCTTACTTTTGAAACCTTTCTAGCAGATACTTTTTCAGAGTATGTCAAGATATGAAGAACAGAGGAGAAAAGCCTGGACTTTCTGGCCATCACTGGAATTAGGGAAGCCATGCAGTTAGTATCAGGGCTGCTATGTCTCTGTGAGGCTTGCAGGACGGATGAGAGATGATGCCTGGAGAGGTTCTACCACCTAAGGATAGTGTATCAAGTGAGCCTACAGAAAGGGAAACCATACCAAGTGAGGCCAAAATGGGGTAATGTTGATCACTGTTGCCTTGCTCCCCCATGGCTTTCTAAAGAAAGTGGTATATGGGGAGTGGAAGCAAAAGCAGAAAGGAGACCCAGAGGTCAAGTGTAGAGCACAGCATTTCTCACTTACTCTCTCTCTCCTTTGGAATCAGGGTGAAGTAGCTGCTGGTGCGTTGGAGTTGGATGGAACTGCAAACAGGTCATAGCATGGCTGGTCTCTGTGACTGAACACCTGAGCAGCCATAGCTTGACAGGCCACTCGATCAAGCTGTGGCTTGATTGAGAAACCACTCATGATGCAGTAGAATGGACATGCTGAGCCTGTCCATTACAAAATTGTCTTTTCCTGTGGATGTGTTGCAACACCTATAACATTCTTTTAGCCATTGCAGACAAACATTTATAATCATGGTTTAAAATTGAAATGGGCCAATATGAAGCTAGATCTGATGGGTCTTTACTATCTTTAGGTATTATTACAGCCACAAGTTTTTTTTTTCCAGAACGTTGGTGCTTCCCCTCCTTTTAAAATGCTATTAAACACAAACTCCAGACCTTTAGCACTTTCTTCCTTTGTAGCTTCCAAATTTCCACCAGCATACCATCTATTTCTGGAGACTTTCCTTCAGATTAGTTATACATCACCATGTTTATCTCATCTCCTATCTTAATGCTTAGCTCTTCAGCCTCACCTACCTCTAACCTTGGCATATTTTAGTCTTCCATAAAAACTTCCATTTGTACTTTTTCTTTATTTCCTCATTTCTTTGCTTTGTACAATTTTTCATAATACTTCCAAAATATAGCTAATACCTCTACAGGATCTCTGGTTATTTTCTTGTTATAGGCTCCCTAACTTTGGCAACAACACTTTCTACTTTCTGTTGCCTAAGTCAACATGCTAAACATTCTTCTGCTCTGGAGTTACTATCAAAAAACAGTTGCTTAACAACAATCTTTCTAAACTCATGCATATTATCCAGATGCTCCCTTATTTTCTCTTTAGCACTCTGCAGTTGTGCCTCTTCTTGAGATTCCCCTTATTCTACAATACGTTAACCTTTGTCATTCCCACTCAATAATTCTTGTTAATTCTTAACCAAATCTCTTTTTCTATTTCTGCCCTATTTTTAAACTCCACTTTTATTTTATTTCATCACTAGCTATAATGTCTAGAATACTTCCTATCTACAATAATTACTTCTGAATAATTCCCAGTAAACATTCTTTAAATTTCTTTCTTTTTAACAGGTAGGTGGGGAAGTGCCAGTGTCATTTTTACTTCAATAATCTGCATTTTTATCTTAGTTTTTATTGGTGCATGATCTAAAATAGCTATTGGATGTATATAAACGCTCTCAATTAAATGCACATGCTCCTGTGATATACAGTTTCTATCTGGTCTAGCCCAGCTATTGCAACATGGGGAATAATATGCAAATTACTTCAGAGTTTCTACTACTGAATTCATGTCTTCAATACCAAATATTTTCATAAATTTCTTCAGAACTCTACCCTCATTGTTGTATGTCCCCATCTTGCCCCCTCAGATACATCCTCATTGTTGAAAATCACATTCCCGTCCCCCACTACAAGTAATATTACCTGTTGAAAGCTGATTATTTCTACCAACATTTTCCTAAGCTCCATACTATCAGTTCAACATGGAATATAAATACATGTCAGTGTACTTCTCATCCCTTGCCAGTAGTAACTTACTACCACAAATCTACCATTATTATCTTTTTCCCCTCTTCTATCAGTATAAGAGCTCCACTAGCAATTAATATAAGTACTCTTTTCCTTTGCCCCTGATATTAAGCTGAATATCCATCCTGAAATTCTTTCCTTATTACATGCACATGTGCAGTTCTTTCCAAATGTGTCTCCTGTGGCTCTGCTATTTGCACTCTTCATTTCTTAATGTTGTTGTTGTGTCTTTTGGCTTTTCCCGGTTAGGGGTCGCCACAGCGGAACTCCGGTCCGCTAATGATTGGCAGTTGATTTCTACATGCTGAGTTGCCAGCCCTGACGCACAACCTTCAACGAAGGTAAGCCCATTCACTCATGTCTCCACGCAGAAGACGCTCTAGCTGAGAATTGAACCAGACAGCGTCTTACTGTGAGGCGACAACGCTACATTTCTTAATATAATTAAATATTCTTTCCTTTTTGTCAATATCTATGAGACCATTCACATTTCAAGGTAATATGGAAAATGTTGCCATTATGATAGGAGAGTCTATTATTTATGACAGCTTTTTTAAAAGTATATTTCCAGCTTTTGTGATATATGCAACCAATAATGTTTGGCAGGTTGGGGTTCGATGCAATGCAGTTTTGTTCAAGTGAACTTTTGGCAGTCGAAGTTCCGATCTGTGATTCGGTAAACTGTTTTCGTTAAAAAGAAGTAGATCCGTATATAGATATAAATATATATATATATATATATATATATATATATATATATATATATATATACACACATACACACACAAGCACACATGCACTATTACACATACTGCAAGTTCAAGGAACACTGGATGCACTGATCTATTTAAAAAAAAAGCGGGTTTATTGTATACATTTAATCGGGAAATGAGAAAGAGCACTTCCTGGCTTCTTTATTACAAAAGGAAATAAAAAAAATACAGCCTTATGGCTTGCAGTTCCACCAAATAATACCGTTTTGGCATCTTTACACAGCTTCCAGTAAATAGGCTATTGCAAGATATTCAGACCTCAATTCTAGCTCTTTGCAGCAGATACTCCCCTTAGTGCACTCCATGACTTAGCACCAACTAGGTCAACATATGATTCTCCAAAGGATCCCCCAGGTGAGAAACTAACTTCCTGAAGGCCATGGGACTGGAAATCCCTTTTGCTAGCATGGCAGTCTATAATTAACTGTTCTAAAATCTTCTCACACATCATATACCACAGAACACATGTAAAAAGTACATTATTCACTTTCTGCATCCAACAAGTTAGATCTTGCCCCTCTGAGCACAAAACTACTGGGGTTTGGACTCAGTGATGGGCTGTAGGCCCGCAACAACTCATTAGCATTTTTCTAAGCTAAGCCAGGCCTTAAGTCACTGTATGTTGAAAAGGTTGAAGGGGTAGTGTCCCATCAACATTACTTCATATTGTCATCAGTTTGCTTACTCAACCACTGCAATGGGGCATTTTCAGTTAGCGTGCCTACTGAAAAAATAGTATTTCAAGGCACAGATGGACCATTTTCCAGTGCGATGCACTCATCTTTCAATGACTGATTATGTCCACTTCTGACAGGGTGTTGAAAGGAATGAAAGGACTCAGCTTGTACACCTCTCTCAAGGAAGAAAGGGGCTTCTGTATGTACAGGAGGTGCAAGCATTGGTAAGATCATCCCTGCTGGACACAAGAAAGGATACTGTGAGATGCCTTAAGGTAGAGGGTGGTGTTGCTTGTTGGGATACACCCTCAAGAATGCAGGGGCATCACCCAGCATGGTCAATCCATTGCACAGGCACTTGCAGGTAACTTACCAGTGCATATACAAGGAGGAATAGGGCAAAACTAGAACAAAAGTCTCATGTCACCTCAGTGGCTGACTGAATAATGTCCCCTCTCTGCTTACCCTCACCCTGGTGAAGGGAAACAAATAGGCCAATTAGGGAAGAGATGGTCAAATGAACAGCAGGTAGTGAGGACAAAGTGAAGCAAAAAAAAAAAAAAAACTAGTTACTGTTCTATATCTTAGTGCTTAACACTTTCAGAGAGGTTCTTAAAACAAACAGCAACAGATTACCTAACTACACTGAATTCATTTATTTTCTCTTCCCATGCTTGAAATCAGTTTATTTATAATGAGTTATGATAAAACAATCTCTTTTCATTTAATTAGCCTTTCTTATGAAAAGCAGCCTAAACAAGGATGTCCATTTTATCACAAGTGTCATGGTTCCTTCCAACCAAAAGCTGCTGTATATGCCACCTAAGAAGACATAGTGAACCATGTAACACACAAAAACAGAGTCATAATATAACTGCATATCAAATCACAAGCAATGTGGCAGTACTTCACTCCTTCAGCTTAAAACGTGTTAATCAGGTTAAGCCCAGTGGATACACAGTCCTTTTTCATGGCTACCAATGCAGCAATGTCTGGTTAAGTGACTTGCTCAGAGTTGGACACTAAGCAAATGGAGGTTTTGGGAGTCAAACCTGAGAGTACTGTAGTATCTAGGAATAGCAACACATACACAGACTTCTGTGCCAAACTTTCAGATACATGCCACTGTAGTTAAAATATTCCATCATGTTAAAGGATGAAACTTCTTTCCTGATTTATGAGGGAAAGCTGCCGGTGCATGCTAAAATCCTTCCTAATACTTCAAACTGATAATCCCCTTGCTCAAAGATAATGTCTCATACTGCTCTTATTACAACATATTTTGCTGACCTCATGCTAATTCCACTGTAGTTTTAAAGCTTATTCTCCAGTCGTGGAGGACTCCTACACCTCTCTTGAATGGACACTGAGACAAGCTAAGAGACTCCTTTCTACTTATCAGCAAGATTCACTGCATCACTACATATGTGCTACTGTCAAAATAAGATTAATAAATGCATATATTTTTCATATAGCAAAGAATAAAAGCAACAAAATGCAATGTCAAACATTTCAAGATGTTATTAGTTTGATACTGTAAAGTGCAACTTCACTCCTGCATTTTCTGCACATAATGTGATACAAATGCTTAATATAAAACATTTGATGTTTCTCCACAGACTTGTTAGGTGTCGAGCTTACAGGTGAACAATTCTACCAGTATAGAAAAATGTTAGAAAAATAATTTGGTGCTATTGTGAAAGAAAAACCTAAACTTCATCAATATTTGCAACATATGCTGCACTGAGCTTTAATTCATTGAGCCATTCAACACAGTAAGCTGTTGATGAAAGAGGAAACTAAATGTAAACCTAGAAAAATATGTCACATTTCACTTTGATTACACATGCTATAACATTTTAAACATGCAGTTGACAATGGAGAGTGTTGGCATGCAGTAGAGCTGACATGCAGAAAAAAAGTTATGTCTTACCATAACGTTCCATTTGTATTGTCGATCTTCATCTGCTCTTGACTGATGGGTTACGGTTCCAATCCTCGGAATTGGTATGTCCGTTATATAGCTTGCACCAGCCAAAAAACTCAAACTAAATGTCTTCTCATAATGCCCGTCTACATTACCTCAGATCGAGTTTGCAATCTTATAGAAAGAAATATGCACACATACATGAAGAGAGGAACTTAACCTCTATGAAGAAGCCATATCCAAGGAACATCCTAATCGAAAACTCAGGACAAAGATCGCTCCATCAGGAGTCCCAGGAGGGGGAACGTCAAGAACAGATAAAGATCGAAAGCAGAGATGGAACATTAAGGTAAGACATGACTTCTTTAGCCGATGTTGTCAATCTTCATCGATTCTTGACTGATGGGACAGAGTCCCCAGCTACTTTGGATCCTGGGTGGCCCTATGGAAGAATATTCCTGAGAACCATAGAACCAAAGGTGGTTCTCAGCCTGGAGACCAAATCCTATTTGTAAAAGTGATGAAGATATGCGGACTAGCCCATGTTGCTGCTGTGCATATCTCATCCAATGAAGCCTTTGAATGGAAAACAGCTGAAGTGGACATTGATCTGGTGGACTGAGCCTTCACTAGTATTGTTAGTTTTAGTTTGTACTGCCTTCATTTATCACAGAAACAATATTTAAGCTATCTTGGCAAGGTAACTTTAGAAACAGATTTTATTAAGGTTGTGCCAGCAAGGGAAATAAACAACTGTTCTGATTTCCTTAATTCTTTAGTTCTGTTGAGGCAAAAACATAACTGTCTATGTACGTCTAACAAGTGTGGGCAGTACTGTCCCTTAATGGTAAAATTGGAAAAGAAGACTGGTAGGTCTATAGTCTGACTGATGTTGGAATCTGAGACACCTTTGGAAGGAAAGATGGATTGGTCCTGAGTGTAACTTTATCCTTATGGAAAATTAAGTAAGGAGGCTTTGAACATAAGGCTTGCAATTTGGATACTCATTTCGCAATAGTCAGAGCTATAAGAAGTGTCTTCCAAGAGAGAAAGTTCAAGACACCAGCTGCTGGTTCAAAAGGAGAAAGTGCCAATGATCACAGAACAAGTTAGGTCCCTTGGGGTAGAGGGTCTTTAAAGGGAGGCTTTAATCAGCTGTTGCCTTGAGGAAGACTTTACATAGTTTATGCAAAACTAAGGGTAGGTCTCCTAAGCCATTATGAAAGTCAGAGATGGCAGCTAGAATTACTTTAATAGTAGATGCGGATGCTCCATTTGTACAAAGGCTGGCCAGAAATTCTAACATTTTCTCTAATGGTGCTGAGAAAGGGTCGAGACCACTATCACAAACCCATATTGAAAACCTCTTCCACTTACTGAGGTAGAGTTTCCTGGTGGATGGTTTATGAGATGCTAGCAATATTTTCCTTACCGGTGATGATATATAATCATGCCTGGTGACTGACAGAATTGGAGGAACCAGGCAGTTAACTTGAGGCTTTGAAGATTGACATGCACCAGTCCCTGAGGGTAAGACAAAAGGATTGGGACTGGGTCCAGAATACATGGACGGTGAACTAAATGAGGCCATAGAAAGGGAAACCATATTTGTCAAGGACAGTAGGGTTCAATGAGAATTACTTAGCTTCTCAACCTGGCTACTTTCTTTAGAAAGTGTGGGATCACAGAGAAAGGGAGAAAGGCATAGAGAAGACTCAGGGCCAAGTGAGGAGAAGAGAGAATCTCTGGGATTCCCTCTGTGGGGGGAGTAGGGCAAAGTAGCTTCTGCACTTGTATTTTTGGGGTGAGACAAAAAGATCGCAGCAAGGCTAGCCCCAAGGACAAAAGATCTTCTTCGCTATCATGAGATTGAGAGACCACTCGTAGGCGAAAGAATGCACCTGCTCAATTTGTCCACTATTACGGTTGAACTCCCTGTGATGTGTGTTGCTGTCAGAAAGCAGTTGGAGGCTATGGCCCATTACCATACTCGTATGGCTTCTCGACACAGGGGGTAGGACCTGGTTCCCGCTTGCTTGTTGATATACCAGACTACAGACATGTTTTCTGACTGAATAGCAATTGTTCCTTGAGGGAGGATGGGATGAAATGCCTGCAATGCCCGAAGCACTGCCCTCAACTCTAGGACGTTGATATGCACATTGGCCTTGATCGTGGACCAAGTCTCTTGGACTACTTTTCCTAGATAATGGCCCCCCACCCATCTGGGAAGCATCCATGGTCACTATGGCCTTGGGTTGTGGAGCGAATTATGGGCAACCAAGAAGAATTTGCTCTGATTCCATCCATCTGGATAGGTCTTTTTTGCAGTGACTGGTGATAAATATTGGATGGTTCATTGGATGAGTTAAAACAGACCACTGATTCACTAGCAGCCATTGCAGTAATCTTGTGATATCTTGCTAAAGGGAGCAGAGTTATTGCTGTGCCATGGACCCTAAGGCTTGAAGCACCTGGTGAGCTTGTACTGTGGTGAGGGCAGAATGGACTTGAAACCTTATTTTGTGCAACTTGTGAACAGGTAGGGAGGCTATGCAAGCATGCATGTTTAGACAAGCTCTGACAAATTCCATATCCTGGGAAGGATTCAGTTGAGACTTTGTTTGACTGACCATGACTCATAGATTCAAGAACAAATTTAGGGTGATCTCTATCACCTGTAACAGTAGATGTCTGGTGGGAGCGGTGATAAGCCAGTCGTATAGATATGGAAACACCCGGAATCCATGCAGTCTCAACTGAGCAGCTACTGCTGCCATACATTTGGTGAACACTCCAGGGGCTGTGGTGAGACCAAAGGGCAGCACCCTGAACTGATAATGACTTTCTCCTAGTCGGAAGTGAAGGAACCTTCTTGAGTATTTGTCCATTTTTATGTGATAATAAGCATCTTGAAGGTCTATAGAGCACATCCAATAATTTTCATCTAGAAAGGGAAGTACTGAATGAACTGTGACCATCTGGAATTTGGACTGCTGAACAAAAATGCTAAGAATGCTGAGATCCAAAATTGGTCTCCAGTCCCCTGTCTTTTTCGGCACTAAAACGAATCTTGAATAAAATCCGGATCCTATTTGGTATGGTGGGATGACTTGGATGACTCTTTTTCCAGCAGTTTTTGCACTTCTAAGGCTGCTTGGTCCCTCTGACTGGGTGGAACGTTGGGGAGCTGTGACTGAGTTCTTGGGTAAAGGGAAAAGGGAATAAAATAACCTATGGAAATTATTCTTAGCACCCAGGTATCTAATTATAAGTAGTCAAGCTGTGGGGGACAAAAAAAATCTTCCCCGACTGCTTCCAGAGGCAAGCAATTGGGCCTCCCTTCAAAAGCACTGATAGGGATGGCCAGAAAAAGACTCCCTGGAACCCTGGTTCTGCAGCCCACCTCTGCCTCTAGAATGGCATCTTCCATTTGAACTCCCCCCTCTGCCCCAAGGAGAGTCTGTACCATGTGTGTCCAGGAAAGGCTTCTGGGACTTTTTAACCACATCTTCCCACTCCTTTCTGAAACAGGCTGGTTGAGGAGCAGAAAAACATATGCAAACAGCAGACAGAGTCTTTCCATCTTCTTCACATGTGGATAGAGTTTCCTTAACCTTAGGGCCGAACAAAGATGATCCATCAAAAGGAGCACTGACAAAAGAAGACTTGAATGGCTCCACAAACTCACACAGGTGCATCCAAGCATTTCGTTGAACAGCAACACCTGATCCGGCTGACCTGGTCGACCCTTTGGCTGCATGTGCAATGAGCCACATGGATGAATTAGATACATACTCCAGGGTAGCTAGCTGGGAGGCCACAGGTCCCACCAGGTTATCCAAAACCTCCTTGATCAGAATCCTTTAGAGCCTAGTAAAATGTACCATAAAGTTAGAGGACCTAATAGTAAAGATCGATGATGCATAGACCCACTTCCCAAATCTGTCCATCACCCTAGACTCTTGGTTAGGGGGATGAACAGTGCAACTTTCTTCAACTAGTTCATTCTTAATGGCAGTGGCTACCGCCATGACATCTGCTGCTAGTCCTTTCACCCAATATTGGTGATCCTCAGGTGCTGAGAGTATCCTATCTGGTCTCCAGGATTTGTTCTATCAAAGCAGAAGCCTTCCAAGCCCACTGATCAATCACCTTAATAAGCTCGTCAGTGAGAGGAGTCACCCAGGAAGTAGATGGGTGAGCTCCAAAGGTCTGCAAATACACAGATTCCTCATAGGAAGGGTCTTTGGATTTCCAGTTACCCCTCTGTTTTAGGATTTCTAGGATGTCTCCAACCCTTCCCCCCCTCATTGAAATCCATGTCTTCAGTGACAGACTCCTCAAGGGAGTCTAGGTGTTTCCTCTTACGCAGTCTCTTCTGAGGGAGTTTCTCAGTGGGAATGTCTGAGGAGGACTCGGAAGAGGGGTGGTATTTGGACGGTAATTCTTGTGGCCTTGGAGCTCACTGTCTGGACACTGAGGTTAATGAAAGCTCCAGAAAAGCTGGGCTCAAAGGGTTAGACTCTGGTATCACAGGAGCCACATGAAAAGTATCTGTGGCTAAGGCTCTCTCCATGACAAACTCAGAACCGGGGTCACACCCCACCCCGAGAGACCCACATCCAAGACCTGAGCCGAGGAAGGACCCGCAGCTCCCGCAGACCGAAGTGGCAAGGTCGGCTATGAATAAAAAACAGGAGATGACTCAAGCCCTCTGGACCAGACAGCGGAAGATTGATCTCAGGAACCCCTTCGTTCTGAAGGTACTGAGGGAGTCAGAGCTGTGCTCGAAACCGAAGACAAAAGGGTTATCAGTGCCGAGATGATTGGAGCTTGTGTGGTTGGAGTCAACAGCTCTAAAGCCTCTGAGAAGGTCAGAGGAGGAATATATGTAGGTGTATAGGGAGAAAATTCCCCCGCTCCAGGAGGGAGAGGGTCTGAGAGGGAGGAGGAAGACCCCTAGTCAGCAGAAGCTGGTTCACCAACCTCACAACATCAAATTCAGAGAGAATCCTAGTGGAGTGAATGGACAGTCCATAGGGAATCAGGCCTTTCTAAAAATGGGATTGGCAGTTGACTCAAAAAGGGGTCAATCGTGGGAGCATATCTTGTCCTGGGAGTAAACAAAGTTTCAGTTTTTGGAACTGGAGAAGGGTTACAGGTTGTGGTGCCATAACAGATGCGGGTACTGGCATAGTAACTAAAGACGCCTGTGCCAAAGTAGCTGTTGGTGTTGAGGTCATAGTCAGTGTTTTTGTCAGTGCTGGTGCCGTAACAGGGATAGACGGCACCAACAGTGTAGTCAGAGCTTAGGACTTGGTACCTTGCAATGTTTTTGGAACCTTGGATCTCTGTTTTGTAGAAGATCCAGCAGAATGGCTTATGTTTTTTCAGTTTCTGTGTCGATGGAAATATTGGCACTGGATGACTGAATTTTTAACCAGAGGCCAGAGGAGACTGGTTGGCCTTGGACAAGGCTTCTTCAAATGGTTCTTTTAGGAGCCCTTTGAGAATAAGCTTATTTTTATGTTCTACCAGGGTTCTGGTACTAAAGCCCTGGCAGATGGAACACTCAAGGTCGAGGTGGGGAGCAACAGACACGTTTTTCATGTCTGTCAGAGTTTGGCATTTTCCTGCCACACTCCTGATACTGTTTAAATCCAGTAGTTGTTGATTTAGATTATCTGCTATTTTAAGAAGAAAAATTAGGCCAGAAGAAGCAGAATTAAATGCACTATAAAGATCCTACCAACAATGGTAGGAAAGATTACCTGTCCATAAGAGAGAAAAAAGGGAAAGAGAGGGGAGGAAAAACTACCAGCTGTGGTAGGCAAGAATATCAACTGGTATAAAGAAAGGGGCAAGTAGTTACGTTAACAAAAGGGGTAGACTAAGTTTGGTAATATCAGTAAAAATTAGAAAGAACAATATTTAGAGTAAAAGAGTTAAATAATGGAAAATTTTAGTTGTATATCAAAAAAGTCAGCTGTAACAGCAAATCGGCTGACGCGTCTTTCTATAAGAGTGGCAAACGAGATCTGCGGTAATGTAGACAGGGGCATTATGGGTAGACCTTTAGCTCGAGGGGGTTTTGGCTGGTGCAAGCTATACAACGGCTGTATCAGTTCCAAGGATCAGAACTGTAACCCATCAGTCAAGAATCAATGAAGACTGTCAACATCAGATTACAGGTTACAGCATTCCTGCCTGTAAGTACATCCAAACACTTCCCAAAATTATACTACCAGTTGTGTAAACAAGAAAAATTCATACTTCCTCAATCAGCCCACTGTGTACACCTTAATATACATATTATTAATTAATTTCAATATTTGTTTACTCTTAGCAGATTTTCATTATACGGGAAATCAGTTGTATTACGTCATGTATAACAAACACTCCATATAGTGCAGTCTGCTAGTGCAAAAGCACTATTGAGGTTTTATACAATTTAGGCCAGCTCCTACCATCTGTAAAAGTAAACTAATCAGCAAGGCATTGCTTCTATAGTGAAATAATTAAAATGCAAAGTAGCAATGGTTCATTCACTGTGTACTACCTAAATATTAATCATCCAGAATGCACAAATGCTAGGGATACCTTATCCAATTCATGCCACATCCTACCATAACCATAACCTACAAAGTCTCTATAATAAAATCACAGACATTAATGTCTGCAAATCTCACTACTCCCCTGATCTCTTCATAGCTACAGAAACCTAGTTAAAGCCAGTTACCCAAGATACAGAAATACTCCCACCAGTTTATAATATAATCAGACTAGACAGAACCAACAAAAAAGCAGGTGGTGTTGCTGTTTTCTACAGAAATGTTTTAGATCTCCCCACTTACCATGTTAGTGTACACACTTTCAAAAATGCTGAACTTCTCATCTCACTCTTCAGACTGAATACTCACAAATCTCTAGCCATTATAGATCTATACATAGCATCTGGTAACAACATTCCAATCATCTTGGACAAAATAAGACTGGAGACCATCTTTCTAGGAGATGTTAACATAGGCAAAAGACAGCCCTACAAAACCCAATAAATTCAATTCAGCTATATGGCTTCTCTCAACCGATCAAGACTCCAACAAGAATTAAGAAGGCCATATCTAAAGAATGCATCCTAGACTGGATTCTAAAATCAATCAAAAATAATGTTGCCACAAGTGGCACCATACCAAACAGTCTAAATGAACACCAGCTATGTGACATAATCAGACATCCCAAAAAGACCCACAAGGTTCATCATTATAAACTGTCAGAAGCCTCAGTAATTTAGAAACTTTTAATTCTAGCCTGCTCCAGGTCAGCTGGGCTCCACTTAAAACTCTTCCCCTTAATGACATGTTTAATACAATATTTCTAAATATTCTGGCAGAACAAGCTCCTTTAAGAACCAAAAAAAAAAAAAAAAGAGTTAAAACCAAACTAGCACCTTGGTTAACTAAAAAACAAAGCAATGCATAGAACTTAATGAACCATAGCAAACAATGCATAAAACAGAACAAAAAAAGCTTATTATAGCAACCCACAACATTCACCAGACAATCCAAAGAACTTCTGGAAATCACTAATACATTGCCCAGTCCTTGAAAATTAACTCAATCCAGCCCATTCCCACCCAATAACTCTGAAAACATTGCTTCACAGTTTAACTCACATTTTATAAATACAGTAAAGTCCCTCCTACAAAACAAAACTACTACAAATCCAGCGATCCCTCTCCCCTCACTGAAGCCACAACAGACCTTCATACTAATAATACCTACTTACCCTTAAGATAGCAACCACTGCCTGACCAACTTCCATCTGAATGCCACAAACTCGCTACAGATAACCTTGCATATCCTGACTCAATTCTAATAAGCTGTTTATCCAAGAAAAATATGTCTTACCTTAAGGAAAAAAAACCTTGTGTAATACCCCTTGCAAAAGATGGTGCAGCTCGTAAACTACTGAACAATCAACATTTTCACACCCTTATCCAAAATATTGGAAAGATGCACTCAGTCTCAACTTATTACATATGTTGCTCCTCATAACCTTCTCTCTCCCACACAGCATGGTTTCAGACCCAATCACAGTACAACCACTACCCTTCTAAGGCTCAGATACAATAAATCACAATAGAAATTCATTAATTTTAACCTCAGTTCTATTTGTGGGCCTACCTAATGCATTTGACACAGTCAATCACTGAGTTCTCTTAACTAAATTATTTCAATGGGCTAGCATCCTTCTCACTTAATTGGTTTCTTGGCTACCTCATTGATAGGTCCCAGGTAGTGAAATGGCAATATGATTTCTTCTCTTCCCTTCCTACATCCATCAGAGTCAAACAAGACTCCATTCTAAGATCACAATTTTTTAATTTATTTATTAATGACTAAATCATAGCAGCCAAACAGGCCACCACAGTATAATATGCAGATGACTCCACTCTAATAGTGCTGCTAGGACACTATCCATGCTCCAAACACTCACCCATCCTTCCTCCTGAATCAAAAGAAAAAAGAAAAAAAAAACTACTTCTGTTCAACCCAACTCTTTCTCTCCTCCCAAAGACTCCCTTTAATATACTGTTACCCAACAAAACCAATAGAGATCTGGTATTCCACATCAAAACTACTAGAAGTGATTACAGACAACCACCTGAATATGACCTCAACCTTAAGTAATCCATAAAGATGACACGCCAAAAGGTAGGCTGCCTCTATAGAGTAAAACTCTACCTTACTGATTCTGCTAAAGAAAACACAGCTTAAACTCATCTTATTATATGCCTATCCTATTCTAACGAATCTCAAATCCTCTCTATAAGTCAAAGTAAAATAATTTTACAATAAAGTACCCAGATTCGCAACCAACAATGTAGATCACATCACTGCCTCTTGCTAAAACAAATAAACTGGCTCATACAAATAAGTCTCTACTCTACTGCCAATTAACTGCAACCTTCAAACTACTGCACAACCCTGAAAAATTCTCTTCTCTTCACTCCATTATTCAACCTTTCATGACTGAGACACTCATAGCTCTTCTGACAAGTCATTACTCTCCAACACTAAAGTGCGCTAGCCGATTTACAGCAATTACTGTCTGTTTTTTTCCTTGTCTCTGTAATAAAACAAAAAAAATCTCTTGTTTTCCCACCTTACTGAACTAGAGTAGTCCAGTTTCAGAGTTGCTGATCCCTGGGCTTTGTTTTTAGTTCCTGTTACTGATCCATTGCCTTATTAGGAAGGAGGGAAGTTTCTTTGCTTACCAGTGGGAGTGGGAAGCACTGAGCGGCCTTTTTGTCTGATTTGGTGAAGTTTCAGCCAGAAACTAGTAGTCCATTGGTCGTTTTGGGCCAATTCCTAGCTCCTTCAGCCCCTGCTATAAAACACGCTAAGCGTGTAAGCGCGATTTAGCGGAGTTACCACTGTTGCACACAAGAGCAGCGGTTAAACAAGGTTAAACTATTTGGGCCATCTAAATTCCACTCTTCCAATTTTCCCTTAAAACTACCTTCCTCGAGCTGTACTGCTGATCTAACCAGCATATCCTATAACTGAAAAGTTCATCTCTACTTGATTCCCAAGTAGACTATTCTCTATCTGTAAAGCCTAGCACTTACTCCTACAGTACTTGCACCTTGATAAAGCACTCTTATTATAGATAGTACCCCACCAGCCTAAAACCCACTTCCTCCGGAGTCCTTTGAAAGTCTCTTTATCTACTACTTCTAGTATGTCGAGGGATCAGTTGCTAGTGTCCTCTCCAGCTCAACTGGTGAACCTGGGAATATTGAGGCAATGTTACAACTGCCTCATGTACACAGACAATCCTCTCCTTCTCCCACAAAACACAAATACATGCGAGAGATGCAACTATACGGCCAAACTGGAGGCTGAGCTCTCTCAACATAGGACTGGCAAGACCAGACAGGAGGAGAAGGTAACCACACACAATACATACCCAGTCACACATGGTACCATCACAACTTCAAATCATACACATACTCACACAAAGACATACTCGGAGGCTCTGATCAAAAATTTACCAAAACAGCAGAGGCCACCAAAGCAGACACCCAAACAACTACCACCTCACGACCCAACACATGCAACACATAGACCACACAGTCAGAGTGTCAAACAGTCACAGCCCTTAAGGCCAAACAAAATGCCAGACACACTTGTCATTGGTGATTCCATAGTCAGACACACTGACGTCCCGCTCACCAGACTGAGTAAAGAGAAGGTCACAGTAAGCTGCCTGTCAGGTGCTAGAATCCGCCACATAACGCAAGCACTCAGGTCTCTCAACAGCAGGTACAAGTACGACTCAGTCATTGTCCACGCTGGTGTGAAGCGACCTGAGGCGTACCTCCTTGGACTACATGAAAAGGGACATCGAGGAGCTCTCTGATTATGTAGCCCAGGCAGGTATGACCCTGACCTTGAGCAGTATCCTACCTTCACCTAGAATGATGCCACAATACAGTGATAAGATGATCAGCTTTAATAATTGGCTTAAATTCTGGTGTCATTCAAAGGGATCCAATGTCTGTCTGCCTGGGATGACATGCTGGACAAGCCACGCTGCTTCAAGGGGCGGCTTGCACCTGTCACCCTGGGCTTCCGGATATTGGCAAAGGCTCTTGCCACCCCATAGTGCCTTTTTAGGCAAGGCTCAAATTCTAAACCTACCACCCTAGAACACCAAAAGGAAAAAACTAAGGGTAATGCTGCTCAATGCCAGAAGTCTCAATCTCAAGATGCACCGAGGCCCTTCTCAATATGGAGAACATCGATGTCTGTGCTGTGACAGAAACCTGGTTCAAGGCTCCTGAGAGCACCCCAGCACTAACAGGTTTCACCTCATATCATGCGTTCCGGCCCCAAAATCCGGACAACACCAAGAAAGGAGGGGGTGTCCATATTCATAAAGGACACCCACACCTCAAGGTTGGTGGCAACGCATGATGCATCGGAGACCATCCAGGTGCAATTAACCATAGGCAAGACTGCTCTGCAATTTGTAGCATGTTACAGGCCACCCTCTCAAACTCAGGAACCTCACATGGCCTTCCTGAAAACATTGGAGGGATAAATGTATCTCAAACACCATCATACTAGGTGACTTTAACTACCCTAATATAGACTGGGAACACTACTCAAGCCCGAACACTCTAACCCAAAGATTCCTGGAGTTCATAAACTCAAATGCCATGGAACAACTAGTCACCATCCCCACAAGAGGAGAAAACATACTTGATCTCATCATCACGAACATGGGATCAAAATGTTCAACACCGAAGTATACCCCTCACTGGTGAGATCAGATCATAAACTAATCTCGCTGGAGGTCCTCATCCCCCCACCTGAAACAAAAAAGACCACAGTGAAAAACTTCTCAAAAGCCGATTTCACACTTCTAAAAACTAGTGTGGTCTCCTTTAAGGCCCTGAGCCAGTGGTAAACATTACTCAAACCGCTGAATCACTTACAAATGCCTTCTACCAGCACCTACAGGACTGCATGGATCAGGCAATCCCAAACAAAACTAAGACTCTCTGTACCAAAGGCAAGCGTCCAGTCTGGTGGACCCCAGCCATAAACAAGCTCTACAACAAAAGGAGGAAGCTACTACAAGATAGAGCAAAATCCTTGAAAGGTAAGACACCTTTGATCATTATAAGTAAAAACTAAGAGCTCTCATAAAATCATCCAAGGCAAATTTTGAGAGAAAAATCGCCAAGGACTCTAAAGAGAATCATAAGGCCTTCTTTAGCTATGTTAGAAACCTAGGAGGAAACTCCCAGATATGCTCAGAATTAGTTCAAAATGATGTGAAAATTACTGAACCTACACACATTGCCAACATACTGGCTGACAGGTTCACTGCAAACTTCCCCCCTCCCCAAAGGAGAGATATCTATTCCAGAGGATTGTAGCCCCCAAACATCTCCAACGCCCAGGTGAGAACTGCCCTCACTAAGGCAAAAACACAGCATCCATGGGACGGATGGTGTCCCCGGCTGTGTGCTTCATGAACTCAATGAGGAATTAAACCCACAGTTAGGACAGCTGTTTAATCTTAGCCTCACCTCAGGATACGTACCCAAGGAGTGGCGACGGCGACTGTGGTCCCACTTCATAAGGCGGTGCCTCCACAGACCCTGGAAATTACCGCCCCATTAGCTTGACAAGCCTTATCTGCAAAGCCATGGAGAGGATCATAATGGAACTCATAAATAAAGACATAGGAACTTGCAGACTTTGGATCCAACTCAGTTTGGCTTTGTCAAAGGCAGATCCTGCCTCTTAAACTTGGTTGACTTTTCGAGACAGTCACCAAGGCCATTGATGAGGAAAGGCAGTCCATACAGCCTACCTCGACCTGGCAAAGGCCTTGACACAATACCCCACTCAGGTATCATCGAAAAACTCATCAGCTTGAATGTAAACCCATACATCACAAGATGGGTTGCAAACTGGCTAAGTGACAGAACCCACAGGGTCAGAGTTGCTGGAGCCATGTCAGACTCAAAGCCTGTCACAAGTGGTGTCCCACAGGGCTCAGTCCTGGGTCCACTCTTGTTCGGCATCTACTTTTCTGAAGTACAAGCAAACACAGGAGGGTTATGGCTGACAAAGTTTGCAGATGACTGCAAACTGGGCGCCATAGTCGAAAACACATGTGACACAGATATCCTCCAGAAGGGCCTCACAGAAATGGATAACTGGTGCCAGAGCCATGGCCTGAAGTTAAACGCCAAAAAATGCATAGTCATACCCTTTGGGAAAAACAAGGCTACCCCTAGCTACCATATAGGTGGCAATCCACTGAGCACAGAAAAAGTCATCAGAGATCTGGGGACCCAGGTTGACAGTAGCCTTTCGTTTGACACTCATGTTGCTAAAGTAGTTAGGAAAACCTTCTATATCACCCACCTGATCATGAAGGGATTCACATCTAGATCAAGGGAGGTCATCGTCCCCTGTACTCATCACTTATTAGACCTATGATTGAGTACAATGCCCGTTCGGAATGTATCTGACCAGACACCTGCTGCAGCTTGAAAGGCCCCAAAAGTTCCTCACCAAAAGGATAAAGGGTCTCAAAAATATGTCTTATGCTGCCCGACTGAAAGAACTCCAGCTCTATTCAGTCTCATACCGCTTGCTCAGAGGTGACCTGTGCCTGACATATAAGGCCATGTCAAACCCAGATTTGATGAATATGCTTCACCTCAAAAATCTAGATCCCTCAGAACCACAAGGGCGGAGACTTAAACCTTGACACGGTTATAAATAGAACGTGCTGGAGGGACAGATTCATCACCCAGAGACTCCCTATGCTGTGGAACAAAATCCCGGTACATGTGAGGCAGAGCACCTCTCTGGTCTTGTTCAAGAGGAATCTTGACCAATGGATGGGAGATTGCAGATATACCCCAGGGATTACTTCAGCGTCACTGCTTGACAGAGGCACAGCAAAATGATAGGCATAGTTTTTATTCAAACTAAAGGGGTGGCGAAAGCCACATAACTATGGGCTAGGCTTATAAATGCCCTTGGGCAGATAGCCTAGTATGAACCTATGAACCTATGAACCTATAACTAAACCTAACATCAGTGCAGGATACTCCCTGTATTCACACTGCAATGCTAATAGCTGGAATACCACCCCACTCCACTTAACAGTCTGCAGCCTGAAACACTTTAAATGCCAACTGAAGCAACACCTGATGACCAAATGGCTCTGCACCTGCACCACCCCTGGTTAAACCGATACTAATATAGCCATATGAATTTGCACTATGACTCTCTGCTGCACAAAACTTAATTTACTATTATCACAACTATACCCTCCGCTATCTTCACATCTACTTTATCTTCCTTTTCCTTCTTCCCTACCTTGCTTTCTTTTAGCTGTTCTAACTCTATCTTATTTTCCTATGTCGTAGACTTTGAACAATTGTTTATAGTCACAAATATGCTTATATAAAATCTTGACAGTCTATTCATATTGATGATACTGCACTGCATATATCTCCCTAAATTAAAAAAATATATATTCATATACAACCAGTATAACTCATTTTTAATCAAAACTGTTTGTAAATGATGTACCTGATCTCAAGAATGTCTGAATAATGGAACTGCTGCTCATGAATGAAAATGACTGGACAGGAAAAGGGTAAGAGTTAAATAGGTTAGGCTGATCCTTCCAATAGGACAAGGAGGTTTAGCATTACCTCATTTGAAGGGATATTTTACAGCTACTCAGATAAGGCTCATATAACACACGCAGAAGGCTGTAATTCAAAACAGAATGGGGTGATTCATGAAGGGGGGGTCAAGTAATAAAGAAAGAGAGGGATTTTAGATGCAGATCCTTAAGGAGAATTATAGCAACTATACAGAATATTAACATTCACAATGTAGCAGAAAGAATTCTAAGAACTAAACCAACACAAGAATGGGGAAAAAAAGATTGCCAATAGGAATGAATGCAAGTAAGGGTACAGAATACAGGCAAGCTGGAGCTGGAGTTTTATCAGAGAAAACTGGCAAAGGAACAAAAGTATTGGAAGCAAATAAACAGGGAGTTAAATGGCTACAGACTACAAACTGCCTCCTTACCAGGGATTGATATCAGAGTATAGGCAAAGAGAAAGGGACAGGAGAATCATTAGTGAAAGACCTAGTCTGTTAGAGTTTTTAGCTGAATCTAGAATGAAGCTGCTGTTAGAAAAGGGATAATTAGTATGTCATATAAAATACTGCATGGTAACTACAAGAATCAATCAGAGGAGGTTAGAAAAGACTGGAAACAGACATTGGAAAAGAAATTTACAAGAGAAAATATGTATGGCTCCAAAATATGCAACAGTCCAGAAGATTTAGGATTTTTACTTGGAAGATTTTGCATAGGTATTTTTATACCCCATGCAGACTTCAAATAATTTTTCTTCAGGTAGATAGCACATGTGGGATGTCTGATGGGGATGAAAGTTATAACTGGGAACATATATTTTGGGAGTGTAATGAGTTAGCGGATTTAAAAATTTCCTACATAGTACTCTGTCAGAAATATTGTACGAGCAAATGACTGTAATAAAGAAATGATTCTTTCGAGCTGTGACACAGGATCTGAACTGCCTAGACATAGTAAGGCCTTGTGAAGTTTACTAGAAAGTGGAAATCAAAGGCTAACTCAACTGTATTTGAAGTACTGAATACTGCACAAGCGAGAAAAGAACCAAAAGAGGGATTTTTAGGAAAAAGAACAATAGATTACATAGAAATAAATGGAAATTGTGGGAACAGCAATGCAGAATAATGTTCAGGAAGACTAACAGCTATGTTTAAGGGTAAGCAGGAATCGAGCAAATTATGTAATGTTGGACTAATGATAATTATAAAAAAAGATAAGTGATATATATAGTGTATGTGAATGGAAAAATGTTAATATGGTGTGTTTGCTTTGCTAATAATGTATGTTTACCTACGTTTTAAGTGATAATTTAATGAAGATGTTAAAAAAATGAATGAAACTGACTGGACCTCTACAGAAAACAAATGCCAATAATTAAATAAATAAATATCAACAGAGAGCAACAAAGTCATTGCGTGGAATACAGTGCACTGTTCAGTGTCTTTTTTTCCTAAACATCACGGTTATTGCCACACACTGATAGTAATATGAAAAAATAGATAAGTAAAGGACAATGTATTGCTTTGCACTCATAAACCTGAGGTAATGTAACATTTTCAATGCACCGAATGATTACTTTCTTAATTCCTACTTCTCAACTACCATCAGTTTCTCATTTCATTGACCACACAGGTTTAACTACTACTCTTGCAGTTCATGTCCAATGCAAGTCAATATTCAGCATTGGCAAATTCTATTTCAGTTTTTCATGATAAGGTGGGAGTTAATCTATTTGAAATTGTTAAAATGTCACCCTCTCACAATATGTATTTACATTCCAGCTGCATCAACACCAAATAGATGTTTATTTTCTCTTCTGTGCAATTATACATTATTTATGTTATGCCAGGCTTGGTGGAATTGTCTTACAGAATACTGTGACTGCAGCTGAATACATCTGTACTTCTAGTTTGCTTCAAAAACTATTTTGTTGCTTGAGTTGATAAAATGCATTAACTAAACAAGGATTGCATCATTTTCTAGAATAACTCCATAACTATTTCTGATTTCATGTAGATGCTGTTGGTGTATATGCAATTCACAGCAACTGCTAGGCTACCTGTACCTGATGCATAAAAGCTGACCCTCACGTGCCACCAAAATACCATACATGACATGGCAGAGCCTAGATGGCCAATTGAGAGCAGTGAAATTTGAGAGCTCCATAAACTAGTATAATACTATAGGAAAATTGTATTATTTTCAAGTTTAAAATGTTAGAAATCTATAGATAAACTACTAAACTGCATATATACCAATTTTGGTGGAGTTATTCAAAAATGTTCCTGTCAAGTAACTTGGAGATATATATTGAATCACTGAATATAAACAAAATCTAAGAATTCTCATCCAGATGCTGCTTTGAAAAAAAAAACTGCAATTGATGACATCTACCTTACAGAAACTACCTTTGAAGATGGATGGCTTTAAAAATGACTTATAAAACCTCAAATTAAATTCTCAAAAACAGACTGATACTCTTAAGGAACTATTACAGCAACACCATACAAAAATAACAAATATAGAGACTTCTCTAAATGACATTGAAGGAAGACTCAAAGAGGAAGAATTACAAAAAGAATTTCGGCTTAAACAGAATAAATGGCTGCTTAACAAAATAGATGACTTAGAAAACAAAGGAAAAAAGGGAAGGGAGAAACAATATAAGGCTCTTTGGTCTGCCTGAAAACACTGAAGGAGAAGACATTATTTCATTCTTAACCTGGATTCCTGAATTTTTATACTTGAAAGAGGGACTTATATTTGGATTTGAAAGGGCACATAGAGCACTGAGGAAACCTGCTTCTAACTCAACAAATACTCCACCTAGATCCATAGTTATAAAATTTCTTTCATTTCTGGACAAGGAACTAATATTAAAATCTGCTTGGAGAAAATCACCCTTAAAATACAATCAAAGCCTGATAAGGTTTAAACAATGATTATTCTTCCAGAATACCAGAACAAAGGAAAAAAGTATGGACAATAATAAAACTATTGAAACAACATTAAAGCACAGCTGGCCTTTCCAGCCAAGATAAAAATACTTTTTGCCAGTGAGATGAGAACCATTAATGACTTAAAAGAAGCTACTATATTCATCAAAAACAACAACACTGTCTATCCTAGAAGAAATGGAATGGATGGCCACTACTCTTAAAAGAATAAAATAACCAAATCCTTGGACTGATGCTAGAAAGAAGAAACAAAAAACTGATTCCAAGATAGCTGTCCCAAAAAAAATAACTCTTACAACTACATCTCTCAGAGTATCAACTGATATGGTAGTCACTTGTCATCTGTTTTTACTTAAAAAAGGAGGGTTTCTTAAACAACTGAGAAACAGTAACGATTTATGCAGAATGTGCAAAGAGTCCAGTAATTCTTCACAAACAAAGGTAGGTCAAGACGTGTTACTATTTACATCATATATAAGCCAAACAAAGCAGCATAGAATATAAACATAGAAGTTTCTATTCCCCTATTTGAACTCACTGAATACTTATCTTGTTCATTTTTCATTGTTTTTACTTATAATAATTTAAGTAATTAACTAATTCAACAAGGTACCATTCAGAGTTCAGACTCAGATGTAACTGGCTGGAAAGCACTACTTACTCTTATACTCTCTAAGATTACCCTGTCCTCTATTGGTCCGTCTTAAATTCAGTTTCCCTATTACTCTAGCATGTCCAAAGGTCAGTCAATGGTTTCCTCTCCAGTCCAGCTGGTGAATCTGGGAATTTTGAGGCAATGTTACAACTGTCTCATGTACACGGACAACCCTCTCCTCCTCCAAACAGGTTCAAATATATGTGAGAGATGCAACTATTTAGCCAAACTGGAGGCTGAGCTCTCTCATCTCAAAACTGGTGTAACCAGTCAGGAGGAGAAGGTAACCTCACACAACACAATTCCAGTATCACATAGTCCCACCACATCAGCGAACCATACACAAATACACAAAAACATACTCGGAGGCTCTAAATAAAAATCTACCTAAGCAACAGAGACCTCCAAAGCAGACATCCAAGCAAACGCTACCTCAAAACAAAACACACACAACACATAACCCACAAAGTCAGTGTGCCAAGCAGCCACAGCCCTTAAGGCTGAATAACACACCTGATACTCTTGTTATAGGTGACTCTATTGTCAGACACACTGACGTCCCGCTCACCAGGCTGAATAAAGAGAAGGTCACGGTGAGCTGCCTGTCGGGTGCTAGGATCCGACACATAGCAAGCACTCAGGTCACTCCAAAGCAAATACAAATATGACTCAGTCATTGTACATGCTGGTGTGAATGACCTGAGACGTACCTCCCTGGACTACATGAAGAGAGACATAGAGGAGCTCTCTGATCATGTAGCCTAGGCTGGTATGACCCTGACCTTGAGCAGCATCTTACCCTCACCTAGAATGATGCCACAGTACAAAGACAAAATGATCGATTTTAACAATTGGCTAAAATTTTGGTGTCATTCAAAGGGGATCCAGTGTCTGTCAGCCTGGGATGACATGCTCGACAAGCCACGTTGCTTCGCTAGGGATGGCTTGCACCTGTCACCACTGGGCTTTCGGATATTGGCAAAGGCTCTTGCCACCCCCATAGTGCCTTTTTTAGGCAAGACTCAAAAGTCAAACCCACCCCCATAGACAGCACAAGGAACAAGAAACTATGCTGCTAAACGCCAGAAGTCTTAACCTCAAGATGCATGCACTCGAAGCTCTCCTCAGTATGGAGAACATCGATATCTGTGCAGTGACAGAAACCTGGTTCAAGGCTCCAGAGAGCACCCCAGCACTACCAGGCTATACCTCATATCATGCTTTTCGGCCCCAAAACCCGGACCGAACCACAAAAGGAGGGGGAGTTTCCATATTTATCAAGGATATCCACACCTCCAGGTTAGTGGCATTGCACAAAGTATCGGAGACCTTCCATGTGCAACTAACAGTGGGCAAGACTGCTTTTCAGTTTATAGCATCCTACAGACCACCCTCTCAAAGTCAGGAATCCCACTCGGCTTTCCTGAAAACATTGGAGAACATGAAGATCTCTCCGAACACCATTATATTGGGCGACTTCAACTACCCAAACATTGACTGGGAGCACTACTCAAGCCCCAGCACCTTAGCCCAAAGATTCCTGGAAATTATAAATTCAAATGCAAATCACTTTGTTGCTAACTTACTTAAAGCATGAAGTTTATTTTATGTGAACACTGATGAAAGTTAGTGCATTTTAAATATCAGTACATCCCTCTCCCCCCATTTCCTACACATAAGGATTTTCATATCTGTCATTTCTTATTGTAAAATGAGTGAAATTATAGGTTAAATACAACAGATTCACTTATTGTGATTTATGATTACAAGTTCCCTTTCCATATTCATAAATTGCCATTTTATGGCATATACTGAATGTTTTTAGATATGTCAAGTTAGGTCCTTTTATCTCTGAATCTATACATATAACAAAAGGCATTAAATAAAGATGTCCCATGTCACCAATTCTATTTGGTCTGGCTATTGAAATATTGGCAGATTCAATCTGTAATAATATAAAAATCAAAGAAATAGATGTTTATGAAAATACAATTCTAAAGTAATGCTCTTTGCTGATGACATACAACTAACATTATCCAATACAAAAGAGACATTAGAAGAATTAGATATATTAATTGACAAATTTCACATGATTTCAGGACTCCATTTCAATAAATCAAAATTAAAATCAAAATGTTTATTTTTATATTAAAAAAAAGAACTATAGACTAAGGGGGATCACGTCATAGGGAAACAAGAATCTACCTTAAAATATCTAGGAATTGAGTTATGCAAGGATAATAATGAATTAGTCTCACAAAAACTACAATAATATCATCATTACAATTAAAATCTCTGTGGAAAAATGGAACAAAATAATATTAACATTTGAACATAGACTACAGTTAATAAAAATGGTTTTATTGCCCAAGACCCTATATATAGCCTTGGCAATACAACTTTTACCAGAAAGGAATATACTTAAAGAAATAAATTCATGCATAATAAAAGTTTTATGAAATATATATATAGCCTTGGCAATACAACTTTTACCAGAAAAGAATATACTTAAAGAAATAAATTCATGCATAATAAAAGTTTTATGGTTTCCGTAAAGAAACAGCATAGCTTTAATACATCATATCAGACCATGGAAACAGGGAGGATTAAACATTCCTGATATAGAAACATATATAAGAGCATCAATATCTAAAACAATCTCAAATTGGATAAGTCCAAATTACTCTGCAAATTGGAAAGAATTACTAACTGTAATATCAATAAATGAATTTGATTTACAAAAAAAATTTCAAATAACAGATCAAAACAATTTGCCATGGCACATATGTATTAGTATGCAATATAACATAACTAAACCCACTACAACTTGTATGATTAATTACTACATTGACTCATTTAGGAAAATTATTAATGCAAATATAGATTTAAAAATCTGGTTTGATCTTTTAACACCACTTATAGTCACAAAGAACTTTCCACATAAAATATATAAAGAAATTATTAATTCCTGGGAACAGAAAGGATTGTCTGGCATCGGTCTGAAATACTTTTCGTAAATCTCAGGAGCTGGCCGACCAGCACTTGCGAACTGCTTCTGCTTCGGGCACCGCGTGGCAAGAAAGACTGAAGAAAACGGCATCGGCTGCCTCTTTTATACCCCTGCCACACTGACATCAGGGAAGAAGCGACGACAACCGACGCCGGACCTAGACTTTGTAATTCGGCCGACCGAGGACCCGCCTGACGGCAGGATAACCCAAGTGTGATGACTGCAGCTGTAGGCACGATGAACATCTAAGAATTTATCCAAAGCCATTTATCAACAACCCTTGAGGAAAAATTATCATTGATTGACACTATACAATAATTGATCAGACACTCTGATAATGGATTGGACATACTTATAAAGTAACTGTATACATTAAGATCTGTTATAGTGTCAGGCTCATGAAAATAGTGTACATAGTTATTTAAGATGTTATGTATAAATACTATGAAATTCATTCAAATGTATTTGAAAAATAAAAAAAAAAAATTTGAGAAAAAAAAATACCATACACAACTGATTGCTGTCCACTGAAGCAATTGTACAGCATGACTAACCTACTTAACCTGGTAGACTTCTTCAAGAAGGTCACTAAAGCTAAGGACAAGGGAAAAACAGTGCACACTGCCTTACTCGACCTGGCCACGGTGTTCCGACACAATTTCACAGTCTGGCATTGTAGATAAATCATATGTCACCTGATGGATAGCCAGCTAGCTCACTAACAGGGCACCTGAAGTTAGTCACTAGAAGAGTTCCACAGGGGATCAGTGTGGGGTGTCTCCTTTTTGGTATCTACTTCTTTATCCCTGGTTTGGCACCTATATCCCTAATGGAGAGGGCAGCCTGTAAACACTTGATAAGAAGTCTACATCGTAGCTATAATATTCACTGGGCTATTGCCACATATCAGCAATATTTTGGTAAGCTTGGCTAGGCTTAAAATTACACTTGGAATGATACTCCAGTAACCAGCTATGAACCTAAGAGAATGTGATTCATGAACCTCAGTTAAGTGAAACTGCCAATGTGGAATACACAATGAACAACTACAGAGTTTTGCTCTCCACAGCAATTTCTACTTACAGAAGCCCTTTCTTTTTGCTTTCTCAAAAGTCTATGATATTCACATCAGTCACTTTCAGAGGGACAGCAACATGAGGGATAATGCTCAGACATTAAAATGTGCATTAGCACCATATGCAGCAGTCTGTTTTTCTGCTCTGTAAGATGCTGTACTCCCGTTTGCTCCTGCAGTAAACAGATATAACATAGGCTAAGGAATAATTTCTGCAACATTTTATAAAATGTATAAACCAAATGTCAAATGCTTCACTGCAGATTACTGCTAGAAGATAATTTACACCCCATTTTAGTTAAGTGCAGCTACACAAATTTATAGGTGAAGCTGAGCAACTAAGAAGTATTCAAATTAAACACACCAACACGAGTAACTGCATTGGGATTACAATTCATGATTCTTCAGGTATTCAAGCTTATGGTAAATAAACTACACACTTTCTGTCTGGCAGAAAACTACCCTTCTATAACTGTACACACAGTTGTACACCATAATCTAAAATAGGTGTGGATGATTCTCAGTCTACTTACTGCTGACTGGTAGCTGAGGTGTTGTGATTAACTGCTTTCGTCAGTTAACTAAGAATCAAGTATTCGAGATTTAAATCTTATTCAGTCCCTTGCTCTTTAACCCTAAGCAAATAATTTCCAAGACCAGATATTTGTCTCACCATGAACAAAACTGAAGAATCATCTATGTCTGGAAAGGCACATAAAACACTGATGAGGATGAAGAATTCACACACACACACACACACACACACACACACACACACACACACACACACACACACACCAAACCCATATGCAAGGTGTGTTTTAAGACTGAGTTAGTATGGCACTGAAAAGGACTGAATAGACTGGTTATGATGAAACTATTAACAGGACACTTGTTTCATTTAGGAAAAAGTGATATGAAATGCAGTTACTGCTCCTAAATATCCTGATTCTTGTAACCTGCTTTGGAAATGACTTTACTTGTAAATGTTGTTTCTATTTGGTTTGATATCTGTTTTTTATTAAGACAGTCAAGTTCAAATCATTTGTAGAGGTTGTAACCGAGGCGAGCTAAAAGATGGTTAGTGTTTTTTGCTAATGCAGTGCAAATTTGAGTCTGCCAGGAACTTTACTAGAGGCATACAAACAGTCTGATGAGAAAATATGGCTTTATGCTGATGTTTGCTGCTTCTCTATTCCTCAGTTGCACTGCACATACATATTTTGTTCTCTTTCTTCATCCTAGTTATTCTAATTTTTCTGTTCATTTTTACTGCTGTTTGAACTTTTTAATCATGCGTTTTTTGTTGCACTTAGTTTTGTTTACTACCTAAAATAGTGGACTGACCTATGGTAGCACACTTTAGTCACAAACTGGTGCTTACAGTTGAGGCAGTATAGCAGTTGCTAAAACAAACCGTTAAAGCATTATTCCAAGTAAACAGCATGGGTCAATTTCTATAGAAAGAGAATGGAACAAAATACAAGAATAGTAACATTAAAATGAAGACAATGTGAATAGGCAATACAACACAATAAAAGATATATAGAACACTATAAACAAACTGCTGGAAATGTATGTGGTAGATACAGCTGGGAAAATATGGCACAAGCACAGTGAAACATTTCAACTGAGAGTTAGAGAGAAGAGTAGCAACGGAGGAAGTAGTAGGGATGTAGGAGTAAGTAGTCAAAGCTGATGAGTAACCGAGAAGCAGTGATATTGTTAGGATTTAAGATGTGTTAAGTGGGGTCATGCTACAGTTGGTTGGTTGTAGCAGGTACAAGTGGATTCCTGTCTGAGAAAAGCTAGCATATTTTTTGTTAAATAACTGAATATAGAAATATTGTGGAATTCTGTTAATAAAAGAACTCAATGTTTAGGACAGAAAAGAATGCATTGCTTGTGATGTGAGAGCATTATTAGGAATAATCAATGAAGAGGCAGCATCGGCCTGGAACTGTCATTGGTAGGGTGTTTCCTTATTGGCCAGTCTACAATATGTGACTAAGGGGAATAGTGTGTTCACTGTATATAGTTTTATGAACAAGTTAGAAAAGGAAGAGGTCAGCCTAATATTTAACACAGAGTGCATAGTGATACATTGGTGTTCATTTTAGGTGAGAGGATGAATCTGCAAATTGAAACTGCTGAAGGTATTCATGCTTTTCTACTCAATATAGAGGTGAGACAACGAAGTGATTATTCTAATTGGGGCTGACAAATGTTTTTGCCAATCTTGTTCCTTCCCACAGTGGTGAGGAATTGTGGGATTTTATGTCATCCATCAGAGGGAATTAATTTTAGCTTTCAAATGATGTGCAGTGAAATATTTAAACTGGGGTCAAAAGCTACCTGAAGGCATGCAAAAGAGAAGACACATCCTGTGGGTCTACTGTTAAATAAGGGGTTATGTAGATAGCAGATTATTTTGCTTATGGAGCATACCAAAAATTTTAGTTTTGCCTTTTTTGGTGTTCATGTGTAATTGTTTGCTGAGAAAACTAAGGTACAAGTTGCTGAGTGTGTTTTGCAGTTGCTGGAGGATCATGCTGTAATTGCTGGCTGACATGAAAATAACTATGTCACCAGCATAAAGGATGTTGTTTGTTAAGAAATCTGCTATCAAGAAGTTTATGTATTGGCTGATAAGAACAGAGGTGAGAATGCACCCTTGGAGAATACCAAATGTAGAATTTTGTGTGTTTGTGATATAGTTTTCATATTTTAATGTGACTTGCCATTTATTGGTGTTGGCAAGGTATCATGATAGGATTATTTAGGTACTTCTACGTTTAGTGAAGCCATGTTGACAGAGTGGAAGTATGTTGTACTGGTAGACAGGAGGTAAACTGGTTGTGCATAACATTTTGGGTTTAATTAGGTGGGACAGATAATAGGCAGGATGGACATCAGAGGTAAAGGAGAGTTCGGCACATGTGGGGATGGAGGTTACTGTAGATTTCTTTGAAATGTCAGGGAAAGTTTGCTAAGTTATTGACAAGTTAAAAATGTGGCAAATGTGTTGAGATATTTGCTTAGTAAAATTCCACACTTCCTGCAAGTTCTCCCATTTGCTAGAGCTAAATACCCAAAATTCAGATTTGCAAACCTGAAAACAAATGTATATATCCTGAAAACTATAAAAGTTACACATAAAGTTAAAATTCAAAAATTCATCAGCACATATTCCTTTTTACAATAGTTAAAATGCTTTTGACTAAGGATCATCAGTTGGTAAACTCAGCCTTAAATTGTTTTTCAGTGACATTAATATTAATATGTCTGCCATACAGGAAGGTCATTTTTTTTATAAAACAAGTAATTAGATAATCCATGTACTGCATTATTATAATTATACAGACTACTATTAATTATTCTAAACAGACCCCGACTACTACTGTGACTTTTGTACATGCAGATGTGATTTGTTGCAGAGCAGCTTTGTAGATGTCACTCTATTTTTTAAATATTTGCATAGTTATGACTTGTATGCAAATCTGCATACTTAACTGACAAATACATATAAATATTTATAAAGTGATGCTAGTTACATACCAACTGTCAGTGCAAAGCGTTTTCAGTGCTGTGTATGACATGATTTCATTTAATACCACAGGGTACCATATAAACACCTTCTTGTTCAAGTTATTAATAAAATTGATAGCATACATCATACAGTATTAATATATTTCCAGAAAGTAACTCACATTTTCTCAGATAACAAACACGCCATTTGTCTGAGGAGCTATTCCTGACCTCTTTGGTGACTCACGTGTACAACACCGGAGATATTTACAGAAATATATTTATGCATATATCAATACCATTTTTCCTAAACAAATATCTGCTAACTGGTAGTAGTCAGACAATATTTTCAGCTTTATATAAGATTCCATTTGATACCATGAAGTATCATATATACATTCTGCTAAGATCAACTTAACAGAAATATTAATGTGACATACATTCTTAATTTAGCAGAAAAAGAAATCCCATTTCCTCACTTACTGACCACTGCACTTGTGTCAGCAGACATTCCTGAGCTGTGTGTTGAGGAGTCATGATAAATACTGTGCCACCATGCTACTAAGTGGACACTGACTGAGATATTTACATTAAATATGCAGATGTGTATATGTCTCATATTTATAGCTAAACACTAATGTCAATTGTAATGACTTCCTCTAAAAACAGTGTGTTCCTTCCCTATGCACCAGTACCCATAAAATACAGAAAAAACAGATGCACATCCACCCCACTGCAAGTTTTTTTTTTTTTTTTTTTTTTTACTTTTACTGTCAGATGCACTCTTCAGCCCAGGGCAACCTCACACACACACACACACACACACACACACACACACATATTATATATATATATATATATATATATATATCCGTTCTCTACAGTCAAAGTGGTTGGTAATTTTTCATTTGAAAATTACTTGATCACACAAACCAGATTGTTTTCAGTGTGAGTTTGTGGTACAGAGGAGATATGGGAATTTGCCCTTTCCCCACTGCAATGCAATCTAGGAGTGGATATATATACTAAGCAGGGGATGTGGGGGTGCAGTGGGAAGCCTCCGCTGAAAATAAAGTTGATTTTTTTATTTTGAATCTTTGTGATTTTAAGTAGAGTGCATATGAATCTTTGTGTTCGAATCTTTGTGATTTGAACTGTTTTAGTTGTATGACAGGCGTTCAAAGTTTTGATACTTGAAATATACCTGCCATAAACTCAACTGTGTGTGGGTATTTGTATATACACAAATACATTTTATATATGTAGATATATATATATATATATATATATATATATATAAATATATATTTATATATATATTCTATAGGTCTACTTTGTTTCATTGAAAGCTCATTTCACTGAATTTCAATTCACTCTGACCAAATTGCTGAAAGCTCAAATTACTGAACTCATTTCGCCGAATCTCATTTCACTGAAGTGAAGTACTGGCACTGTGTGGAGTACTGTAAGGCAAGTAAAAGGTATATGCCTTTCGCCACACTGTAGTGCAATCCTGGAGTTAGTATATATAGTTAGGGGGGGTCGGGGGCACAGCCCCCCCTCTTAGTTTGGGTATATATTGTCTTCTTGAAAGAGTTAGTCATTGGTGTTATAAGTATGCATGTCTATGGTTTAAAATGTATTGTTTTGAAGCTTTCGGTAAAATAAAATATAAACCCAAACTAGGCAGGGGGCTATGCCCCCTCGCATCGCCCAATTTGGGGGGGGGATGTGCTCCCACACACCCCCAACTACATATACTAACTCCAGGATCGCACTACAGTGTGGAAAAGGGCATATACCTTTTACTTGCCTTACAGTACTCTACACAGTTCCAGTAATTCACTACAGTGAAATGAGATTCGGTGAAATGAGTTTTCAGTAATTTGAGCTTTCACCGATTTGGTCAGGGTGAATTCAAATTCAGTGAAATGAGCTTTCAATGAAACAAAGTAGACCTATATATATATATATATATATATATATATATATATATATATATATATATATATAGTTTATTTATTTATTTATTTCCAGTTTGATTACCGGGAAACTCCACTGGGCCCAGAGAGTCCATTTTCAGTGGAGGCCCAGGGAGAAAAGCTCCATGAAACAGATTAGAGTAAAATAGCAGTCCAATAAAAATAAAAGTACAAGTACAAATACATATATGTTCATAGTTAGGTTCATTGGTAGGTACTAGGCTATTGGCCCTAGGGCCTATATAAGCCTAGCCAAAAGGTACCCTGGCTTTCGCCACCCAAGAAAATTATTTTCCTGTGCCACTGCCGAGCAGAGCCACAGAAGTGATCCCTGGGGTGAATTTCCTATCTCCCATCCAATCATCAAGATTTTTCTTGAGTTCTAATGAGGAGCTTTGTTTGATATAGATAGGTAGTTTGTTCTAGAGTATGGGAAGTCTCTGGGATAGGAATCTATCCCTCCAGCATGTTCTGTTTATTTTGGTGACAAGGTTTAGGTCCCTAGAGCGTGTAGCTCATAGGGATTGGGATTTCTTTAAGTGCAGCATGTCTAAAAGCTCTGGGTTTGACATAGCTTTGTGTGTTAGGCAGAGATCGCCTCTGAGTAGGCGATATGTGACTGAGTAAAGCTGCAGTTTTTTGAGACGGTCTGCGTAGGGCATCTGTTTGAGGCTGGTAATCCTTTTTGTGAGGTATTTCTGCGGCCTTTCCAGTTGTTGTAGATGTCTTGTGAGGGACATACCAAAAGGGGCGTTGTACTCTATAATGGGTCTAATGAGTGACGAGTAGAGGGGAACAATGGCCTCTTTTTTCCTGGATGAGAAACTTTTTGTGATGAGGTGTGCCAGGTAGAAGGATTTTCTGACTACTGTGGCGATGTGATTATTAAAGAAGAGACTCCTATCCACCTGTGTCCCAAGGTCTCTTATAACACTTTCAGTGTTAAGTAGACTACCGCCTATGTGGTAGTTCATGGGTACAGAGTTTTTACCAAAAGGGATGACAATGCACTTTTTGGCACTGAGCTTGAGGCCTTGGCTTTGAGACCAGGCATCTGTCTCAGCGAGGCCCATTTGTAGGATGTCCACATCTTTTGGAGTTTTGATTATGGCTCCTAGTTTGCAGTCATCTGAACTTCATTAGCCAAAGACCTTCTGTGTTAGCCTGTACTTCAGAGAAGTAGATACCAAACAGGAGAGGACCCAGGACTGAACTTGTCACTGGTCTGAAGTTGGAATTGGAATCTGCTACTTTCACAGTGTGGGTTCTGTCAGTGAGCCATCTGGCAACCCATCTTGTGACATAGAGATTTATACCTAGTTTAGTGATTTTATCTATAATTCCAGAGTGTGGGATGGTGTTGAAAGCCTTGGTGAGATCTAGATAGGCTGTGTGAACCACCTTACCCTCATCTACGGCTTTGGTGACTTCTTCAAAGAAGTCTATCAGGTTTAGGAGACATGATCTGCCTTTTACAAACCCAAACTGGGTGGGGTCCTCAGTTTGGAGATTACCAATGTCATTGTTTATAAGTTCCATGATGATACGTTCCATAGCCTTGCAGACCAGGCTAGTTAGGCTAATGGGGCGGTAGTTTCCAGGGTCTGTGGTGGCTCCCCTTTTGTGGAGTGGGATAATCGTCGCTGTGCGCCATTCAGTGGGCACATACGCTGAGGTGAGGCTATGATTGAACATGGTACTTAGGTGGGGTGCCAGTTCGTTCTGTAGTTCATGTAGAACACAGCCTGGGATGTTGTCAGGTCCCATGGATGCTGTGTTCTTGGCTTTGGATCATGTGTTTTTTACCTGTGCAGCCATGATTACAGGAACTTTGCATTCTTCTGGTATAAAGATGGGCCCTTTAGGGGATGACAGGGGGGTAAAGTTAGCACTGAACCTATCTGCCAGGATGTTGGCAATATCAGTTGGTTCTGTATATCTAGTGCCATTGTGGTGTAACTCAGAGCAGATCTGAGTGTTGCCATTGAGATTCTTGACATAGCTATAGAATACTTTGTGGTTGTCTTTAGAGTCAGTGGTGATTTTGTTTTCACAACTAGCTTTGGAAGATTTTATGACGGATATCAGCTTCTTACTGAGGCTGACCAGGGAGTTTCTCCAATCATGGGATTTTACTCTTTTTTGCAACAGTTTCTTTCTTCTGTTGTAGAGTTTGTTTATGGCAGGGGACCACCAGACTGGCTTTCTTTTTTTGGAGGATAGCATCTTGGTTCTGTTAGGGATTGCATGATGCATGCACTCGTGTAAATGCTTATTAAGTGCATTTGTGTAGGATTCAGCAGTCATACCTCTATTGTCCGTCTGCATGGGTGTCGTGAAGTTTGCCACTTCTGTCTTAAGAAGCGTGAAGTTGGCTTTGGAGAAATTTTTTACTGTGGTTTCCCTAATGGGGGATGGGGGAGGGATGTGGATGTCTAGGGTGATTAGCTTGTGGTCGGATCTGACCAACGAGGAACTGACCTCTGGTGTGGAGCACCGGTTGCCCATGTTGGTAATAACTAGGTCTAGGATATTGCTGTCCCTAGTGGGGGTGTGGATAAGTTGATCCAAGGCATTTGAATTTATGAATTCCAGAAAACATTGAGCACAAGAGTTGGTACATGAATAGTTTTCCCAGTTAATGGTGGGGTAGTTGAAATCACCCATTATTAGGGTGTTAGGTTGCACCCTAATATGTTCCAGTGTATCAAGAAATGAGGAGTGGGAATCCTGGGGCATGGTGGGGGATCTGTAGAAAGCTACCATTTGGATTGCGGTCTTGCCCAGAGTTAGTTGCACTTGGATAATCTCGGATGCATTATGCTGAGCAACTAGCCTGGAGGTGTGGATATCCTTAATGAATATGGATACGCCTCTACCTTTAGTATTTCGGTCCAATTTAGGAGGCCGAAAGGTGTGGTATAAATTATATCCTGGTAATGCAGGGGTACTCTCTGGAGCCTTGAACCAGGTCTCTGTCACTGTACAGATGTCGATGTTCTCCATTTTAAGGAGTGCCTCGAGTGAGTGCATTTTGAGGTTTAGACTTCTAGCATTGAGTAGCAATACCCTCAGATTCTTCTTGCTTGTACCTGTTACGGTGGTGAATTTGTCATTTGAACCTTGCCTAATACAAAGCACGAGCAATATTGCCCACAGTAGAAAAATATCGTGCAGATACATTTTAAAAAATTCACACAAAGTCTGAAGTCAAAAGCTATTTACAGAGTGTGAGAGATCTTGTGGGAATTAGCTATAGAAGGTTATAGCCAGCTATAAGGTGCTTAGGAACTCGGTAAGATATCCTCCCAGGGGCTTTTGTTAAAGAGTTCTAGGTAAGGAGAATGCAGTTACATTTCCATTTGGAGGAGAGGTAGGTGTAAAGTTTGAAATTGTTTGTGTTTGACGTTGTCCTTAGTGTGGAAGGGAGAGAGTTCCATTTCTTACCTCTATATATATATATATATATATATATATATATATATATATATATACATATACATACATACACACATAAATATATATATATATATATATATATATATATATATATACATATATATATATATATATATATATATATATATATATATATATATATATATATATATATATATATATATATATATATATATATATATATATATATATATATATATATATATATATATATATATATATATATATACATACACACACACATATATATATATATATATATATATATATATATATACATATATATATATATATATATATATATACACACACACACACACACACACATATATATATATATATATATATATATATGTATATACACATATATATATATATATATATATATATATACACACATATATATATATATATATACACACATATATATATATATATATATATATATATATATATATATATATATATATATATATATATATATATATATATATATATAGGTACACACACACATATATATATATATCTTAAACCAAAGCAAACTGTAAATTTAACAGTGAATAACATATGACTGAAACTGACTAAGAAACACACAGAGCTAGTTTAATAGTTTGTGTAAGTGCTTTCGTTCCTTCACTGGAACTTCGTCAGGCAGACTTTAAACACACATTAATACAGGTCACATGCACCATTGGCAGTCAAAGAAACTAGTGATTTAACCCTTCCTTTCTCAAACAGATCTTAAAAATGTCTTCATCATTCAATACAGGGAAACTACAAGCTTCTTCTTTTAATTATCAGGAATATTCTTTCCATTCTAGTTCTTCCTCAGCCTAAAATCTGTTATTCAGGTGTTATTTTTACTTGATCAATAACACTAAAGGTTAATATAATGCCTTTAGCATTTCTTTTACGATGTTGTACCACATGGGATGTTCCAATGTCTTGCATGCAATTACTGCAAGCTTGTTGTTTAAAGTACTTTTATTTAAGTTGTAGGTAGAGATTTATGTATTAAGATCCAATACAGACTCAATTGTAAACAGAGATTTGTGATTTATATTACAATTATTAATTATTTATTTTATTTTACATTTGTTGACCGGGAGTATCCGACTGAGCTAAAGCCCTTTTTCAGTGGAGGCCCGGGGAGAAAAGCTCCAGAACATACAAAAATTACTAGAGTGATATTCAATAAGTTACAAATCACATACAGTAGTTGCCAGGATTATACAATACTATAAACAAAAGCATGATAACAACTGAAGCTTAAGAATCAAAAATGTTGTAGTTTAGAAAAAGTTAGCTAATCTACAGTTCAATAAGCAGATTAAAGGAAAGGTTTTGAGAGTTACATAGAAGGAATGGGAATGGAATACATAAAGAGGACTAGGCTGGTTGGTTATGGTCAGGGAGAGTGTATACAGTGGCAGGTCCAGTGTTTTTTGAAGTAGTCTTTGGTGGCTATCCTAAATTGTTTGGGGTGTGTAAGGCTCCTTATTTCTAGTGGGAGTTTGTTCCATGCAACAGAGGGGTGGTAGCTGTATAAGTTGCACCCTGTCTTAGATTTAGGTTTGTAAACAGTTAATAGGTCTTGGTTTGCGCTTTGGAGATGTCTGATAGGGGAGTAGAGGGAGATGAGGGATGATAATGCTGGGCAGAAAGCAGGCTGCTTTAGAATAGTGTGTATGATTTGGAGCTGTGATTGGAGAAACAGGTGTGGTAAAATTCAAGCCAGTTCAGGTACTTTAGGGAGAGAAAGTAGTGGGATTTATATGTTAGTTGAGCTGCAAATCTAGCTATCTTGTGATAGGTCGATTCTAGTTTGGTAAGCAGGAAGAACTTCAGATTTGTGAGTATTTGGAAACAGTAAGTTAGGCAAGGTAGTAGGTAGGCATGAGAGAGAGTAACCCTAGGCTTCAGGGGTGAGGAATTTGTTATTCCTGTGCAGCAGTCTTAGTTTCTGATGGGTTTTTCTGATGCAATTATTAATGTGTATATCAAATTTCAGTTGATCATCGATGGTAATGCCAAGTAGTTTTGTACTAGATTCAACTTCTGTAGGGGTATTGTTTAGGGGCGTTATGGAGAAGGAAAGCTTGATGTGGTTTTGTTTTTTTAGGGTTGAGGATGACTTGGTTATTTGTGAGGCATGTCTCTACTGAGTTAAAGGATGTCTGGGTAGTAGTTAGGAGTTCAGAGGTTGAGTTAGCAATAGTGATGACAGTAGAGTCATCTGCATATTGGGCAATGACAGACTGAGGACAACAGGAGTGAAGCGAGCTGAAGATATTAAAAAAGTAGAGGTCCAAGTATGATTGTATGCTTGCCAGTATGTTGTCAGGAAATGTATATAAGAACAAGAGAATTTTACTACAGGATTTATGAATATTTGCTTGCTGTTGAGAAATTCAATATAAGCAAAGCTTCAGCAAAACATAAGGTTAAACATCATAAAAAATACTAAATATGTTAAAGGTGTTTCTTATTTTGACAGGGTTTGCATAAGGTTTTTAAAGTTTAAGGGAGGTATTGAAATGCATTCTGTGACTAAAGTAAGTTGTATGCCTCTAGGTAGGATGAGAAAAGATATTAAATAGTTTGGTAATGTTTTATTTGAGTTGGCTGATGTTGCAATGAATCTCTATGTGGCAGGTAATTCAGTAAGGAGCATGCAGCCACCTTCAGACCAGGTTCCTGGTGTATCACTCAAAAAAGTAGGTGTAGATTAAGGCTGAGTTGGGATTCAACCAGGTTTTGGTAATGGCACAAATGACATTTGTATTTTGTGATAGCCATATATAAATCTGGTCCAGATGATTGTTGATATCTCCACAGCTGGGGCAGACTATCTGAGTGTACCTGGCATGACTGGGTTGTACTGAGGAGGGTGTGTGCAACTTGGGCTTCTAGAGTTTATGGTACTGTGTTAGTATCAAAGTCTCTGGAAAGAAGTATGAGGAGTAAAATAAGTTATATACTCACCATAACGTTCCATCTGTGTTGTCCATTTTCATTCTTCAACTAATGGGTTCGGATCCGAACCTTCTTATCAGACTCAGCCATTATACTAGCTCATGGCCACCAAAAAACTCTCTAGCTCCTTCCCTACCCATAATGCATCAACCCCTAACATTTCCCAGATTTTGTTTGCTGCTTGACAGGAAGACTATTAGGATATGCCATAACCAGAGCGCAACACAAAGGACACTAGCGTCCATGAAGCCTCTCACGTCCATGAAGCCTCTCATTTCCCCAGAAGTCAGTCATTAAAAAAGGTGGACGTTGGTGGATGGGGAGTTGAGGAAGAATGAAAATGGATAACACAGATGGAACGTTATGGTGAATACAAAAGTTCTTTATCTGATGTCGTCAATTTTCACTCATTCCTCAACTAATGGAATAGAATCTCCAGCTATCTAAAATCCTGGGTGGATTCTAAGGAAGGACATTCCTGAGTATGGCTGAGACAAAGGCTGCCCTTCCCCTTGAGACCAGATCTACTTTGTAATGAGTGATATACGTATGATGATTTGACCAAGTTGCAGCCGCACATATATCATCCATGGAAGCTCTAAACTGAAACACAGAAGTTGTTGTCATGGATCTGTTTGAATGAGCTTTTAAAGGTTTTGGTAAGGGAAGATTCAACTTGTAGACAAAGGAAATGCAATTCATCAACCATCTAGCTAGAGTTACCTTTGTAACTGATTCATCTAATTTAGTATGTGCAAAGGAGATAAATAGCTGATCTGTCTTTCTAGTTTCTTTTATTCTGTGAAAGTATACACGTAATTGCCTATGGGCATCCAATAAGGACAGCATATATTCCCTTTTATTTGCAAATTTAGGCAAGAATAGTGGCAAGTTAATGGATTGGTTGATGATGGATTCTGACACCACCTTAGAAAGGAAGGAAGGAAGCATTGGTACATAACGCTCCTCTATCCTTCTGAAAAATCAAATATGAAGGCTCAGAAGATAATGCTTGAAGTTCTGAAATTCTTCTAGCAGATGTAATTGCAAGTAGAAAGATAGTTTTCCAGGTGAAGAATTTAAGATCACATTGAGTTGATGGTTCAAACAGAGAATGAATTAAGGCTTGCAGAACCAGATTTATATCCCAGGGTGTCCTTAGCAGAAGAATGTTTCTCAAAAAGGCTTTGTATAACTTAGAGGAAGCCAGCGAAGAATTTTGAAATCCAACATGAAAATTAGACATTGCTGCTAATTGGATTTTTATAGGAAATGAGCTAGCAACTTCATTCAACAGATTCACCAAAAATTCCAGAACAGAATGAACAGGAACTGAGATGGGATCAATCTGATTTTGCTCTGCCCAACAAACAATCCTTTTCCATTTACTCCAGTAATGTCTGGCTATTAAAGGATTTGGAGAAACCACTCTGTTAGTTTGAGGCTTGAGATTTCCAGGTGAACCATCCCTGTCGAGTGGGACAGTAGGTCTAGAACTGTGTCCAGAATCCAAGGTGGATACTGTAGGCAAGGTCAAAGTAAGGGAAAACAAATCTGCTGAGGCCAGTAAGGTGCAGTGAGGATGACTTTGCTCTTCAACCAGGCTGCTTTCTGCAGGAATTTGGGAATTAGAGGAGTAAGTATACAGAAGACTGAGGGGCCACTTGTGGAGAACAGCATCCCTTGGTGGCTCCCCTGGTAGGGGATTAGGGCAAAAAAGCTGCTGCACTTGTTGTTTAGAAGAGGCAAAATGATCACAGCAAAGCTGGCACCACTGAATGAAAATCACATCTGTCATTTTGTTATTTAGGGATCACTCATGAGGTAATAAGGTGGACCTGCACAGTTTGTCTACTATCAGTCTGGACTTCCCCGGAATATGCATTGCTATTAGAAAGGGTTTGGAAGATATCACCCATTGCTACACTCTGAGGGCTTCTCGACACAGGGGATAAGATCTGGTTCCCCCTTGTTTGTTGATGTACCAAGCTACTGACAAGTTGTTTGTATGGACTGCAACTGTTCTGAGAGGAAAAGAGTCTTGGAATGCCTGCAATGCCAAAAGCACTGTTCTCTTCTCCAGAACACTGACATGCTAGCTGGCTTCTTTGAGGGATCAAGTGCCTTGGACTGTTTTCCCCAGAAAATTCCCCCCACCACCCAATCTGGGAAGCATCCGTGGTCACTACAGCCTTGGGTTGAGGGAGGATGAAAATACGGCCTTGCAATACCTGTTGTGACTACATACACCAGTAAAGGAACCTTTTGCATATCTGAGTTATCCTCATCTTTGCTGACATGGGTTGAGAAAGCATCGACCATTGTGTTGCTAGCATCCCCTGTAGAATTCTCACATGGAATCTTTTTACAGGAACTAAAATTATTGCTACTGACAGTGACCGCAGAGCTTGCAGAATCAATAGAGCAGAATTTCTGGTACTGCAGATTATTTTCCAGACTTGCATCCTTATTGTTTGCACTCTTGAAAGAGGAAGAGAAGCTACCATAGATATGATGATTAACACTGCTCCTATGAATTCTAATGTCTGGGTCAGTTCTAAGTGAGATTTGTTATTCTGAGATGTGAACAAGTCCATAACACCTGATCTCATGCTTCTATCAGTTGATGCCTAGTCGGGCAGTAATGAGACAGTCATCTAAATATGGAAATATGGAAACACTCAGAACCCCTGCAGTCTCAGGTGAGCTGCTACTACTGCCATATATTTGGTAAATACCCTGGGGGCTGTGATGAAGTTAAATGGCAGTGCTCTGAACTGGTGGTGACTGGCTCCCAGCCGAAAGCGCAAGTACCCACATAAAATGCTTGCCATAACCTTCATCTACATACTCCTGGGAATAATATTCCCATCCTTCAGAGAATTCTCTCCTGGCTAGCTCAGAATGTCATGTATGAAACCATTATCCTAGGAGATGTAAACATCAACTGGACTAACTCTCATCTTCTTTCCCTAGTTCTAGTCTCAACCTTCATGGCTTCCACCAACTCATATCCTCCCCTACTCGGCCTAACAAAGACTCCACCCCTGGACCTATCCTACACTGGATTCTTACCTAAGATCTCAACCTCTCTTATAACCTGGCACACTCCCTAATGCTCTTAGTGACCACTCACCTACCTTCATCTATAGATTCTCCAAACATACACCCAAAGACCACCTCTACAGGGACTGCTGCAAACACTCCCATTTCAATCAAAATACTTTAACACTACACTGTCTAATATAAATTGGTCCTTCCTTCAACACCTCCCCTCTTAATGATCTGTTACATCTTTCAATAAGATTTTCCTAGACATACTCAATGCCATGGCATCCATCAGGAAAATTAGAATAAAATCTAACCCTGCCCCCTGGCTCACTAAACATACCCACTCCATTATCCATCAGAGACAGCGTCTGGAAATCTTGGATTAAAACCAAGTCCCCTACTCAATTTCTAAGATACAAAGAGCTTAGGAACCTTTCCAAAAAGCTCGTTAACAATAAGAAAAATGTCTTCAGTTCCAATGAGAGCAACCCACATAAAAATCAAAAAAAATTCCGGTCTTCTATTAATCAACTTCTAAGTCCAGGCAATCCTTCAACACCCAAACCTTTCCTACATCATACCGCTATGGAAACTGCCACTCTCCTTAACAACTACTTCATAGAAACAATTCAGAAACTTACACATAACAGTAATACTTCCCCCACCCCTCCCTCATCCCCCAAACTAACATCTTTCAATTCTCTCTCTTTCAAACCTGTTCCCATTTCATCAAATTTCTCCTTCTCAAAATGAAACCCTGCTCCCCCTCTGCTGATAAACTACCTTCCTACTTTTTCAAATTAGCTGCAGAATCCATTGCCTATCTTGTCTCGATACTTATAAATCATTACATTTCAAAAGCCTGTGTCCCTGACATCTGGAAATGCTTCTACACAATCCCTCTTCACAACGGCGGTAACTCCACCAAACCCTCTAATTACAGGTGCAATGCCATCATGTCCCCCATCTCCAAAATACTGGAAAAGTGTACTCATACCCAATTACTCAATAACCTACTAACTTCCACCCAAAATGGCTTCTGTCCCCACCACAACACTACCGCCACACTTCTTTCCTTCACCCAAACAGTTACAGAGGCCCAGGACAGCCCAGGACAACATCTTGGTAGTCTCCTGCTTATTCCTTGATCTCTCTAAGGACTTTGACACTCTCTCTCACCCTAAACTCCTAACTAAGTTCTCCAACCTCTATCTTTCCATCTCCTCCATAAACTGGTTCTCAAGGTATCTCCATTTGATGGCAAACTGTTATGGCAAACTGTTTTCTCTCCTTTCCTTCCATTCAACTCTTGTATAATATCTTTACTAATAATCTTCACTCTGTCTGTAACCACTCTACACCTACAAAATGGTGATGATTGTACAATCATTTCCACTGCCCATACTATCCACGATCTCTTAGCTCTAACTCAGGACACCTTTTCAACTGTAGAAACATGGCTATCTGAAAATCAACTTGTACTTAACCCCAAAAAAATAAACTCCTTTTCACCCCTAAATCACTGGCACATTTCAAATCCTCCTTTTCCATCACCTCACTCAATAATACGGTCATTAAGCCCGAACCCCATACCAAACTTCTTGGCATCATTGTTAATGATGAACTCAAATACAATGTACACATCCAACAGTGTATAAAACAACACACCAAAAACTTGGTCTCCTACATCATAATAAGAAATTCCATACTCCATCCTCCCAACTCAATCTTTTCTGTTACCCTGTCTACTGTACGCAGCCCCTATATCTTTACTAACATTCAATCTATACTACTTTCCAAACTTGAACAAACATACAGTGGATATAAAAAGTGTACACACCCCTGTTAAAATGCCAGGTTTTTGTGATATAAAAATGAGACCACAATAAATTATTTCAAAACTTTTCCCACCTTTAATGTGATCTATAACCTGTACAATTCAGTTGAAAAACAAATCTGTTAGGTGAAAATATATTAAAAAAGTACAACAAGCTGGTTGCATAAGTTTGCACACCCTTAAACTAATACTTTATTGAAGCACCTTTTGATTTAATTACAGCATTTAGTCTTCTTGGGTAGGGGTCTAGCAGCACGGCACATCTTAACTTGGCAATATTTGCCCACTCTTCCTTGCAAAAGTGCTCCAAATCTGTCAGATTGTGAGGGCATCTCTTGTGCACAGCCCTCTTCAGGTCACCCCACAGATTTTCTATTGGATTTTGCTCTGGGTTCAGGCTGGGCCATTCCAAAACTTTAATTTTCTTCTGATGAAGCCATTATTTTGTTGATTTGGATGCATGCCTGGGGTCATTGTCATGTTGGAAGGCGAAGTTCCTCTTCATCTTCAGCTTTCTAGCAGATGCCTGAAGGTTTTGGGCCAACAATGACTGGTATTTGGAACTGTTCATAATTCACTATACCTTGACTAAACCCCAGTTCCAGCTGAAGAAAAGCAACCCCAAAGCATGATACCGCCGCCACCATGCTTCACTGTGGGAACAGTGTTCTTTTGGTGCTGCAAAGTATTGTTTTTGCACCAAACGTGCCTTTTGGAATTGTGGATAAAAAGTTCAATCTTGGTCTCATCAGACCATAACACATTTTTCCACATGCTTTTGGGAGACATGATGTATTGTTTTGCAAATAGGCCTGGATGTTTTTCTGTGTAAGAAAATGCTTCCATCTTGCAACCTACCCTATAGTCCAGGCATATGGAGAATATGGGAGATTGTTGTCACATGTAGTACACAACCAGTACTTGCCAGAAATTCCTGTAGCTCCTTTAGTGTTGCTGTAGGTTTCTTGGCAGCCTCCCTGACCAGTTTTCATCTTGTCTTTTCATTAATTTCATCAATTTTGGAGGAATGTCCAGATCTTTGCAACGTCACTGTTGTCCCATATTTTCTCCACTTTTTGATGACTGCCTTCACTGTGTTCCATGGTATGTCCAATGCTGTGGAATTTTTTTTATACCCTTCAACTGACTGATACCTTCCAAAAATGAGATCCCTTTGATGCTTTGTAAGCTCTCTGCAAACCATGGCTTTTGCTGTAGCAGGCAACTGAGTAAATGCCAGGAAAATCCTACTAGGACAGCTGAACTTTATTTGGGGTTAATCGGAGTCTCTTTAATTGATGGCAGGTGTGTACCTACGAAAACTGGCTTCTTCTTCTTCTTTCGGCTTTTTCCCGGTTAGTGGTCGCCACAGCAGATCACCTGTCCGCTCATGATTGGTAATGGAGTTTTACAGTGTCAAGTTGCCAGCCCAGCCCCCAACCTTCCACAGAAGGCACAAACACGCACTCACACCTAGGGCCAATTTAGAGTGTCCAATCCACCTATAGCATGTCTTTGGGATGTGGGAGGAAACTGGAGCACTCGGAGGAAACCCACGCGACCACAGGGAGGACATGCAGACTCCGCAAAGAAGGCACCCCAGCTGAGAATCAAACCGGGGACCCTCTTGCTGTGAGGTGGCAATGCTAACCGCTGCACCACCGTGGCCGTCCACCCAAGAAAACTGACTGCTGTAATTAAATCAAAAAGTGCTTCAACAAAGTATTAGTTTAAGGGTGTGGACACTTACACAACCAGCTTATTTTATGTTTTTTATTTTTTATATTTTTTCCCTAACAGATCTGTTTGTTTTTCAGTTGAATTGTACAGGTTGTAAGGACACATTAAAGGTGGGAAAAGATTTGAAATGATTTATTGTGGTCTCATTTTTTTTTATATCATAAAAAGCTGGCATTTTAACAGGGGCGTGTACACTTTTTATATCCACTCTACTTGCCAGATTTACCAATAATCTCCCTTACAAGTCCCATCATTGTCTTGCCCTTAAGGCATTTCAATGGCCCGAATTCCATAACCTACTACTCCTTCAACAATTACAATCACCCACTCTTTCCTGAACAATCCATCCTCTTGCCCCTCATTATCTAGCCTTCCAACGTATTACAGCCCCCGCCATCACCTTCGTACATCCAACAAACTCCTCCTTGAAACCTATAAACCCAACAAAAATATTTGTAAGTCCCTTTACAAATACTCTCTAGCTCATGCTTGGAACACACTTCCCCTCAATATAAGAAGCATCACCCAAAGGCACCCGTTTAAACAAGAACTTAAAACACTACCTCCAAACAACTTGGTTCTGCCCATGTCAACCCCCCCACAGGATAACCATACCCAGTCACAAATCTTTTACTCCTTTACTGTAATGAACCTACTTTTCCTCCTTTTCTCTCAGTCATACAATCTTACCTCACACAGCTTGTATTTAAAAACATAGCTGTTATTGGCAACCCCAGGTCTCTATTGTCAATTACTGTGTATATACCTCATTTTATGATTTTATAATTGTTACAATCTTTTTTTCTTTTTCATCTCATACTACTATTTTTTTTTATATATTCTATTTTATTCTTGAATGTTATATTACTCCTATATTCTCTCTCGTCTTATGTTTTACATTTAACCACCTTGTTCATTGTTGTTACACTGCTAACATATGTTTTACATTTGACCATTTTGTTCATTGTTGTTGTACTTAAAAAATCTGTAAACTATCTGGTGCTTTTCTCCTCGGGTTTCCACTGAAGATGGGCCTCTGGTTCAGTTGGACTAACTCGGTTAACAAATGTCAAATAAATAAATAAAATAAAATAAATAAATACCTTCGGGATTGTCTGTTCATTTTTGTGTGATAGTGTGCATCCTGAAGGTACATCAAGCACATCCAGTCATCCTTGCCAAGAAAGGGGAGAATGGACTGAACCATCACCATCCGTAACTTTGTGTGTCAAACTGACTTGTTCAATACACCAAGAATCAAAATTTGTCTTTAGTCCTCCGTTTTCTTTGGCACTAAAAAGAATTTTGAGTAAGTACCGAATTCTATTTGGCCGGGTGGGACCTCTCAGGTGACTATTTTTCAAATTTCTAGTGCTTCCATTTTCCTCTGATTGGGTGGAACATAGGGAAATTTTCTTAATGGAGGGAGTAAGGAAAAGGGAATTATATAATCTCTGGAAATAATCCCTTGCACCCAAATGTTTTTTGTTATATCTAGCCAGGCTCCCTAGTACATGGATAAGCAACCCTTGAATATCTCCAGAGAAGTGCAATTGGGCATCTTTTCAGGAGCGCTGAAAGAGTCTGTCAGAAAAGGAATCTCTAGACCCCTGGTTTTGCAGGCCTCCTCTGCCATGGGGGTGTCGCCCTCTGCCTCTGACGGAAGTATCTTCACATGTGCCCTGAAAAGGACTCTGGGATTTTCTGAACCACATTTTCCAACCTCCTCCCCCCATTGATTCCAGGAAAAGGTTTTTTGAGGGGTGGAAAAATTCACACCTACTGCGGACAGGGTATTCCCATCTTTTTCACACCTGGAAAGTGTGTCCTTCACTGTGGGGCCAAACAAAGAAGTGCCATCAAAAGGAGCGTTGACAAGAGAGGGCTTGAAGGGCTCCGCAGAATCACACAGGCGCATCCAGGCATGGCTTCTGATGGAAATATCTGAACCCGCAGCCCTTGATGCACCTCCTGCAGCATGCGAGATAAGCCTCACGGACAAATTAGATAAAGCTTGTAGTGGAGCCAACTGAGCGACTACTAAATATTGAGCCTTAACAGTTTTCAGTTCCAGAAAGAGATGTCGATACATCTTTAATTAAATCTCTTTGAATTCTTATAAAATGTCTCAGATAGGTCAACGATCTGACTGCAAAATTCACTGAAGCATAAACACTCTTCCAAAATCTGTCAATCACCCTAGACTCTCTGTTAGGAGGATGGACAGTGGAACTCTGATCACCATCTGCTTCAGTAAGACTCTTGGAGGAATGAGAAGATGCTAGGGGTGGAGATTTGGAGCCCCCTTCTGAAAAGGGAGAAGGCACTCTGGATGACATGGGATCCAAATGAGGAGAATAATTAGCCCTCAGTTGAAGCTTCAGATCTAAAGTAATAGGATCCGATAACGGTTTAGTGGGATTTGATGAAGGTCAGACTGTAACTAATTTCAAATCTGATCTTTCTTTTTTCTGTTTTGGTTCTGAAGAGGAAGAAGTTGAAGATTCAGAAGGTCTAGACCATTTTTGCATGGTCTCTAGTCTTCTGTTTGGGGGTCTGCGCCCAGAAATGGCCTCAGAAAATGAAGCAGGCAGCAAGGCTTTCAAAATCAACTTATTTCCTCTGTCAGCCACGGCTCGGGGATTAAACCCATGACAGATGCTGCATTCCTGTTGTAAGTGTTCTGGGCCCGAGTAGAACACACAAAGCTTATGTGAATCAGAAAAGGGAAATTTGTGCCCACACTAGTCGCACTTTTTACATCCTGACAATCCTTTTTCGGACATGCTGAAAAAGACAGTAACACAACAACAAGAAATAGCTAAACATTTTTTTAAATAGAAAGGAAAGAAAAGCTAAAGACCAGCAAGTAATTTGAAGGGATATAAATAATTGTACTAAGAAAGAAATATACCAACTATGGTTAAAAGAAATACACTATGTGTAAAGGGATAGGGAAGGATAGGCTAGGCCTGCTAACAATGGTAAGAAAAAAACTACACTCTAAGGTGTATGGACAGTGGTAATCAAGAAAATTTAAATGTAATGATTAATTAGAGATTTTGTAAAAGGTAATAAGTGAAAAGGACTCATCTCCCACTCAACAAAACAAGAGCTAAAGGCAACCATGTCTAGATCCGAAAGTGACAAACGAGATTTGACAGATCTTAGGGGTTGGTGTATTATGGGTAGAGAAGGAGCTCAAGTGTTTTTTTTAGAGGACAGTAGCATATAGAGAATTCAGAAGGTTGGTGATGTAATTATTAATTTGAGGGGTATGGGTATGTGTGAATACTAGTGGGAAGTTATCTAAAAGGAATAAAATTGTGAGTAGTATTAGCAGAGTTGGTAAAAGGGTAAGAAGTAAATGTTTGCTGAGATGAGAGCTGGCATTGGCTGACATGGTTGTAGCTACCGCCACGAGCATGGCATCTACTGGCACCCCTTTACCCTAAAATTATCTTCCTACTGGTGGAGCTGGAATCCGGTGTAGTTCCTTTGGGATTGTTTCAACCAAATCAGGTACCTTCCACGCCCACCTGAAGACCAAATCAATGAGCTCATCTGCAGGTGGAGTAATCCATGAGGTAGACAGGCCAGCTCCAAAGGCCTCTAGAAATACGGATTCCTCTGGAGAAGGTTTTGGGAAGACCAGCTACCCTTCTGCTTAAGGATCTCAAGAATGTCTCCAAATAAGACGTCATCAGATGGTGATTTTGGGGTCCACTCTCCATCGAAATCAGTATCCTCAGTGACTGACTCTTAAGGAGAGATCAAGTTCCTCCTTTTGCAATCGGCGGGATGGTCTGGTGAAGTATCAGAAGAGATTAGAATACCCTGCTGGGTAGTCTGGCAGCACTGAGCTGGCTATTCCTTTGGGGTTGAATGTTGAGGCCCAAGGCACAAAGACATCTGAGAAGTAGAGGGTGGATTTGAGGGAGTAGGATCCATCTGACCTGCCAGAGCAAAGAACATTCTCTTTACAACCTCAAAAGTAGATTGCTCTAGACAGAAGGAAGACAACACAGCCAGGAAAACAAGCTTCTGGCCCATCACCTCCCTCAACTCTGAAAACAACCCACCCAAGGCGGAAGTTGGAGCCGAGCTGTCCAGGGCCGAGGCTCAGAGAGGATGACATGGCTCCAAAAACCTCAAAAGTTGACTACAATATCCCAGACTTGAGGGGGATGCTTTGGCTCCAACAGTCATCTGACTCCCAGGATGTTGGACCCGGTGCACTAAGAGCAGTATTCAGATCTGAAGAAAATGCTTTCTTCAGATCCGAACCAAACACACCCAGAAGGCTCAGATCCAAGGACTATAAGGCCACAGGCTGGATTAGATAAGGAGCTGTAATGGATGGAGTAGTAGATGATCGGGCTTCCTGACCCAAAGGGGTAGGAGCCCTAAGCACTCCCATCTTTATTTGTGCCATGAGAAATTTCCTCATCGTTCTCTCCACATCTGCTTCAGTAAGACTCTTGGAGGAATGAGACGATGCTAGCAATGGAGATTTGGAGTGCCTTTCTAAAAAGGGAGAAGGCACTATGGATGAGTGGGATCCAGATGAGGAGAATAATTAGTCCTCAGTAGAGGCTTTGGATCCAAAGTCATAGGATCTGATACCGGTTTAGTGGGATCTGATGAAGGTTGGACTGTAACTAATTTTGAATCTGATCTTTCTTTTTTCTATTTTGGTTCTGAAGAGGAATAGGTTGAAGATTCAGAAGGTCTAGACCGTTTTGCATGGTCTCTAGTCTTATGTTTGGGGGACTGTGCCCCAGTAATGGACTCGGAAAATGAAGTTGGCAGCAAGGCTTTCAAAATCAATTTATTTCTTCTGTCAGCCACGGCTCAGGGCTTAAACCCACAACAGATGCTGCATTCCTGTTGTAAGTGTTCCGAGCCCAGGTAGAACACACAAAGCTTATGTGAATCATAAATGGACAATCTGTTCCCACAGTTCTCGCAGTTTTTAAATTCCGCCAGTCCGTTTAGGGACATGCTGAAAAAGAGGATAACACAATATCAAGAAATAGCTAAACTTTTTTCTTTTTTCTTTTTTTTTTAAATAGAAAGGAAAGAAAAGCTAAATACCAGTAATACTAATTTGAAGGGAAACAAATAGTTGTACTAAGGAAGAAATATCCCAACTATGGTTTAAAGAAATACACTACGTGTAAAGAGATACAGAAGGATAGGCTAGGCCTACTAAGAATGGTAAGAAAAAGTACAATTGATAATCAAGACAATTTAAATGTAAAGATTAATTAAAGAGTTGTTTAGAAGGTAATAAGTGAAAATTACTTATCTCCTGCTCAACAGCTCAAGAGCTAAAGGCGACCATGTCTAGATCCGAAAGCGGCAGATGAGATCAGAAAGATAGGGGTTGGTGTATTATGGGTAGAGAAGGAGCTCTACAGTTTTTTAGTGGCCACAAGCTAGTGTAATGGCAGTGTCTGCTCTGAGGATCAGATCTGAACCAATTAGTTGTGGAATGAATGAAAATTGACAACATCAGATCTATTATTTTACAGCATTTGTGAAGTACTTGAATGGGTTTGTGGGCTGAGAGAAATAATGCACAGACAATCTATTTTGTATTTTAGAGGAGAGTAACATATAGAGAATTTGGAAGGTTGGTGAGGTAACTAATTATTAATTTGAGAGGTATGGGTACGTGTGAATACTAATGGGAAGTTATCTGAAAGGAATACAATTGTGAGTAGTGTTAACAGAGTTGGTCAAAGGGTAAGAAGTAAACGTTTCCTGAGATAAGTGCTGGCATAGGCTGAGGAGGTTAAGCATGAAAACAAGTGGTGGGCAGACACAGAAGCAATCAGGTAATTCACAGATATTTGAATATAGAGCTGTAAGGCTGGGAAGTGGTGTACTTGACAGATGCTGGACTGGTGGAGTATGAGCGGATGAAGATCATTTCACAGTATAATTGGTACCAAAGGGAACCAATGTCTGCTGTGAGAAGTGATGGCAGATTATATTATTAGCATGAATGAGGCAATAAATAATGTGGACTATTAACAAGTTTGTTAGTATGGCACAGGAACAGAAAGGATTTGCAGATATGCCTGCAGGGTCATCAAATAATTTATAGTAACTGGACAGTGCAGAAGGTGCTGCTAATTAGGGAAACTAGGTATAAAGGTCACAAAGCAGGGGGTAGTTGGGGATGAGGGTGGAAGAAAGCAAAGTGGGATAGCACAGCTTCAGAAACAGTGGGAGGGAATCAGCCTGCAAATAGACCTGCAAGCACTCAGTGAGCTGGGAGTGTGGAGGTAATGCAGTTATTTTCTTTTTTGCCAAGTCATTTAGTGAAATGAAGAGCAGTGAAAACATGGTAAGATTAATAAAGAAGCCTTGTTTACATGGTTTGGAATAGACAGGCAGTACACAGGCAGAATGGTGTGGTTCTTAGAACAGGACATAAATTAGAGGCACAGCACTATACCTCACACAAACAGCTTAAGTGGTCAGTGGTAAACAAATATTGCTAAGAGTTGCAAGTAGGTGGCTTCACTTTCCAACAGAACAAGGGGAAAAGAAGAGATGGGGCAACACCTAGATAAACACTCAGTGAAGCACTCTGTTCTTAAATGCTTGATGCCAAATTGCGGGGACAGCTTCACGGTCTCTGTACCACATAAGTGGATTAAAGCCAGCTACAACAGTAAGTTACAAGAAGCAAGACAACCAAGAATAAATAATGCATTTCAAATCCGTACTCCTGAACCAAAGATAAGTGCCCTGTTATTAGGACCATTATAACTAGTCTATTTCTTTTCAGTGCTATACCAACTGCAGCTAACAGCACAGCTAGTAAAATTCTGCAAAACATCTCACACTTTAAAGTCTACAGCTTTAGGAATATCCATTGAAAAACTGTATATTTTGATATCCAATGGGAAAATTTAGTCACAAAAATGCACTTTGTTAATCAGGCAGACAGACAGACAGAAACACATACACACATTTACAAATAAGGAAGCCTGTATCCTATCATACCTGTTTTGATGTCCTTAACAGAGCATACTTCAGACAGGTATACAGATGTAGTAGCAGACTGAAATAGGCAGACAGTATTCCACACAAGTTATTGTCAATTTAAGTCTGAGAAATCCCACGTTCCCCTGTGTTCTCCACTGAAAAGGTTTATTATAGACTCATTAAGATTTCTTTAACAAATATTAGTGAAAATAATACTGAATCAGATTACATCATCAAAATAACATTTTGTATGTAGGAAGCAACAATTAGCAACCATTACGTGAGCTTCCTTGTTGCAATTACTGGTAAGCATTCCATATTTTACCCATTTGTTCCACATTATGAGGGGGAATGGTGTTCCTCATTTTGGAGACATGAGGCTGAGAGCTATGGAACCATCCAAAAAGTAGCTCTATTTCAGAGAGACTTGACCTGGAGTAATAAGAAGTTATGTACTCACCATAACGTTCCATGTCAGTTGTTCCATCTCACCTTCATTCTTTACTGATGGGTTCGGAGCCGATCCATCGGCTCCGACACGGCCGTTAGCAAAGCTCAAGGTTTACCAGTAGCTCGAGACCAAGCCCCTTATCCTATGCTGTACTGCTGGAATTACCTCAGCTCTTGTTTGCTGCGTGTACCATATCCCTGTGAGAGAATTACTCTCCCAAGAGAGAGAAGGATTGAATAGCCAGGATGAGATCAGCCTCTAGGTCAACTATCAGCCAGGTGGGGGATGGAGGGAGGGACGTAAGAATGAAGGCAAGATGGAACAACTCACATGGAACGTTATGGTGAGTACATACCTTCTTAATGTGAAGTTGTTCAATCTCGCCATTCATTCTTCACTGATGGGTAGCGTCCCTAGCATCCAGAATTTCCAGTGGCTCATGGGAGCACATTCTTCAGGACCGTAGACCCAAAGGAAGCCATATCCCTGGAGGCCTTATCAACTTTGTAATGAGTGATAAAGGTATGAGGTTTAGACCAAGTGGCTGCAGCACAAATGTTATCAAGGGGTAATTTGGCTTGAAATGCAGAAGATGTAGAAACTGTTCTGGTAGAATGAGCTTTAATCTTGTGTAGTACGGGCATATTAGCAGATGAATAAACAAAAGTGATACAATCAGACAGCCATTTCAAAAGCATTGTTTTAGCCACTGGTCTACCTTTTCTGGCTTCAGAGAAAGACACAAAGAGCTGGTCTGATTTTATAACATCTTTTGTTCTGACCAAATATCTGAGCTGTCTGTGAATGTCAAGTTTGTGCAGCATGTACTCTAATTTGTTGGAATGGTTAGGGAAGAAGACTGGCAACTCAATGACTTGGTTGATATTGGATTCAGAACAAACTCTGGGCAAAAAAAAAAAGAGGGGTTTGTCCTAAGAGATACTCTATCAGCATGAAAAAACAAATAAGGAGGGCTGATAGATAAGGCTTGAAGTTCTGACACTCTGCGGGCAGAAGTAATAGCCACCAAAAATATGGTTTTCCATGATAAAATTTGAGATCACAAGATGATGCTGGTTCAAATGGGGGAAGAATCATGCGAGACAGCATAAAGGTCAGATTCCAAGGAGAATAAGGAGTTTTCACTGAAGGCCTCATGTGGAAGGCCCCTTTGAGAAAGGCCTTGGACAACTTGTGGGACATTATGTTTAGCCCGTCCACTCCGAGATTAATGTTAGATATAGCAGCCAACTGGACCTGAACTGTAGCAGCTGCAGCTCCTTCATTAAAAATCACAGTCAAGAATTCTAAAATGGACAGCAAAGGGGCTTGATAAGGATCAATGTTCTGCTTAGAAGCCCATATGGAAAATCTCTTCCGAGTGTGTCTTGTCGCATCAGACAGATCATGAAGCCTGGATATGATGGGAACTGAAGCAGCCAAGCTGTGAGCTTCACTGACTGCAATGAGGGATGGAGGACCCCCGACGGATGTGTCAGAAGGTCTGGAACTGGGTCCAGAATCCATGGATCCTCCAATAGATGATGAAGGAATGGGAACCAAATCTGCCAAGGACAATGTGGGGCTATGAGGATGATAGTTCTTCCCAGCAACATTGCTTTCTGCAGAAGTCTGGGTATAAGAGGGATTGGAGGGAATGCATAGAGGAGACCTGGGGCCAATCGTGTACAAGTGTGTCTCTCGGGGGTTGTCCCGGAGGGGGAATCAGGGCAAAGTAGCTTCAGTATTTTGTGTTGATGGAACTGGCAAAAAGATCGCAGCAAGGCTGGCCCCATTCGCGGAAAATCCTGTCCGCAATCTCTTGTTTGAGGGACCACTTGTGTGGCAACAGAATTGCCCTGCTCAGTTTGTCTGCTATCACATTGGATCTCCCCGGGATGTGCGTTGCCAACAAAGTGCTGGGAGGAGACAACCCACTGCCAAACTCTGAGGGCTTCTCGGCAAAGGGGGTAAGACTTGGTCCTGCCTTGCTTGTTCAAATACCAGACTACCGGCATGTTCTGTCTGAATTACAATTGTCCCGAGAGGAAGAGAGTCCTGAAAGTACTGCAATGCCAGAAGTACTCCTCTCATCGCCAGGACATTGATATGCAGGTGTGATTCTTAATCCGTCCATGTACCTTGGGCGGTCATTCCCTGAAAATGCCCCCCAAACTCTATCAGGGAAGCATCCATGGTCACAGTGGCTACTGGAGGGGGTAGAACAAAGGGACGTCCTATGGTTACATGAAGAGACGTCAACCACCACTGGAGATCTCTCTTGCAAGAGTTTGTAATCAAAACCATGTGACTCATTGGAAATTCCTGACAGGACCACTGGGTGAACAGCAGCCACTGAAGAATCCGCATATGCATCCTTGCTAATGGTATGGCCAAGATTGCTGCAGCCGTCAAAAATAATACTTTTAAGACTTCTGTGGCTGGTGCTCTGTCCTTCGACACTAGTGAGTTGACATGCTGGTGAAGGAGAAAAACCCTCTCGGTTGGTAGTCGTAGAGTGGTGGTTGAAGTGTCTAACTCTGCCCCTATAAAGACAATATGCTGCGATGGCGACAAGGCAAATTTTTCTGAGTTGATTGTAATGCCTAAGTGATGGCAAAGTGTCAGAGTGTATTCTCTTACTTGAATAAGTTGACGCCTGGTGGCAGAGGTAAGGAGCCAATTGTCTAGTTACAGAAACATCTGGAATCCTAGAAGCCTCAGATGAGCCGTGACCACTGCCATGCATTTGGTGAACACTCTGGGGGCTGTAGTGAGCCCAAAGACCAGGGCTCAAAACTGATAATGATTGGCTCCCAGCAAGAAATGCAAATGTTCTCTGGATGGCCTGGCCATTTTTATGTGGTAGTACGCACCCTTGAGATCTATCGAGCACATCCAACTGTCTTTCCCTAAAAAGGGAAGTATTGACTGAAGCGTGACCATCCGGAACTTCTTTCTTTACAAATTGGTTGAGTCTGTTGAGGTCCAAAATAGGTCTCCAGTCCCCTGTTTCTTTGGAACCAAAAAGAATCTTGAGTAAGTTCAGGATCCTATTTGGTCTGCTGGGACTGGCTGGATGACTTTTTTGTAGCAACTTGTAGACCTCTATAGTTGCTTGTTCCTTGTAACTGGGTGGAACGTCCAGGATTCTCCTTGGGGGCATGGGTTGGGTGAAGAATAGTATGAAATACAATCTGGAAATAATGCTTTGTACCCAGCTGCCATTTGTTATATCTTGCCAGGCATCTAGGTATAAAGACAAGCAACCCCTGACTACCTCCAGAGCAGGACAGTCAGGTCTCCCTTCAGGAGCACTGATAGGGTTGACCAGAGAAGTGATCTCTGTCACCCTGGTGTTGCGGACCCCCTCTGCCGCAAGGGCAGGTCTTCCATTGTTACCCCCTCCTCTGCCCCTAGAGGGGGGTTGACCACGTGTGTCCTGAAAGGCTCCTTGGACTTTTCGGAACCACATTTTCCCTCCCCGTTGGCCTCTGAGGTAAGGCCGAGTAGGGGGTGGAGAAATGGACTCCGATGGCAGACAGAGTCTTTCCCTCCTGCTCACACCTGGTGAGAGTTTCCTTCACTTTGGGCCCAAAGATAGATGAGCCATCAAACGGGGTGTTGACAAATGAAGACTTAAAGGGCTCCGTGAAGGAACACACTCAGCACAAGATCCTCGTGGTGGCCAGCAGAGTAATCCAAGCTTCAGAGAGCTGAAAAAGCGACTTTACCTGATATAAGTATTTTTTTGTGGCTTTCCACTTCTATTTATCTTGCTACTGTATTTTCGCCTGTTTGCTGATACATTGCTACTGTTTTATTCTGCATTTATTCTGATATTGCACTTGTTTCTCAGGTTGTTACTTTAAATATCTGTAACTGTTGCAAATTGTTTGTGTAGGCTGTGATAGCCGATTTATAGCATTTATAAGTGTTTACTGTATCTGTTCTGCTTGTCTCTTGAAAAAAAAAAAAAACCAAAAAAATATCTCTTGTTTTCCCGCCTTGCTAAGCTAGATTAGTCCAGTTTCAGAGCTTGCTGATCCCTGGACTTTGTTTGCAGTTCCTGTTACTGATTCTTTACCTAATTTGGAAAGGAGGAAGTTCCTTTGCTATCCAGTGGGAGTGGGAAGCATTGAGCTGCCTGTTGGTCCAGTTTAGGTTTCAGCCAGCAACTTGTAGTTTATTGGTCGTTTTGGGCCAGTTCCTAGCTTCTTTCAGCCCCCTGATATAAAAACGCTAAACGCGCGTTTTTGGCTTGTACCTACTCAGCACAAGATCCTCGTGGTGGCCAGCAGAGTAATCCAAGCTTCAGAGAGCTGAAAAAGCGACTTTACCTGATATAAGTATTTTTTTGTGGCTTTCCACTTCTATTTATCTTGCTACTGTATTTTCGCCTGTTTGCTGATACATTGCTACTGTTTTATTCTGCATTTATTCTGATATTGCACTTGTTTCTCAGGTTGTTACTTTAAATATCTGTAACTGTTGCAAATTGTTTGTGTAGGCTGTGATAGCCGATTTATAGCATTTATAAGTGTTTACTGTATCTGTTCTGCTTGTCTCTTGAAAAAAAAAAAAAAAAAAAATATCTCTTGTTTTCCCGCCTTGCTAAGCTAGATTAGTCCAGTTTCAGAGCTTGCTGATCCCTGGACTTTGTTTGCAGTTCCTGTTACTGATTCTTTACCTAATTTGGAAAGGAGGAAGTTCCTTTGCTATCCAGTGGGAGTGGGAAGCATTGAGCTGCCTGTTGGTCCAGTTTTGTGAGGTTTCAGCCAGCAACTTGTAGTTTATTGGTCGTTTTGGGCCAGTTCCTAGCTTCTTTCAGCCCCCTGATATAAAAATCGCTAAACGCGCGTTTTTTGGCTTGTACCTACTCAGCACAAGATCCTCGTGGTGGCCAGCAGAGTAATCCAAGCTTCAGAGAGCTGAAAAAGCGACTTTACCTGATATAAGTATTTTTTTTGTGGCTTTCCACTTCTATTTATCTTGCTACTGTATTTTCGCCTGTTTGCTGATACATTGCTACTGTTTTATTCTGCATTTATTCTGATATTGCACTTGTTTCTCAGTTTGTTACTTTAAATATCTGTAACTGTTGCAAATTGTTTGTGTAGGCTGTGATAGCCAATTTATAGCATTTATAAGTGTTTACTGTATCTGTTCTGCTTGTCTCTTGAAAAAAAAAAAAAAACAAAAAAAATATCTCTTGTTTTCCCGCCTTGCTAAGCTAGATTAGTCCAGTTTCAGAGCTTGCTGATCCCTGGACTTTGTTTGCAGTTCCTGTTACTGATTCTTTACCTAATTTGGAAAGGAGGAAGTTCCTTTGCTATCCAGTGGGAGTGGGAAGCATTGAGCTGCCTGTTGGTCCAGTTTTGTGAGGTTTCAGCCAGCAACTTGTAGTTTATTGGTCGTTTTGGGCCAGTTCCTAGCTTCTTTCAGCCCCTGATATAAAAAAGCTAAACGCGTTTTTTGGCTTGTACCTACTCAGCACAAGATCCCCGTGGTGGCCAGCAGAGTAATCCAAGCTTCAGAGAGCTGAAAGCGACTTTACCTGATATAAGTATTTTTTGTGGCTTTCCACTTCTATTTATCTTGCTACTGTATTTTCGCCTGTTTGCTGATACATTGCTACTGTTTTATTCTGCATTTATTCTGATATTGCACTTGTTTCTCAGGTTGTTACTTTAAATATCTGTAACTGTTGCAAATTGTTTGTGTAGGCTGTGATAGCCGATTTATAGCATTTATAAGTGTTTACTGTATCTGTTCTGCTTGTCTCTTGAAAAAAAAAAAAACCAAAATATATCTCTTGTTTTCCGCCTTGCTAAGCTAGATTAGTCCAGTTTAACTGTGTTCTGTTTTGCATTTTATGATTCTTTCCTTTAAGGGGAAAAGTTCCTTTGCTTACCATGGGGGACTTGGCGCCTGTTGGCTTTTTTGTTTCACAAAAAAGAGTTTTTGGGTTTTTGGGGTTCCTCTTTTTCCCCCTTTAAGCTAACCTTTTTTTTTTCTTCTGCCATTGGGGTTCCAAGTTAAATTAGGAAAAAGGCTTTCCATTTATATTGTGGCCTTCATTTATTTTACTGTATTTTGCTGTTTTGATAATTATTATTTTTTTTTGCCTTTTCTAGTTATTCTTTAACTGTACTTTTCCCCTTTTGTGTACATGTACCGTTTTTCATTTATAATTTGATGTTTGCTTTCTTTAAAAAAAAAAAAATTTTTGTTTTGGTAAGATTAGTTTTGGTTTGGATCCCTGGCTTTGTTTCACCTTAATTCTTCCCTTTTTGGGGGGGTTTTCCTTAAAGGGGGGAAAACTTGAGTGCCTGGGTCCTTTTGAGTTTAGAAAAGTAAGTTTTTGGCTTTTGGGTTCTCCCTTTTTCCCCTTTTAAAATGCTGTTTTTTTCCTTAATTTCTGTGGCCCAAGTTTTCCAATTAAGGCTAAAAAGTTTTGGGATATTTTTTGCTTTATTTTTACTGCACTGTATTTCCTTTTTGGATAAGCTACTTTTTATTCCGTTTTTTGATTTCCGTTTCTTTTTTTTAATTTGTTTTTTGAAATTTTTTTGGGGTTTCCTTTTAAAAAAAGGTTTCTGTTTTCGGGGTTTAAAATTCAATTTTACCAAACCTTTGAAAATTTTTTGCCGTTCGCTTTTAAAAAAAAAAATTTTTCCCTTTTTGTTTTTCCTTTTGAAAATTTTTTGTTCCGGTTTTTGGGGGCCCGGGGCATTTTTTATTTAAGAAATTTTTTGTTTTTTTTTGGGGTTTTTTTTTTTCCCCCCTTTTAAAAAAGGGCCCACTTTTTTTTTCGGTTTTTTTTCCGGGGAAATTAAAACAAAGGCTTTTTTTAAAGTTTGGGGAAATTTATAATTTTCGTTTTTTTTTTTAAAAAAAAATTTTTTTTTCCCCCTTCTAATTGGTTTCGACTTGTTCCTGGTTTTTTCGTTCTTTACTATTTTCCTATTTGAGAGGCATTGCTACTTTGATGAAGTTTTACTGTTTGCTCTTTCTCAGGTTAAAATAATATTTTGTTTTCGCCTTGCCTAGATTTTTCAGCGATTATAATCCTGACTTGTTTGGCTTGTACCTGATAACCAAGGGGTGGCCACCCTTGCTACAGTGGAGTGAAGCATGATCCTGTTTAATTTTGGGGTTTACCCACTTTATTTATGGGGTTGTTTGCTTCCTGTCATTGCTCCTGTTAAAAGCATTATTTGATTTCACTTTCCACTTGTTTTTATTGGCGTGGAAATTCCTAGCTTCGTGGCAAACCGATTTAACTTTATAAGTGTTTTTGTGTTTCGCTTTCTCTTGAAAGTAATAAACTTTTGTAACTTGCTACTGATTATCGATTTATTCTGATTGCACTTGCTATTTTTCTTTTGTCTGTATTTTTGACTTTTGGAAAGGCTGTATTCCATTTATACTTTAGTGACTTTTTCTGTTGTCTTTTGAAAAATTCAAAACTTTTTTTTTGGCTGTACCCATTTAGCTTTAAGCTTCTGTTTAAACTTTGCTTAGTTCTGTTATGATTTACCTATTTGAAGCGGGTCCTAGTACCAGTTCAGAAGCTTGACCCCTTTCCGTTTGATTTTTTGTTCACTTTATTTATTGGTCGTTTTGCCAGTTCTGTACATTAGCTCCTGTTTTATTTTTGTTTCCCCTTTCTCAGTTAGTCTTTGGCCAGTAGCTTTCAACTTAGAGAGCATGGCTTTAATAGCATTTTTGGGTTTTCCCCTTCTATTTCTTTGTATGAAAAACGACTTTCTGATAATTCTCTGTTTACTGATTTTCGTTTGCTTGTTTCCTGTTTGTTTATACTGTACTGTTAATTCTTTTTTGGATGATGGTTTATCAGTTAAGGGTTACTGTATTTGTCTTGTTTGATTACAGATACTTGTAGTTTATTGGTCGTTTTGGGCCAGTTCTAGCTTCTTTCAGCCCCTGATATAAAAAACGCTAAACGCTGCTTTGGCTTGTACCTACTCAGCACAAGATCCTCGTGGTGGCCAGCAGAGTAATCCAAGCTTCAGAGAGCTGAAAAGCGACTTTACCTGATATAAGTATTTTTTTGTGGCTTTCCACTTCTATTTATCTTGCTACTGTATTTTAGCCTGTTTGCTGATACATTGCTACTGTTTTATTCTGCATTTATTCTGATATTGCACTTGTTTCTCAGGTTGTTACTTTAAATATCTGTAACTGTTGCAAATTGTTTGTGTAGGCTGTGATAGCCGATTTATAGCATTTATAAGTGTTTACTGTATCTGTTCTGCTTGTCTCTTGAAAAAAAAAAAAAAAAATATCTCTTGTTTTCCGCCTTGCTAAGCTAGATTAGTCCAGTTTCAGAGCTTGCTGATCCCTGGACTTTGTTTGCAGTTCCTGTTACTGATTCTTTACCTAATTTGGAAAGGAGGAAGTTCCTTTGCTATCCAGTGGGAGTGGGAAGCATTGAGCTGCCTGTTGGTCCAGTTTTGTGAGGTTTCAGCCAGCAACTTGTAGTTTATTGGTCGTTTTGGGCCAGTTCTAGCTTCTTTCAGCCCCCTGATATAAAAAACGCTAAACGCGCGTTTTTTGGCTTGTACCTACTCAGCACAAGATCCTCGTGGTGGCCAGCAGAGTAATCCAAGCTTCAGAGAGCTGAAAGCGACTTTACCTGATATAAGTATTTTTTGTGGCTTTCCACTTCTATTTATCTTGCTACTGTATTTTCTCCTGTTTGCTGATACATTGCTACTGTTTTATTCTGCATTTATTCTGATATTGCACTTGTTTCTCAGGTTGTTACTTTAAATATCTGTAACTGTTGCAAATTGTTTGTGTAGGCTGTGATAGCGATTTATAGCATTTATAAGTGTTTACTGTAGCTGTTCTGCTTGTCTCTTGAAAAAAAAAAAAAAAATATCTCTTGTTTTCGCGCCTTGCTAAGCTAGATTAGTCCAGTTTCAGAGCTTGCTGATCCCTGGACTTTGTTTGCAGTTCCTGTTACTGATTCTTTACCTAATTTGGAAAGGAGGAAGTTCCTTTGCTATCCAGTGGGAGTGGGAAGCATTGAGCTGCCTGTTGGTCCAGTTTTGTGAGGTTTCAGCCAGCAACTTGTAGTTTATTGGTCGTTTTGGGCCAGTTCCTAGCTTCTTTCAGCCCCCTGATATATAAAACGCTAAACGCGTTTATAGATTTAAGCGATTTAGCCAGTTCTGAGCTGCTACTGTTGCACACTAGGGCAGCGCCGGTTAAGCAGATTTAAACTATTAGGGCTACCTAAATTACACTCTTCAAATTTTCCCTTAAAACTACCTTCCTCGAACTATACTACTGATCTAATCAGCGTATCCTATAACTAAAAAGATCATCTCTACTTGACTCCAAGTAGACTATTCTCTATCTGTTAAACCTAGCACTTGCTCCTACAGTACTTATTACCTTGATACGGCACTCTTGTCATAGATAGTACCCCAAAAAGGCAAACCCCCATTTCTGTCACCCACGTCCCCCGGAATCTTTTTCAAAGTTTTTGTCTACTCCTTCTAGCATGTCGACGGATCAGTTGCTAGTGTCCTCTCCTGCTCAGCTGGTGAACCTGGGAATTTTGAGGCAATGTTACAATTGCCTCATGTACTGAACAACCCTCTCCTCCTCCCACAAAACACAAATACATGCGAGAGATGCAACTATCACGGCCAAACTGGAGGCTGAGCTCTCTCAACATAGGACTGGCAAGACCAGTCAGGAGGAGAAGGTTACCACACACACTATAGACCCAGTCTCACATAGTACCATCACAACCTCAAATCATACACATAAACACACAAAGACATACTCGGAGGCTCTGAACAAAAATCTACCAAAACAGCAGAGGCCACCTAAGCAGACACCCAAACAACCACCACCTCAGAACACAGCACCTGCAACACATAGACCTCACAGTCAGAGTGTCAAACAGTCACAGCCCTTAAGGCCAAACACAATGCCAGACACACTAGTCATTGGTGACTCCATAGTCAGACACACTGGCGTTCCGCTCACCAGACTTCGTAAGGCGAAGGTCACAGTAAGCTCCCTCTCGCGCGCGAGAGTCCGCCACATAGCCAAGCACTCAGGTCTCTCAACAGCAGGTACAAATATGACTCAGTCATTGTCCATGCTGGTGTGAACGACCTGAGACGTACCTCCTTGGACTACATGAAAAGAGACATTGAGGAGCTCTCTGATTATGTAGCCCAGGCAGGTATGACCCTGACCTTGAGCAGTATCCTACCTTCACCAAGAATGATGCCACAATACAGAGATAAGATGATCAGCTTTAACAATTGGCTTAACCACTGGTGTCATTCAAAGGGGATCCAGTGTCTGTCTGCCTGGGATGACATGCTGGACAAGCCACGCTGCTTCAAGGGACGGCTTGCACCTGTCACCCTGGGATTCCGGATATTGGCAAAGGCTCTTGCCACCCCCATAGTGCCTTTTTTAGGCAAGGCTCAAATTCTAAACCTACCACCCTAGAACACAAAAAGGGAAAAACTAAGGGTAATGCTGCTCAATGCCAGAAGTCTAAATCTCAAAATGCACGCACTCGAGGCCCTTCTCAATATGGAGAACATCGATGTCTGTGCTGTGACAGAAACCTGGTTCAAGGCTCCTGAGAGCACCCCAGCACTATCAGGTTTTACCTCATATCATGCGTTCCGCCCCAAAATCCGGACAATACCAAGAAAGGAGGGGGTATCCATATTCATCAAGGACACCCACACCTCAAGACTGGTGGCAACGCACGATGCATCGGAGACCATCCAGGTGCAATTAACCATAGGCAAGACTGCTCTGCAAATTGTAGCATGTTACAGGCCACCCTCACAAACTCAGGAACCTCACATGGCCTTCCTGAAAACACTAGAGGGATAAATGTATCACCAAACACCATCATACTAGGTGACTTCAATTACCCTAATATAGACTGGGAACACTACTCAAGCCCAAACACCCTAGCCCAAAAGTTCCTGGAATTCATAAACTCAAATGCCATGGAACAACTAGTCACCATCCCACAAGAGGAGATAACATACTTGATCTCATCATCACGAACATGGGAGCACAATGTTCAACACCGAAGTATACCCCTCACTGGTGAGATCAGATCACAAACTAATCTCGCTGGAGGTCCTCATCCCACCCCACCTGAAATAAAAAGACCACAGTAAAAACTTCTGAAAGCCGACTTCACACTTCTAAAGACTAGTGTGGTCTCCTTTAAGGCCCCGAGGCGGAAAACAGTACTCAAGCTGCTGAATCACTCACAAATGCCTTCTACCAGCACCTGCAGGACTGCATGGATAAGGCAATCCCAAGCAAAACAAAGACTCTCTGTACCAAAGGCAAGCGTCCACTCTGGTGGACCCCAGCCATAAACAAACTCTACAACAAAAGGAGAAAGCTACTACAAGATAGAGCAAAATCCTTAAAAGGTAAGACACCCTTGATCACTATAAGTAAAAATCTAAGAGCTCTCATAAAATCATCCAAAGCAAATTTTGAGAGAAAAATAGCTAAAGACTCAAAAGACAATCATAAGGCATTCTTTAGCTATGTTAGAAACCTGGGAGGAAACTCCCAGATATGCTCAGAACTAGTCAAAAATGATGTGAAGATTACTGATCCTACAGACATTGCCAACATACTGGCTGACAGGTTCAGTGCAAACTTCTCCCCTCCCCAAAGGAGAGATATCTATACCAAGCGATTGCAGCCCCCAAACATTTCCAACGCCCAAGTTAAAACTGCTCTCTCCAAAGCAAAAACACAGCATCCATGGGACCCGGCGGTGTCCCGGCTGTGTGCTCCACGAACTCAATGAGGAATTAAACCCACAACTAGGACAGCTATTTAATCAAAGTCTTACCTCTGGATATGTACCCAGGAGTGGCGCACTGCAACTGTGGTCCCACTTCACAAAGGCGGTGCTTCCACCGACCCTGGAAATTACCGGCCTATTAGCTTGACAAGCCTTATCTGCAAAGCCATGGAGAGGATCATAATGGACCTCATAAATAAAGACATAGGAATTTGCAGACCTTGGATCCAACAGTTTGGCTTTGTCAAAGGCAGATCATGCCTTTTAAACTTGGTTGACTTTTGAAACAGTCACCAAAGCCATTGATGAGGGAAAGGCAGTCCATACAGCCTACCTGGATCTGGCGAAGGCCTTCGATACAATACCTCACTCGGGTATCATTGGAAAACTCAGCAGCTTAAATGTTAACCCATACATCACAAGATGGGTTGCAAACTGGCTGAGTGACAGAACCCACAGGGTCAGAGTTGCTGGCGCCATGTCAGACTCAAAGCCTGTCACAAGTGGGGTCCCACAGGGCTCAGTCCTGGGCCCACTCTTGTTTGGCATCTACTTTTCCGAAGTACAAGCAAACACAGGAGGGTTATGGCTGACAAAGTTTGCAGATGACTGCAAACTGGGAGCCATAGTAGAAAACACATCTGACACAGATATCCTTCAGAAGGGTCTCACAGAAGCGGATAACTGGTGCCAGAGCCATGGCCTAAAGTTAAATGCCAAAAATGCATAGTCATACCCTTGGGAAAAACAAGGTTACCCTAGCTACCAAATAGGTGGCAATCCACTGAGCACAGAAGAAGTTATCAGGGACTTGGGGACCCAGGTTGATTGTAGTCTGTCATTCGACACCCATGTAGCTAAAGTAGTTAGGAAGACCTTCTACATTGCCCACCTTATCATGAAGGGATTCTCATCTAGATCAAGGGAGGTCATGGTCTCCCTTTACTCATCACTCATCAGACCAATGATTGAGTACAATGCCCAATTCGGAATGTATCTGACCCGACACTTGCAGCAGCTGGAGAGACCACAAAAGTTCCTCACCAAAAGGATAAAGGGTCTCAAATATCTGTCCTATGCTGCCCGACTGAAAGAACTCCAGCTCTATTCAGTAAACACGCTTGCTCAGAGGTGACCTTTGCCTAACATACAAGGCCATGTCAAACCCAGATTTGATGAATATGCTTCACCTCAAAAATCTAGATCCACCAGAGCCACAAGGGGGAGACTTAAACCTCGACACGGCTATTAATAGGACGTGCTGGAGGGATAGATTCATCACCCAAAGACTCCCTATGCTGTGGAACAAAATCCTGGTATATGTGAGGCAGAGCACCTCGCTGGCCTTGTTCAAGAGAAATCTTGACCAATGGATGGGAGATCGCAAATATACCCCAGGGATTACCTCAGTGTCACTGCTCGACAGAGGCACAGCAAAATAATGGGTATAGTTCCCCATACTTAAGGGGTGGCGTAAGCCACAAAACGATGGGCTAGGCTTGTAAATGCCCTCGGGCAGATAGCCTAGTATGAACCTATGAACCTATGAACCTATGAACAAGCGCATCCAGGAATGTAGTCTTAGCGCAACTCCTGTACCCGCTGCTCTACTCGTCCCATCAGCTGCATATGATATGAGATGCATGGACGAGTTCACGATGGAGTTTAGGGTAGCGAACTGGGTGGAAACTTTGTCAGAAGCCCCTGCAGCTACAGCACCCTGAAGAGTATCTCCCAACTCCTTAAGGAGATCTCTTTGCAGTCTGGTGAAGTAAGTCAAATAGTTCAGGGATCGGAGTGTAAAAGTCGCTGACTAAACATGCGTTTCCCATATCAATCCGTGATCCTGGACTCTCTGTTAGGAGGATGGATCATTGAGTAAGTCTCAGACATTTCCTTCTTGGTAGCCGCCGCCACCACCATGGCATCAACAAGGAATCCCCTTGGACAAAAAAATCTTTATCTATGGGGGCAGAAATGAACTTGTTGGGCCTCCAAGGGACAGGCTCCATGGACTCCGGTGACTCCCACACCCTTCAAGAGACCAGCTGCATGAGCTCATCGAAGGACGGAGATACCCAAGCGGTGGAAGGTTGAGACCCGAAAGGCTTCAGGAGAACTGACTCGTCCTCAGTAGGGCATTTGGATTGCCAATCACCCCTCTGCCTAAGGATCTCGGGTATCTCCGCAAAGTAGATATCCTCAGAGGGGGATTGGGGGGGACCCTTCTGAATCATCCAAGTCAGTATCAGATGTCAAAGACTCCTGCGGGGAGTCCAAGTGTCTCCTCTTACACAATCTCTTTCTGGGAGCCTCTGGGGAGGTCTCGGAAGAGCAAGGGACACCATGTGGGGCTACTTGAGGCTCAGGGTCTCTACGCTTGGCCTGGACGATGGAGGCAGAAGCGGACACAGGTACTTTGGGTAAAGAAGAGGCCAGACCTGGTGTCGAGGATGTCTTTGGGGACAAGGCTCTCCTCGTGGCTTCAAAAGCATCACAGCTCCAATGGGAAGGAGTCAACGGATCTGAGGGAACCGCCATCCCCTCTCGCACCAAGGCTGTGGGCTCCGAAATGGAGGTAGGAGCCGAGCTCATCCAAGCCAAGGGCCCGAGAGGAAGAGTCGGCACCAAGTCAGTGCAACTATCCTCCCCGGATCCGGCAGGAGAGTGTCAGCCCCTAGAGTCCCCTGTCTGTGCCGAGGACATCAGTGTAGATGGAACTGATGACAACGGAGCAGGTTTTGGCTCCAAAGGCTCCACAAATAGCAGGTTGGCCCCCTCCGGCACCGAAGATCCGGTACGGCTTGGAGGAGGAGCAGTCAAATCCAGGATGGTGGTCTTCAGTTCCGACAGCAATTTGGCAAGGCCTGGTGCCTTTAAGAGCTACTGCACCAATCGGTCCATATCCAAATCTGAGAGGCTGACAGAAGATCTATAGGAGTGCACTGAAGGTGATGATTGGAGGAGTGGAGATACAGGTCTCTCAGAGAGTGGCTCCAAGACAGTGGGCCCACTCTGAAACGAAGAGACACTCGGCTCCGATAGCTGTGGAGCCGAAGTCCCAGAATCCTCCACTTTCTTAGACTTTTTAGATGCCTTGGAATCAGTAGATGATTTTGATGATTTAGAGGACTTGCTGGCCCCATCCTGGTCAGACAAAGCTTCTGTAAAAGGATGCTTCAGCAAACCTCAATCCACAAGCTTCCTTTTCCTCTCTACAAGAACCCCTGAAGAAAAGGAATGGCAAATGATGCTACAGGACTCCTGCAAGTGCACCACACCCAAACAATACAGACACTGAACATGCCCATCAGTGAGAGACATCTTTTGCCCGCAGTCTGGACATTTTTTGAATCCAGACTTTGGGTGCTTGTCTTTTTCCTCAGACACATTAAGCAAAATACAGACTAAACTGTCTACGACAACCTAGAAGAAAAATCTATCCAAGGGTCAAGATAACACCACTAATAAACCAACACCATTTAACAAATGGCCGAGAAAAATGGCCAACAGTATAATACAGCCTAAAAGTTAAGCTATACTTAGGCTAAACTGTAAAACAAAACACACTAACAATGGCCTGTGAAGGGAAGGCCAACTCTACTAAATGTGTAACAGTACACTAGCTACACTATGAACACCATAGTAATATAAGGAAACACACACACTGAAAAACTAGGCCTAACACGAGGCCGCTACAAATATGATAAACTATGAAGCACCAAGGGAATAGGTCTAAAGAGACAACTAGAGGAGCTATATATATAAGTAATTATCTATAAGAGATGAAGTTTTTGAAAAATAACTTGCAAATAGAGATTTTGTGTCAAAAAAGGCTCGCACTGGAACCCCTGAGATCCGTGCCGCAACAAACTAGATCTGGGGTAATTCCAGCAGTGCATCATGGGATAAGGGGCTTGGTCTCGAGCTACTGGTAAACCTTGAGCTTTGCTAATGGCCATGTCGGAGCTGATGGATCGGCTTCTAACCCATCTGTGAAGAATGAACGGCGAGATTGAACAACTTCGCATCTAGAGGTTTGCAAGTTAATATTAGTGGATGATCCATTGAGGCTGGAAAATACACAAGGTTGTCCACAGCAGCAAAGGATGGATACTGTAGCAGTTAATTACAACAACCTGAAGTGGTCACTAGAACACAGCAAAAATCAGGGAGGTTCTTTCCCTACTGCATTTCATAACTACAGAAATAGGAATCCTTGTTCTGTACTCTCTCAGAAACTGAGGGTCAGCTGAAGCAATCACATGTCCCAAAAGAAGATCAAATTTCTTCAAGCCACACACAATTAGTCAAAAACAGAAGAAAGAGAGAAGGACAGTAACTCCTGCAAGATGGACAACAGTGCTTCCACTCACACTCACTCAGGACTTATACTGGTGAATACATTTTTCTTCACTCAAGCACTGTGTTGCAGAAAGTCATAAACTGCAGGACATGTAGAGGGCTGTTGGTGGCAAATTCAGTAGCTTGACATTGCCAGATGATTCTACTGACTGTAGCTTGAGGATGTACCACTGTTGTGAGGTCCTACAGCACAAAACTACTTTCTGTGCATTTAGAGCTTATCATCTAAAGGATAAAGCTCAAGAAACATAATTTCCCCTTAAGTGAGAGGGGAAGGGTCATAGGACAGAGATGGAATGGGGGAGGGTGCTACTGATATGCATTTCCATATGGTAGATGGGCACCGGGAAACAATGCAGTGAGAAGCTGTGGTAAATATGCATTGGGAAACAATACAGAGAGAGATCTTGCAGCATAACAGTGTTTTGCATCCATTTAGAAAATTTTACTTTTAAGTGCTGAAATCAAAAAGAAACAATTATTCCCCTTAAATGGCAACAGACAGCAGGATACAGTTGTTATCAATATCTCCATTAGCTGCATGTAATCCTTGAACTGTTTCCAGTGAAATGTAGCCTATGCAGAATACTGCATTTGAATAGAAAGACACCATTCAGTTAGCAAAAAAGTATAGTGTCAGTAGCAATCCAGAGTACTACAATTTTCTCTTTTTTTAAATGCTGGCACTTATGATACAATCAAGGTAAAAAAAATAGCAATAACACTGCTGATCTCTCCTTTTGAATCAGGCACCACAGAATCTTTCAGAGTTAAACCAGTTTTGATTTCCAGAAACATCTGGAGAAAACTATGGTTTCCAAAATATTGCTCTACTCAAACCTGTCACTGTGCCTTTGACTGCAATGGCACAATGTACTGGCATCAGTCATTGCTGCATGACTTTATCAGATGGGATGGCTAAAATTCTTTCAGGTTAATTTATATTAGGTTCTCTTAGATGCCCCTTCTTGGATGGTGTTCCTCTTTGGTGTGCCTTTCAGAGGAGTACTGTGTTTCCAACAAATAGGGAGACTGACAACTGCTGATACAGTACCCAACTTGGGACCACTTACCTCACTTAGAAAGGTCCATAACTCCAAGAGAAGACTTCCTTGGAGACAAAAAGCCTCACAAGCATCAAGTAAATCTTCTCCACTAACTTCTTAGCAAAGTCTCTCAACAACAACTTTACCAATGGTACTACAGTAATTCTGACCATCAGACACCATTGCAAGAGATGGGCCATTTCTCATAGTTGCCCTGACCTGGAAAATAGTCACCTAGAACAAGTCAGTCTTGAAAGTGTTTGAAAAATGGTGTCTTCATGGGCAACCTGGCCTATCTCTATTGAGGGCTCTTTTGGCAGCTAGTACATGTCAGATTATGTGGTGTTACAGTTCCAGTCTAAATCTAGGCATCAGACAGCCAAGGTCATCATCAGAACCAGAAGTTGCTTCTACTCTGATGTCTTCAATACATATGCAATACTCCAAAGAGGAGAATGACTTAGCTCATCTTTTTTCCCAGAAACTACCAAATCCATCCATTATTCCATGTTCTGGATAATGACTATCCAATCTCTAACAACATTACTTCACCAAGGAGTATGAATGGCAATACTGGACATGATGGAGCTTACTTGAAAATCAGTATTTGAAAAATAGTACAAAATAGTTCTGTGCTTTTATCTAGACTACATTAACTACCAGTAAAAAACTGCTGCCTTTTAGTCTGCCTTCTTTACCAGTCTTTAGAAAGATATGGCAGTGGTAGTGGAGACTGTGCAGGAGAAATATTTTCTGGTGTTCCCATACCTGGATGACTGGCAAACAATGGACCCTTTGTCAGACTTTTTTGTTGGTGGCCATAATCTCCGCTTTGTTGTGGCTGCAGTCTGTAAGGATGACCACATCTTAGAAGACAACAGCTCTGCTTTGTATGCAGATGTATGCCTTCACTGAGGCAAAAGTGAATTCAATTTGATAATAAGAAAAAAAAAACAGATCCGGAGCAGCAGCCAGTTGAAGTGAAACCAAGAACTATAATATAAAAAAAAAACAGCCAGGCAGTCAGGTAAGCATTTTTATTATTAGTCACTCGTTTATAGCATAGCATCCTCTTAATTGATGTACCATTCTTGAAACTAAAGTGAGGTAGCTCCCCAAGAACTTGTTTACACTTATTATCATACATGTATAATATGACATATAGATTGAGTATCATTAAAATATGTCAGATACATCCTCAGGAAACCATTTAATAAACTACAGGTATCCTTACTATCCTCAGTAGCTATAGAAAAAAAAAGGGTTTAGTTCTAAAACTTCTCTGTAATATTGCTTCATTCTGAGCTGTATATATATCAGTACAATCATATCCTCTATTGATGAAGCCATTAGTTAAACTTTAAAATGAATCCTACATATCACTGTCCCTGGTATATAACCGTGCTAAACTAAAAAAACTGGCCTTTCCAAACATTCTGTTTCAAGTGCCTTGAGGTGCATACTGCAAGCATGCAGCATATTATTTTTTCAACAAGGTTTTCTATAGAACAGCGTATTAATACCATCAGGGGATCTAGAGACAGAAACATCTAAAAAATCAATAACATGAACTGAATTTTTGTAAGTAAAGCTAAGAAACGTGGTCATGCTCTCTAAATTGCATACAAATTCATCAAGAGCTTCCCGAGATCCAGACCAAATAAAAAAAGAGATTGTTGTAGGATTATTTTATGGTCGAACACCCAGTAATACATGTAATATATGGGATTCCCAAAGTGCATAAAACTCTTGCTAATCCACCATTGTGACTGACTGCTTCTGGTAGGAGATGGTTACACAGCCCCTATCTATTTTTGTAGAGAAGCAGCTTCATGCGATTGTGGATAAGGTGGAGACTATTTTAAGAGATACTAAATATTTTTTGAATAGATTATTTGAGTGGTCGAGGGACAGTGTAGTTGATGAATATATGTTTGTGACGATGGATGTGGTCTCTTCCAAATGAAATTGGAATTGAATACGTCAGGTTGTTTCTTACTGATCATGCTGGTTATAGTGCTAATTGCATATACTTAATATGTGCTCTTTTAGAGGTCATTCTTGTACATAATGCTTTCCTATTTGCTGACAAGTTTTTTGTTCAGTGAACAGGTGTTGCAATGGGGACCATGTGTGCAAACAGTTACACAAACATGGTGCTAGAACACTGGGAATCAAAATATGTCTTTAATGATAGAAATAAGTTTCTGGATATGATTTTACATTCCAGTCGATTTGTTGATGACATATTTTTTATTTGGTATGGATCTCGGGAAGCCCTTGATGAATCTGTATGGTGGGGTTCACATTTTCACAGGCAGTACAGTTACAGCCTTTAATAATTAATGCTTCATTAGCAGGAAGATGACATGGGGTTATAGTTCATATGGAGTCAGTCCAGGTTTAGAGGAGTTGAAGTGCCCATGACAGGGTGCACCACAGAAATCTACCTAATGAGGGCAGGCAATCAGTCAGTAATACAGCACCAAGAAAAAACAAAGGGTATGCACTGTTTCTACCTCCAGGAAGCAATACAAGACTGGAAGTGGACTACTGACCAAAATGTGCTGCTTCTTGCAGTTCACACTGTAAGAAAAACAATCATAGAAGACACTCCCAGATATAGTCAAAGGCCTCTACCAGAAGTGAAACTTCAGCAAATGATCTTCTGGGTGTTGGACTCTAAAGACTTCAATCTGTTTACTACACACAGGAACACAGTTCTTCTAGAATTTTATTTCTGTCAGAGTAGACAGGAATGAGCTGTGAATGTGTTATCTCCAATGTTGAACTGGTTGAGAGCCTAGACAGCCTTGCCCTGTATCCTTCTCCTGCTTGTAAAGCTTCAGTAAAGAAAGGACATGCTATTACTTAAAGTAACAGAAAATATTACTATATTTTCATGAAAGATTCACCTGAAGGGTCTGCTGCGTGATTATATCTTTTTTTTTTTTGGGTGGGGGAGTTCTATAATGACACCATTGGCTTATTTTTATTCCTGTTTACTGCAGTGTTATTTTAAATTAAACTTTTTTTGAAGTTAAATGTTCTAAATTAGGTAAGAAACAAAACCTGTAGTACAAACTGGATATCATCTTCCCTCCATATATATCTTTATTTGGGGCTTGACAATCTACGCATAAAAGAATCTTGTCAAGTAAACACTAGCTATACTATTCACTAATTCACTAGGCTCAGTCTATTTCTTAATCACGTTCATGATGTCCATTCTGTGAGACTCCCTTTCAGTATTAACTCAGAGAACTACAGGATCTATCCTTGGATCATACAAGATTAGTAAATGGCAGGATCAGTTTGAAAGTTCTGATTTCCTGGCAGATATCACACACCAGTAAATAATCCTAATAGTTACAAATCTAACATTTTACATGCACATCTTGAATCCTTTATAACATACCATGCTTCTAACATGTTAAATTATCCAGTACAAATACAGCCCCTATATCAAATATCTGGAGCTAAATACTGTGTTTCATATTGTTATATTCAAAAGTAAATATCTGTCTGACTCAGTGGTGCATATGTGGCCTAACTATGCTTGGTAACTTGCAAATAAATGGCTTTATTTTTCTCTCTTTCAAATTCAACTCTTCATGCATTTGAGCTGCAATCTGCACATCTAAAATGAAACACCACACACTGATTATTAATTCTGAGGTTCTTTGTCCACATTTCTAACTGATCTTCTCAGATTAAATGTTCTGTATCCCATTCCTGCAAAGTATGCAATTTATTTAACTCTCATGCCCACATTTAAATTATTTTATAGCTTTCATCCACTGTATGTATTCTGTCAAGTTTTACCTTTATTTCTCACATTATACACACTTTAGCAAACTAATTTCTTTTGCTACAGCCTACAGACAATTGGCCTAGACTAGAACATATTTAACAATGCTTATGACCTCACTTCATGCAGTGCCTTTCAGCAATATATTTTCAAGCTTTTCATATCTCTCATTATTCTCATTGCTCTCTTTCACTGTGTTACTGCTCTTTGTAATATTTCAGTTTTTACACACAACGTTATTCATGATTAATTCCTCAATAAACTTCTTCAGGACAGAGTAAATTCAGTTGTTCAACAGACAGTAAAGAAATACATAGCTCACCAAACCCAGTCTTTGGTTTGATTATTTAATACAACACTTCACATATGACCTTGTGCCTTCACTGACAGCAAATAGCAGATACATGGCAGACTTCTTCCCAGCTCACAGTAACTCAAACTTCGGTCTCACTACTTCAGTACTCTCCTACTCCACCATACAAAACTCAAAACACATATTGTAAGTACTTCTCACCTTGGAAACTACAGAAATGTAGCACACTGTGCCTTCTCTGGCTTCTTGGGCATTCTGTTTGTCATCCAGATAAATTACATTTCTGGATCAGTAGTTTCCTATTTTCAGAGTGGGATTCTTGGAGACTATAACTGCACCATCTCTCAACATAACAAAATAACCTTGTTTTGCTTCTCAGACTTCACATCTGACACCAAGTTAATCTGACACCAAGTTAACATTTGTATGTAAAATGCTGAAATAATGGAGATGGACATGAGATGACGAGCTTCTACTCCAAGTTTAACTTAATAGACTGTGTAATACAGCACAGGAAACAGGACCACATAATTCACATACTAGTACATATTTTAAATAAACAGTACCATTATATTATACTCTGTATACCTAATACAAGTATCATTTGCAGTTACATTCAGATAATCTCACATCATTATATACTATACATCTAAATTATACCCTTCAATCTATACTCTATTAATCTCTTCCTTCTGTTACATTAACTTCTCTTCTGCTATTTTTATTATGACTCTTCTATTACTGTTACCTCATCATACTAACAGCATATTCTCTTCCATCCCTCCACTGTTGGACTATTTGCTTTCATTTTTTTCTCTTCTGAGCCTCTTCCCTTTTTTCTCCTTTTAGTCTTCTCTCCCTTTAATAGCGATAGTATTTAATTTCATTTTCTCTTCTGCACATTTTTCTCTGCTCTCTGGCCCATTTCTGTCATTACTTGTACTTTCATTCATTCCATTCCTTGTCATTCACTGCATTCCTTAGTCAACTTTCCCTAGAATATCTCTGCTAACAAATGCTAGACTGTCAAATCTTCAGTTACTGTAATTATTATTTCTGTCTCAACAGTCTTTTGCTAGTTCAGCTCTACTCCAAATACTCTCCCAATCTACAGTTATTTACTATTTTGTACTTCTCTTTTTGCTTTATTTAGTATTTGATCATAATTTGCTACTGCTTATCACCCTCTACCTTTTCTTTTTTAACCTCTTTCTACGTTTTAGCCACCTCAAAGTTCCTGTCTATCCTACTCCAATCTTCTTCCTCTTTTATTTAACCACCCAGTTAATCATTTCTACACCGTCTTTCTCCTATTCCAGACACATGGAATCTCTGTACAACTACCTCATGCTACTACCCTTTTGCTCCATTTTAATTATTTCCACCATACTTTAATTATTCTTTTGTGCAGCATGTCAACTGTATTTAAAACTGCCACAAGTATGTATCCATGAGATCATTCTATTATACTGAAACAGCTGCATAATTGTACATATGTGTGATATATTCATTTTTATTTGTATGCTTATTGCTACATTTTATTTATATATTCTCCCCAAGTATTCACTGTAAACAGATTATATCCAGTTACAATATCTGAATAACCAAAACAAATAACATTGCTTATTTTATAGTCTAATCTATTGAACCTTTTCTCTTACAGACTGGGGAGTCAAAACATGAGATCAGTAGGTGGTGTACCAGACTGGGGAATCAAAACATGACATCAGATGGTGGTGTACTCCCTTAACCAATATACAAATCTATACTGCGTATGGCAGAGGGCAGTATAAACCAACCATAACGCACAGAACATTCATTTCTGAAGAAATGCGGAGGGCTCTAAGGAAGAAATTCTACCTACTATTTACTAAAGAGGGTGCTCTCAAAGATCAAATGATATGGCAAGTACTCATATATCTGTTATTCTTCTCTCTCTCACTCTCTCTCTTTCTCTCAGTAGAAGAAATTAACTTTTAAAATGGAAACTTTTTTTTGTTTTCAGGTTCTGCACACTGGTGGCCTGGGCATCTGTCCTTGTTAATAAATTGGAAGGATGATATGGTACATCAAGGTACCCTATGGCTCATTTCTGCAAGAAGATCTGGGCTGTAAGAAGCAGTGGAAGGGTGAGAAGGGAATACAAATAAACAGATTATATATGTAGCTTCATTTCACACTGGATTTCAGGTGTGAAATACTACTAGGACACTGCAGGCATCCTGAAATGGAAAAGGTGTCAGAAGGAAACCCAACATGGCTAATTCGTGTGTGCTTATAAGTGGTGTTAGCTGCAGACAGGAGCCTAATTCAAGGATGTCCCCCCCCGGTACTGAGTAAGCCAGACTACAACAGCTTACCTGAGTTAAAAAGAATGAACATGCCTCATGAGACACACACACACACACACACACACACACACACACACACACACACGCACACACACGCACACACACACACACACACACACACGCACACACACACACGCACACACACGCACACACACATACACACAGAATAGTGGAGGATTCCATTTTAGGTCACATAAGTATAAAACCTGACCAGTACCTCTTCCCTGAATGGTAGATTTCCTGTTGAGAAGTGTACCATGCACATAGTTACTATACATGGATCTGCAATGGTAGAGGCAGCACTCTATTTCCATAGTGATGTACTACTGGCAGTAAGAACTGCACACCATATGGTGGGATCTTGGATTCAGTCTCAGAACAAGGGTAATGCTTTCCTTTCCCGTTCATAGCTGGTTTTAGGTACAAGCAATCCTTGAGATTGCTACGGGCCCTATGCTCGTGGGGGGGGGGGCAAAGACAGCAAGTTATCTTACCTTATTTTCATATTTTGTAACATATTTAATAAACCAACAAAAACTAATACAATAATACGGTGTACTTAAACTAAGTGTGATGATGACTCCTAAGGATTAGCACCATGTCTTCTCCTTTAAAATTTAAGCATATCGCTGACTGCAGTAACAGTGTTTTGTCAAATAGAAGGCTTTGTAATTTCATTATTTTTTTATCACTAATATAGTGGTCTTGACTTAGACAGTCTCTCCACTAAAACTAACATCATAACTGGCTTTAGACATCAGTGATACCCTTGGCTATGGGGGGGCCTAATCATCTTTGACTGTGTGGGGGCATCACAAAAGCTACTGCTGGTTGGGGGAAAATGAGGAGAAAAAAATAATTAATTCTTCAATTAAGCACTTTAACCTAAACAGGATTGTGATATGACCCCATTTATCCTTAAAGGGTCACATCCCTCCCTGTTTAGGGCAGAGCTTAAGTTGGTGATCAGTGAATGACCATGAGCTGAGTAAAATCTAGAAATCCACACCCAACAGCGACCATTCTCAATACTTCCTTGGGATCTTATGAAGAGACAATGCTCATCATCTTCAGTGATGGTGTTCTCTTTCAGAAGTTTTATAAATACGGTAAGACACCAGATACTATAACATTCAACTGCTTTGCTCAAGATTTTTTTTTTTTTAAATATTAGTCTAATTCATTTATATAGTTAATAGAATAACATGTTTGCATCAACATGTATTTTTTTGGACAATAAGAAATATGAAACTCTGATATTTTGCATTATTAACTGTCTAATCTTGTATGATTTATCAGCAAATCAAATTTTTGACAAGGGATAGGGCAATGATATGAGGTGAAATCAGGGACAGTGACAGACATGCATTATTGCTGGTGACTGCAAAAAGTACAGTTGTGTAAAATCTTACCATAACAGTAGATGTCCTTCTCTTCACTGTTGCAGTATTCATTACACTAGGGATCCCCTGCCAAGGGCGGCTTGACATCCGGCCAGTATACCAAAGCCTTTAGGTTGCTTTAAGGTAATCCGTATGTCACACGTTTGCTCCTTGCATAGTGTAGAGCATAAAGGTAATGTCTGGCCATACCATCATCAGAACTGAGAGCCCCAGAAGAAACACCACTCCAAGGAACAGAAAGGTAATCAGTCTATTCAAAAGAGAAATGGACCAGAGGGTGGAGGGAGGGAGTGAATACTGCAACAGCGAAGAGAATGACATCTACCATTATATTTTACACAACTGTACTATGTCCTTCCATTTCACTGTTTCAGTATTCATTACAAAAGGTTGAGTGCCAAACCTTAGGAAAAAGAGAAGGAGGAGGAAGGACCAGCAGATCTTTCTAGAAAGCCATGAAGGATGGTCCTAGCAAAACCAGCTCTAGCTCTGGAAATTCCATCCAACTTGTAGTGCTTAGTAAATGTATGCACAGGACTCTGGGTAGCTGCCTCAACAATAAAGTTAGTATCCACACCCTTGAAAAAAGCACCAGAAGAAGCCATAGCAGAATGAGCCTTAACAGAATAAACAAGGCTCTTACCATGAAAGGAATAACAGAAAGAAATAGCATTAGAGACCCAAGAAGAAATTGCCTGCTTGTACACTGCTAACTGTAAGGACATAGGATGAAAGAAAAAAAAGACCTAATCATTTTTTCTAATAGTCTCAGTCTTATCCAAATAAAATCTGAGTTGTCTATGCTCATCCAACTTGTGCAGCACCGTCTCACTGGCAGATTGCGGAAAAGGGAAAAAAGTGGGCAAATGAATAGTCTGTTTAAGGGACAACTCATTCATCACATTGGGCATAAAAGAAGGATTAGTACACAAGGACAACCTGTCCTTATGAAACACCAAAAAAGGAGGACAAGCCATAAGGGCTTGAAGCTCAGACACCCATCTGGCAGAAGTAAGAACCAACAAAAGCACAGTCTTCCAAGAGCAATGTTGCAAGGAAGCTGAAGCTGCAAGCTCAAAAGGAGCCTGAGTCAAATTTTCCAAAACAAAATTAAGATACCAGGAAGGAAGAACAGGCTTCCCAGGAGGCCTAATATGAAGGAAACCTTTAAGAAATTGTTTAGCTTCAAATCTAGAAGCTAAATGAGGAGAAAAAGGCAGACAAGCAGAGATAGCTGATAAGTGGGCCTTAACAGAAGAAAAAGCCAAAGCAGCACTGAGCAATTTACACAGATAAGAGAGAACCAAAGGAACATCCACTGAAAGTGGATCCAGGTTATAAGAAAGCATAAAATTGAAAACCTTCCATTTGGATAAGCAGGATTTCCTCGTATTGGGTTTCCCGGCCTCCTGCAAGATCCTAAGCATGTCCTCAGGAAAAAAAAGGTGTCTGTGTATAATCAAACTTCTATCACCCACAGTGTCAGCTGAAGAGTGGACAAGTGGGGACAGATGAGACATCCGTTGTCTTGTGTGAGTAGGTCCACCTTGTGAGGTAAATTGTGATGATTGCCCTAGGCTAAATGCAGAAAAAGAGGGAACCAATGTTTTCTCGGCCAAAATGTAGTCACCAACAAGATTTTGGGAACATCCTGTTGCATTCAGAACATGAATTTTGGAATAAGGGGAGGGGAAGCATAAAGAAACATCCCCTTCCAAGAAAAACATTCACGTCCATACCAAAGGACCTGGGACTATGGCACAAAAGAGAGGGGAGTCAAACAGGTCTATTTGAGGAGTACCCCACTGGCGGGCAATGTCCAAAAACACATCCCTGTGAAGCATCCATTCGTGGGATTGAGTTAAGGACCTGCTCACAGTGTCTGCCACAATATTTTGACTTGAGGGAAAGTAAACTGTCTGAAGAGTCACTTGATACTGCATAACAAGTTCCCATACCAGGAGTGCCAACTGGCAAAGAAGATAACAGCTTCCCCTCCCCTATTTGTTTACGTACCACATCACTGTGGTATTTTCTGTAAACACCTTGAGAGGTCCCGTACAGAAGATAGAATGAAAAGCCTGAAGAGCCAGCAGAAGAGCTCTCATCCCTTTGACAATGATGTGCTCTTTCTGTTGAAGAGGTGATCAAACACCCTGCTCCTTTAGGGAGTCAAATGCTGCTCCCCATCCCACATCTGTAGCGTCTGTCAACAGTTCCTGAGAATGAAGAGAGGGATGAAAAAGGAGCCCTGGACTAACTGCTGACTCCACCAATGAAGTTCCTTCTTGAGACAAGGCAGAGGTGGAACTAAAAATTTGACTTCAGAAACCACTGAAACGTTCTCATGTGGAGTTTGGTCACAGGGAACATAGAAATGGTGAAGTCCATGAACACCAGAGCTCTCAGAAATTCCCTGGCTTTTATAGAGGCCAGAAGAAGAGTTTGAAAAAAGGAAATGAGAGTTAAGGCCTGGGGGAGGCACGGATGCCAGCACAGGCACAGTCTGGATCCTGCACCTGAGAAAAATATGGCCCCGAGAAGGAGTCAGAAAAGACTTTTTGAAGTTTATTGTGAACCCCAGGCTTTGCAGAATGGAAACAGCAAAATAAAGATTTTGCAACAAGATCTCTGGAGTGGATGCCTGAAACAGGAGGTTGTCCAAGTAAGGAAATACTTGGATCCCCTGACGCCTGCAAAAAGCAATCACAACAGCGACACATTTGGTGAATACCCTTGGGGCAGTAGAAAGGCCAAAGGGCAAAGCAGGGAACTGAAAATGCCACAAAGCAACACAGAAATGCAAAAACTTCCTGAAAAAGGGATGAATAGGGATATGGAGATAAGCATCCTTGAGATCCAGAGACACCCTATAAGCCTGAGGAAGCAAGAGAAGAAACAGTCTGAAGGGACAACATTCAAGAAGACGGCATCTTCAAAGAAGTGTTTAGATGAATGAGGTCTAGAACTGGTTTCTAGGTACTCTCTTTCCTGAGCACTAGAAACATCCTAGAGTAAACCTCCTCTGCCTTTGGGACACAGGCACCTCTTGAGTAGTACCTTGAGTCAAAAGATCTTGAAGCACCCCTTGTAAGAAGGACAGCCATTCTGAAGAGGCTGAGGAATTGGTAAGGATAAATGTTATTTTGAGAGGCCCATATAGAAAACCTTTTTCATTTGCTAAGGTATAGCTTCCTAGTAGAGGATTTATGAGAAGATATTAGAATCTGCTGCATTTCATTTGAAAGGTTATGGAACCTGGCTATGTTGGGAATTGGAGCAGAAGGCTATGTTGGGAATTGGAGCAACCAAGTGGTCAGCTTCAGGGACTGAAGAGACGGATGAAGTTCCCCCAACGAGTGTGTCAGAAGATCTGGAACTAGGTCCAGAATCGAAGGGTCCTCCAGTTAATGAAGTCGAAGGAAGGGGAACCAAATATGACGAGGCCAATGAGGGGCTATTAGAATGATGGTCCTTCCCAGGGCTTTTTCTTTCTGTGGTACGCTGGGTATCAAGGAACTGGTGGGAATGCACAGAGGAGACCCAGAGGTCAATCGTGTACGAGTGCGTCCCTTGGGGCTTCTCCCGGAGGAGGAATCAGGGCAAAGTAGCTTCTACATTTTGTGTTCCTGTGGTTGGCAAAAAGGTCACAGCAAGGCTGGCCCCACCTGCGGAAAATTATCTCCGCTGTTTCTTTCTTGAGGGAACCACTTGTGAGGCCACAAAATTGCTCTGCTCAGCTTGTCTGCTAGCACACTGGATTTCCCTGGGATGTGCATTACTAACCGAAAGTGTCGGGTGGATGTAGTCCATTGCCATACTCTCAGGGCCTTGTGATAAAGGGGGTAGGACCTGGTTCCTCCTTGTTTGTTCAGGTACTGGACCACTGACATGTTTCCCGTCTGAATTGCAATTGTTCCCAGAGGAAGAGAATCCTGGAAGTACTGCAATGCTAAAAGTACTGCTCTCATCTCCAGAACATTGATATGCAGATGTGTCTCCTGTTCAGTCCATATGTCTTGGGCTGTTCTTCCCTGAAAATGCCCACCTACCCTATCAGGGAAGTGTCTGTAGTCACTGTGACTGCTGGTGGGGATAGAACAAAAGGATGACTTATTGTAACATGAAGAGAGGTCAACCACCACGGAAGATCCTTTTTGCATGTGCTTGTGATCATTATAAGATGAGACATTGGGAGCTCTTGGTAAGACCATTGAGTGAATAACAGCCACTGCAGAATCCGCATGTGCATGCGACCCAACGGTATGGCTAATATTGCAGCTGCCATCATGTCTAACAATTTTAGTACTTCTGATGCTGGAACCTTGTCTTTGCATATGATACTGTGGACCTGCTGACGGAGTAGAAAAACTCTTTCAGCTGGAAGTGTCAACGTGGTGGTGGTGTCCAATTCTGCTCTAATAAAAATGGTACGTTGCGATGGTGACAAGGCAGATTTTTCTGAGTTTATTGTAATGCCCAGATGACTGCAGAAATATAGAGTGGTGTCCCTGGCTTGTATGAGCTGATGCCTGGTGGCGGCAGTGAGGAGCCAATCGTCTAGGTATGGAAACACCTGGAATCCTAAACGTCTCAGGTGATCCGTGACCACTGCCATACATTTGGTGAACACTCTGAGGACTGTAGTGAGACCAAAGGGCAGGGCTCGAAACTGGTAATGATTGGGTCCCAGCCGGAAGCGCAGATGATCCCTGGATGGTCTGGCGATTTTTATGTGGTAGTAAGCATTCTGGAGATCTATGGAGCACATCCAACTGTCTTTCCCTAAAAAGGGAAGTATCGACTGAAGCGTGACCATCCGGAACTTCTCTTTCTTGACAAATCTGTTTGGTCTGCTGAGGTCCAATATAGGTCTCCAGTCCCCTGTCATTTTTGGAACTAAAAAGAATCTTGAGTAAGTTCCGCATCCTATCTGGTCTGTTGGGATTGGTTGGATGACACTTTTTCTTACCAATGTTTGGACCTCTACTGTTGTCTGTTCCCTGTAACTGGGTGGAACGTCCAGGATTTTTGTTAATGGAGGGGGTGTGGTGAAAGGAATTAAATATCCTCTGGAAATGATACCTTGTACACAGTTGTTATTTGTTATTTTGAGCCAGGCATCTGGATACAAAGATAAGCGAACCTCAACTGCCTCCAGAGTAGGACAGTCGGGTCTCCTTTCAGGAGTGCTGGTAGGGCTTCCCAAAGAACTGATCTCTGTCGCCCTGGTTTTGCGGACCCCCTCTGCTGCAAAGGCGGCGTCTTCCATTATTGCCCCCTCCTCTGTCCCTGGAGGGGGGGGGGTTCAAGATGTCTGTCCTGAAAGGCTCCTTGGGCTTTTCGGAACCACATCTTTCCTCCCCTTTGACTTTTGGGGTAGGGTCTGGTAGGAGTGGAAAAACAGACTCCAACAGCAGACAGAGTCTTTCCTTCCTGTTCACATCTTGTCAAACTTTCCTTAACTTTGGGCCCAAAAAGGGACAAGCCATTAAAAGGGGTGTTGACAAAGGATGACTTAAAGGGCTCCACGAAGGAACACAAGTGCATCCAGAAGTGTCTCCAAAGAGCAATTCCTGTACCCACTGCTCTACTCACTCCATCAGTTGCATATGAAATGAGGCACATGGACGAGTTTACTAAGGAACTGAGGGTAGCAAGCTGGGAGGCAACTTTATCTGAAGCTCCTGCAGCTACTGTACCCTGAAGAGCATCTCCAAGCTCTTTTAGATCTCTTTGCAGTCTTGTAAAATTGATGAGATAGTTGAGCAAACGCAGTGCAAAGTCACTGAACTGTATGTGCACTTCCCATGTCTATCCATGATGCTAGAGTCTCCGTTAGGAGGATGGATAGAGGAAGAAGTTTCCCAAATCTCCTTTTTGGTAGCTGCCACCACCACCATGGCATCAACTGGCATTCCCCTTGGTAAGAAAGGACTTTTCCTGGGGGGGCAGAAATAAATTTATTAGGAATCCTGGGGACAGGCTCCATGGTGTCCAGAGACTCCCACGCCCTTCATGAGACCAGCTCCATAAGCTTATCGAAGGGCGAAGACACCCAAGAGGTGGAGGGTTGAGACCCAAAAGCCTTCAGATTAACCGACTCATCTTCAGTATGGTTGGTGGACTGCCAGTCACCCCTTTGCCTAAGGATTTTTAATATCTCAGCAAATGAGATATCCTCAGAGGGGGACAGTGGGAACCCTTCTGATTCATCCAAGTTGGTATTGGATGTGAGAGACTCCTGTGGGGAGTCTAAATGCTTCCTCGTATAGATTCTCTTCCTGGGAATCTCATCAGTGGGAACTTCTGGTGAGGACTCAGAAGAGCAGGGACCACCCAATGGGGCTTCCTGAGGCTCTGGGTGTCTACACTTAGAAAGGATCTGTGAAGCAGAAGCAGACACTTAGAAAGGATCTGTGAAACAGAAGTGGACACAGGCGCTTTTGGAGAGGAGTTAGCCAGACCTGAAGTCGAAGATGTCTTAGGAGACATAACTCTCCTCATGGCTTTGAATGCACCTCTGCTCCGATGAGAAGGGAACGACAGATCCAAGGAAACTGTCGATACCCCCGGCACTGGGACAGTGGGCTCTGAACCAGAGGTAGGAGACGTGTTCATCCAAGCCGAAGTTCCAAGAGGCAGAGACGGAACTGACAAGTCAGTCCGACTATCCTCCCTGGAGCCGACCGGAGAGTGTTGGCTCCTAGACTCCTCGATCGGCATCGAGGACATCAGAGTAAATGGAACCGAAGACATTGGAGCAGGCGTCGGCTCCGAAAGCTCAACGATCATCAAGTCCGACTCCTCCGGCTCCGAAGGACCGGTATGGCTCGGAGGAAGAAAGGTAGTAGATAGTAAAAGAGTCTTCGGTTCCGAAACCATTTGGGTTGGATCCAATAAAAATTTAGCAAACGCCGGTGCCTGTAACAACTTCTGCACCAGACGATCCACATCCAAATTGGAAAGGCTTATCGAAGACCGAGATGAGTGGATAGAAGGAGGTACAGATTGCAGGAGTGGAGATTTAGGCACTTCCGATACCGGTTCCAGGACCGGGGACCGGCTCAGAAAGGACAAGATGCTCGGCTCCGAGGGCTGTGGAGCAGATGTCGACATTTTTTTTAATTTTTTTTACATCCGAAGAAGTAGAAGCCTTGGAAGACTTTGAAGATTTGCTAGACCTGTCCTGGTCACTCAAAGCTTCCTGAAAAGAAGGTTTGACTAGACTCCTGTTTCTCTTTCTCTCCTGAAGGACTCTAGAAGAGAAGGAATGACAAATTGAGCAACTTTTCTGAAGGTGTAAAACTCCCAAACAATAAACACAGTTAACATGGCTATCTGCTACAGACATTTCTGTCCACATTTTGGACATTTTTTTAAACCTGACTTGGGATGTTTATCCCTATCCTGGTCAGCCATAATGAACAGCACAGTATCAGTGAAACTACAACAATATAATAAAGACATACCCAAAACTATTTAAATAAGCCCTGATAAAAAAAACTACGGGCTAAATATCCTGTGAGAAAGTGTCACTTTAAACACTCACACACACTTTGACTATATCTAAGCACTTCTAAATATCAAAAGTTATCAAAGGTTATCAAAGGCACACAATAACTATATAACTACAGTAACTACACTAACTATAAAGGCCTTTAGAAAAAAATGAAGGCCAAAAGCTATATTTAAATATGAAAAAGGCACACCAAGGAATACACACTAAAGAGATATAATGCTAAAGAGGCTAAAGCTAAAGCGAAGAAATGGAATTAACAAGTTATAAGAAAAAAATTTTATAATAAAGTTTTACTGGCCTGAGCTATTGCTGAGGAACATCCGATCTATTGTAACGGCAAACTAGATCTGAGGTAACTCTAGGTGCATCATGGGATAGGGACTTGGCCTCGAGCTGTCTGAAGACCTCGTGCTTTGTAGTAGGCCGACTCGGAGCCGAGGATCGGCTCCGAACCCATCTGTAAGAATGAACGGCGAGATAGAACAACTTCACATCACATGTTTACGTTCTTGTAAAGCCTTATCCTAAAGAGACTTAAACAAATCAGCAGCAATTTCACCAAACAAGTGTTCATTATCTAGGGGGCATCCATAAATTTAACCATAATATCATCAGGCAAAGGTTGAAGCCAAAGCCATGAATACCTTCTCATCACTGACCCATAAGAAGCAGCCCTAGAAGAAGCATCTGATGCATCATAACTACACTTGATGGAATGATGAGCCAACTGGGAAGGAAGTCCCTAAAAGGAAAAGAGCAGAAGTTTTACCTTCAGATACTGGAAGATCAGAAATCACCTGACAGGCCTGGGAAAGCAGAATCAACAAGTTCCTGGACATATGGGTCTGATGATTAACAGCCCTAAAAGCCAAGGCAGCAGTGGTATAGACCTTCTTACCCAGCCTTTCCATGGTTCTGCTATCTTTATCAGCAGGTAGTAACTTATGAGAAGGAAGCAATTTACACCATCGAGGGGTCAGCTGAAGGACACTTCTACAAGAATTTACAGTCCTCAAGTACCCTATAGAACCTATTAGTTTTCTTGGGGGCAGGGGGCTGAGAAACCGCAGCCTTAGAGGCATTACAAAAGGCATCCAACAAAGCTGCCAAAACAAGAGGCACAGCAGAAGGTCTTGGACAATCCATCTGCAGTAGCTTATAATACCTTTTTTGTATCCCAGAAACTTGAGCACAATCCCAGTTTAAAGAACTCCATCATCCCAGAAATAGTGTGTCTAAAAGAAATCTCTTAAAAGGGAGCACCAGGACTGGTAGATTCCTCTTCCTCTGATCCATAATCCAAAGGAGAGGGAATTTGGGAGGAATAAGCAAGGGATTCCTCATCTGAATCTGCCTCCTTCTCAGAGTAATCTTGTTCTCTGGGTCTCCTAAGGGGGGGGGGGTAGAGAACCAAGGGGTGGGGCTGGAACAGAAACTCCCTGAGAAGGTTTTAAAGCTATCAAAGCACTAAAGAAACCCTGAGTGAAGGACTGCCATTCACTCTGTGGATCTTTAGGAGCTGAGAAAATATGTTTAGTTTTCTTTTTCTTTAAGGGGATGTCTGCCTTAAAATTTTGGAAGGCTCCAACCCCCAGACGGCATTCAATAATTGTAGTAGGGACTTCTTCTCTGACTAAAATTTGGGGAACACCCCTAGGCTCCTCAGAGATAATTAGCTGCGGTTCCCCCCAAAGTCAGAAGTAGACATCTGCAATGTCTCCTTGGACATGCCTAAGGTCAGATGCCCACTAACTTCCAACCCAGTCGAGGCAGAAGAATCCAACGATAAAGTCAAGCAAACCTCCAAGCTATCACTTGCCTCAGGAGGGACGTCTGGCAGAGGGCTGTACAGAAAAAGTTCCAGCATAGGTTTCTTGGCATTCTTCCCAGATGGCTGTCACTCAGAGTGGGAAGTTCCCTCCATCATGCCTTTAGCAAGAAGCTCAAGATGTTGATTCTCAAGATAAAGCACCAAAGAAAAAAGTCTACTACAAAGGGTCTTGGGAACAACTGCCTGACAGATAGAACAGGAGGTATAGTCATGCGAAGCGCCAAGGTAAAACAGACACTGTTTCCGACAGTCTTTATGGGGATGTCTCTCACACTGGATGACATGAAACCCCACAAGCAACAATATAGCAAAAGAAAGATAAAACAACAAAACCCCAATGGACCCTTATCTGTAACGGCTTGGTGAACCAGCAACGGAATGGGCAGTCAGACTGACGATCAAAAGATGGTGGCAAATACGTTTTGAGGATGGTATGGCCGGACATCACCTTTATGCCCTATGCTATGCAAGGAGCATATGTGTGATATACCACATACCTTAAAGTAACCTAAACACTTTGGTATACTGGCCAGACATCGGGCCACCCTTGGCAGAAGATCCTTAGTGTAATGAATACTACTGCAACAGTAAAATGGAAGGACATCAACAGTCACTGATCAGGTATTGCAGTAACAATGTTGCACAATGTAGTGTTATTCTTTAAAAGCAATGTAAAACTAGTATTGTTAAGGCTTATGCTCGTCTGTGTGTGTGTGTGTGGGGGGGGGGGGTTGCAGTGGGAGAGTTGCAAAGCTGGCTATAATTTCTTTCACTTCCTATCCATAATTTAGTTGGTACTGCCATTATGCTTGTGTGTGAAGGGGACATGGTTGCAGTGTATTCAAGAATAACAAAGTCGGCCAGAATTTCTTTCAATTACCACAAACATAGACCCTTGCAGATGACTCATGGCTATGTTTGGTGGTTTGGCAAGAACAGGATGTGTGTGAATACAACTGCTCACTGCTGCAGAGGCACAGTGAGTACCATTGCCATTTCACAGTTCTTTGCTCTGGTTGACTTCTTGACTGTGTCTTTTTCTGTGTGGTGTCTGCATGCCCTCCCTGCCTGTGTTTGTCTATGTGGTCTGGGTTTTTCCATCAACTCAAAAGAAGCACAGCAGGTACACTGGCAGTCCTTCGGTTCCATGAATGTAAATGTGCAGTGTGTGTGTACTTAAAATATAACTGATTTTTGTTTGTGCACACACAGTAATGCCGGGCACATATATAACTCTTCTAGCTAGTAGTATAAAATGCTGCTAACAAGTAAATGCCATTAAAAAATAAGGCATAAAATACATCACTGAACCTTCAGACTCTTAGAACTTCTAGGTGTCTAGAGGCTATCACATCCCAGACTGTACATATGGACTTTGACATGAACTCAGTGGTGCCCTCTACCTTCAAATGCACCCATTCTAAAACCAGCCCTGCTCAGAGGTGTGTAGAGAAGGTTGCTGCAACTTGTGAGGGTGTCTGTGGATGGTTTGATCATTACTTCTTTATTGTCTTCACAATCAAAGCTCAGAGGTGTGAACAGGATGTCATTACAGCTTGCCTTGGGGCTGGGGACAAAGTGTTCATTGTTTCTTTTACTTTTCTCACAGACCTCAGAGGCATGCAAGGATGTTCAGTGCACCTTCTAGTAGCAACAAGTTGGACTATATTAGTGTGATTGTTATTTTTTTTTACTTTTCTCACAATCGCATTTATTTTTTTTCCACTTTTCTCACAATCACACATCTAGTGTACATACAAGTGGTTCCCTATTGGGGTAGTGCTGAGGAGTGAGGTGGCATACTATGCATATGTATGACAGAAGGCACTTGAAATACATGGCTGAGATCATTTGAGCTTCTGCTTTCATCCCAGTCCAACACAAGAGGAATGAACACACAGTGACTCTTTTTTTGGGGTGGGATAAGTGGGTAGGCAGGCAGTATCCCAAGATAGAATGTATGTATCCTCTCAAACATGTGACTTCTATAGTTTATTGTGAACTACTATTTTATCAGCTTTGAACATCAAGCCTTGTACAAAACGTATGTCTTCCTTGAAAAAAAAAAAAAAAAAAACAATAAGACTGGAACTCTTTGCTTATTCATGACTTTTGTTCTGTTAACCACTGAATCAAAAGGTTGGAAAAATGTTCTAAATTTACCTCAGAGTATTTATAATCCTGTGTGTTTTCAGGGCCTGGGGGCCACCAGACCCCTGGCTTATTGAGTTATGTCCTACATAGTTATTAGTATGCTGTCTTGACCAGGTAATTTGTGTTGAAAGAATTCAAGGAAATGTAAAGCTGAACTGCAACAATGGATTCCTTTCGTTAATCATAATTTTTGTCCAAGCCATCACTGGATGAAAAGGTTGTAAAAAGCACTTTGTGATTTACTTTACAGTATACAAAAATCCATAGTTTCTTGAAAAGCTGGACTAAGACAAAAATGTGACAAAAGGAAGGAAAAAAGTAATGTGTATAAAGGAGTACTGGAGGATGTGGTGGTGGGAGTGAAACAATAGGCAGTAGGGGGATGCCATGGAGCCCTTTGCTGGAGAGCACCATTTTATATAAGGGCAGCACTGCAAATGCAAAGAAATGCCAGTTATTGTGAATGATCCACTTTGAAATGAGCCAACACAGTGTGGTACACAGAACGGTCATAATGTAAGAGCATTATTACTACAGTCTCTGCGTACTACTTGTAAAACTCTGCAGCATGAAATCAAAAGTTGCTTAAATGAGGAGGCAGTGACAGGGTTTTACTTAGGCTGGAAGTGTCCAAGGGCCCCCAAATCTGTCACTTGCTGGGGGCCCCAAAAATGCTAACACTGGCCCTGTTCTTGTTCAGTTATTAATACAAAACTAGGTTAAGGTTTTGTTTTGCATTTGGATACTTGTATGCTAAAAAATATATTTCATTATGGTGGTCTCCTAAATGAAAGTAGATCAACAGTCCAAAGACTCCATACCGGTCCTGTGGCAGCAACAAAGGCATGGAATGCAGGGTGTCCTGGGTTCAATCCCCAGAAAAGGCTCATTATTTTTCCTTTCTGTTTGGATAGTGATGTACCACTAAAACAAGTCATTGCCGCAAATGCAGCAAAACATAATAAATAGTACAATTGCTAACATAAATGTTGATACAATGTGTATAAAATGGTGTGACTATCTAATCATGCAAATGGGATACAACAAGTTTTTACTTCAGGAAATCATCTCCTCTTAAACATCTTGACGGCTGGATTTGGAAATAATAAGGAATCTTGATCAGTGTTTTTAGACGTTTGCTAACAGCAATACATCTTCATCAAATTTTATATAAGTTGGGACATAGAATGCATTTAGTAATATACTCAATACCCTTTTTTGAATGTTTTACCTTCCTGTTTATATGTTCTTTGTCAAGACCTCTATATGTGTAGAGATATTAACAGTGCTATACTGCAAATTTCTTTTAAAGTTGCTGGTTTCACATAAAGTGCTACACATAGCACAAAATCAATGTAAAAAACAAAACATTTGTACAGTTAGTGTTTTATGTCTAGTAGGTAACGGTGAGAATCAAACCATGGACATTTCACTACTAAAACATAGAGTGTATGTCACATTCCAAACATCTGAACCACTGTACAGGTATTTTTTTTATTTTGTTGTGGCATACATATAAACTATTACAGAACACTCTGTTTATCATCGAGCTTCTATTAAGCATGCAGCAGTAAATACAGAAGATATGCAAATTTTTAAAGTCCAGACGTTCTGCAAGACTGCATTAGCTCTATTTTTAACTCAAGCTATCAATTTGCTCATAATTAAGATGAGAGAGTTTTCTAAATGCTCCAGGGTTAATTAGCTCCTTATATTATATCAAGCATCAGCAGTGGAGATGCTTTTATTGGTGGAATCTACAAGATTTGCACTTTTGATACTCAGTAATAATTCTGGACTGCAGCCAATAGAACAGCATTCTTATAACGATCCACTGGGGAACCCAAGCAGAACAGCTGCTTAAATCAAGTCCTTAGCACTCAAATGAGAGGGGCACTCAGTCAGACAGGCATGCACGCACGCCCACACAGACATACAAACACACACACACTTTTATGAGGGTGTAAAATAAACTGTACTGTATGTGCATAAATGGCAAAATTTCTATTCCATAAGTTTTTATACAATTTTAAAGCAGTAGGAAAAGATATAAATGTACTAACAGCTGCCTTTGTCAGACAAATTACTGTACAAGTTCCAATGGGAGCAGAAAAATGAACTGGCAATAATACAAAAGTACTCCAAGTGAATATAACTTTATTCTGCTGAAGAAAATTCCACTTAATTTTTTTTCTGTTAAATACCAACCTCGATTACTGCAGACTTTGCCATCTGGAGATGTGCATCTTCTTTTGCTCTCCCATGGGCTGATGTCACACTGGAATTCACATTTATCTCCATGCCAACCAGCCGCACAGTAACAGTTTCCACAGTAACACTTTCCATGGCCTTAAACCAAAACAAATTTTGTGTAGAAAGAAAAAGATGAGTTAACCGTTTTGAAACACATAAAGGGCAAATATTAACTATATTTTCATGCATGCCAGCTCTTTCTAAGAATCCCTAGATGCACAGAATCAGTGCATGTCACATTAACAAGTTTTTCTTAAAAAAAAAAAAAAAAAAAGATTAGTTGAGAAGATGCTAATGGCTATAGCTTCTGCTTTACCTATTACACCATAAAACGTATAGGGTCAAAACATGAAGATCTCAATAGACAATAACTCGACCTTGAATTCACCAGTCAATTAAGGACATCTCAAGGCCATTGACCTTTGTGATGAGGTGAACAGAAGGACCGAATAATAAGTAAAGATGACATGCAAGCTGTTTTTTTTTCCCATCGATTGACTAACTGAGCAGTCTAGTTTCAGTATGAAGCACCTTGTGGGGTAGCCCACGACTATCATTCAGCTAGTTTTATTACAGTGCAAATAAAACAAGGATTAACAAATGGAGGAGGATATCACAAAATAAATAAAATAAAACTGCATGCTGGCAATATCACTAAAGCTTTATTAATAAATGTCAGTTGAATTAAATATGTTAGCGGCTGTGAATGGCCAGTTTTCATTGTTTATTTTTCATTTTCTAAAAGCCAGATATAAAATTAAGTTCAATCTTCATTTTGGTTTACATTTTTTTTTTATTTTCTAAAGCCAGATCTGACATTCAATCTTTATTTCTTTAAACACACTTTCATATTCTGGCACATTTTTTATGAAGTAAGCAACATATACCATATTAGAAGCACATAAATACAGTTAGAAATATTAATAATCATAGCATTGACTGTACTGCTGAATGTGAATCCAGCCTTCTGATAAAATGCAACTTGAAAACTTCTGGTGTGGATAACAGCAGAGAACAGCAGCTACTAATGCCTGAGGATTCACATTAGACAGAACACCAGGTCATATATAATATGCCATGTACTTGTGCTGCTCTGAAATAGAACAAACAGTACAAACAAAAACCTTCTCAGTGTTATTAAATGATTTTCACAAATCATTTTCAGCATCAGTACAAGTATCACTTCTGGTGGCCTTTTCTGAAAGATTTAAAAAAAGGCCCTAAGGGAAATATTTTTTCAGTGCTGTGAGCATCATACAATCTACTTGACTTGTCTATGAAATAAGTATTTCAATAAGTAACAGATGTTAAGTAGTATTTAACTAATTCTACATCACAGATTCATATGGTGTTGTTAACAAGATGATATAGGTTAAAGCTGGAATTAGAATGATGGCAGGTAGATGACACAGAAAGATTCACATAAAAAATGAATGCGATATCAAGAGTATGCTGACATATTACTACACAATATAAACTATTGGGGATTCAATAATGCCTACATGGTAATTTTTCACATCACCCCACGATACGCACACATTCATGGAAAGTTTTAGATTCAGTAAGCAGCATTTAGAGGCATGCACCCCACGCAAACAAGGTAAACTACTAAGGGAATAATCTTAAACATGTGTGCTGGTAACCCTGGCAGTTAAAACAACTCCCATATCTGGCATACTTCCCAACTGTACCTATCACCCCATGAAATGTATAGGGTCAAAACATGTAGAACTCAACAGACATTGTGCAAACACAGAGCTCGGAGGTGCGCACTGCCAAGCACAGTATTTGTGCAATGGTAAGCGGAGCACAACAGTTTCAAACAATGTGTGCAATCTCAGTAAATGTGATGACTTGAACTGGTGGGAATGCATCAGTCACCATTATTCTAGATCCACAGCAGGCATTTGTGGGGAAGGTGTCAGGTTTAGGGTACAGAGATGGGGTGTCCAGGAGTCAGAGCATCCAAGTGCTCCGGATTATGCGGAACGCACCGCATTTAATAAAGAGCGAAGCCACTGTTCCGTTGTTCCACACTGAACAGCTGTGGCTCCGCTACAAGGCTTTTGATTGGATTGTGTACCGCAATTACTGCCAATTGGCACTGCGGTATACAAACCAATGCATAGCTCTGCTGCTATCCACGTTGGCTGTGCTCTGCAGTTTTTGATTGGCTCGTAGACCGCATTTACGGCCAATCGCGAACTCGGTCTACGAGTCAATCAAGTAGAGAATATGCGGAGAACGGGAGCCAATGAGAGCTCCCAAATGGAGACCAATCGTGTTCCTGCAAGCCTTTTCGCGCCAAATTAATGGCTTGAAAAAGGCTTCCAGGAATCGGGAGGGAATTTTACTTTTTTGTGTTCCATCTTGATCGTTGGAGAACTTGGAGTCAATACTAGGCCGGAAGAAGGAAGGAGATTGCAGAGAATCCAGATCGAAGACATCATTTCATCAGGGGAGAAGAAGACGGGAGTCGGAGCCTGCCCAGTGCCTGCCAGGAGAGGTGACTGACTTGGTCGGCGAGAGAAGTCTGTTTGCGGCTGTCTGGTGGTCACATAACACAGGTTAGTCAAGCAAGCAGCATATAATACAACCGTGAGGTGAGCTCAGCTGAGCTGTATTCAAACTAGTAAGTGATGTGATAGTTTTTGGAATGTACAGTGTTCTTCTGAGTTTTACAGAAAGGTAATAAGAATCTGCAATGTGTGAAGTGTCAGAGGACAAACTAGCCAAAGTAAATAGGGGACATTAAACAGAAATCAACAGTGACACAAATGCTACTATAATAGAAACTCCAAGATGTTTAGAATTTCAGATGGAGCTAGAGCAGACAATGCCTTATAGCAACTGCTTCCTCTGAGTAAATTATAATAATAGAGTATAATGGCAGTTCTTGCAGTTGTACTGAACAGTTCAAGTTTTCAAACCTTTTGATTTTTCTAGCAAGGAATCATTGCTTCTTTTCAAGCTATTCAAGGTGGCTTGTTTGAAGGCTACAAAAAGCAGCACTGTTTTCAATAATGGGTTGTATCAGTTAAAAGAAAAGCTACATATCTGTCATTAATATCTTCAGAAGCTATGGAAGTCACTTTTGCTGTGTAAGAGGCATCCTGCTGTACAGTAGTACTTCTAAGAATAATCTTTCTTGAACGAGTGTAGAATTACACAAAACTCTTTATCCATACGATTGGTGCACACATTCTCAATTCCAGCTAAAAAATGACTTGTGCGCCTGCATGTTATATCTACTTACTAGTATTTCCTAAGCTTGTTAAGTCATCGAATATAAATGAAATGCAAGTTTTTGCTTAGACATTTGATGTTATATTACCTATGACTTGTGAAATTTTGGATTTACTGTAAAAGTTTATAGTTACAGAATCTGTCCTAAATGAAGTTTAGCAATAAAAAAGAGATTGTCCTGTAGTGCACATTTCCTGCAATTTAGAAATTAGTTTCTATGATTTAAGACATCCACATAAAAACATTTTATCTCATATGATATTTTGTCAATGTGCATGTGTGTATGTGTGCACGTCTTTGATTGTGATTGTGTGTGTGTGTGTGTGTGTGTGTGTGTGTGTGTGTGTGTGTGTGTGTGTGTGTGTGTGCATGTGTGTGTGCACCCGCACATGTTTGTAGGAGTGTGTTTTTGTGTGAGGGGTATATACCCAGGAATCAAGTGTAAAAAAAATCTTCCAACTGGCCTTCATACCAAGCTTGAAGGTGCTTTAGCTTGTTGAAAGGAATAGAACATATCCAGATTATAGGAGGTTTAGTTTCTACGAAATTAAGCTGGTCAGATAAAGGTCAGTTTTTGATTTTACACCTTTTTAATAAGTACAAAAGATTTTCAGAAACAGACTGTCTCTTCTACTGTGAGTTATATGGCAATGAATAATGTATAAAATGTGGCTTTTTGGGAGAAATTTGACATCTGTATCATTTAGTTTAAATATGAGCTAAAAGCATGCAATGGTTGTATACAGTATCATGCCAAAGTGTTTTAGAGAGCTAGAGTAAAGGTGTGAAGCTACATTTAAGATCAAGAAATAAATGTTACTCCAGAGGACTGCTAATGTATAAACTTGTATCTGGCATGCAGTATTTTACAGCAGAAAGCTGGTATGCAACAAAACATTCTCTTTTGTACTCACATCTCATATTGTTGCGTCCAGCCTCCTACCAAATAGTCAAGAAATCCCTACTCCTCCAAATTTAGAGTTAAGATCATAGGGGGTTACTAGGTTAATGGCTCTGGGGCCCTTATAAGCCTAGCCAAGTGTTTATTCCCAAAAACGAAACCTCAGTCAGCACCTGTCAGTGAGGGACAAAGGTGGGACCCCTGGGACAAATTTGTGGTTTCCCATCCATTCATCAAGGCTGCACTTGAAGAGGGTCAGCGAGGTACTCTGTTTGACATGTATGGGAAGTCTGTTCCAAAGATGGGGCAGCCTCTGCGAGACAAACATGTCTCTTCAGCAGGTTTTGTTGATGTTGCATATTAGATTTAGCCCTATCAAGCAGGTAATGCACCAGGAGTTAGACTTATGGATATGGAGCATCTCTAGTAGGGCAGGGTCCGATATTGCCTTGTAGGTGAGACACATTACCTCTGAGCAATCTGTATGATACTGAGTAAAATGATAGTGATTTGAGCCTTTCCGCATAGGACAGGTGTTGGAGGCCCTGGATTCTCTTTGTGAGGTATTTCTGTGGCCAGTCCAGTTGGTGCAGGTGTTTGGAGAAGTACATACCAAACGGGGCATTATACTCAATTATAAGTCTAATGAGGTAGGAGTACAGAGAGGTAATAACCTCCTTTTTTTTTCTGGATGCAATCCCTTTACTTATGAGATGAACCAAGTAAAAGGCTTTTCTGACAGCCACATGATGGTCGAATGTGAGATTGTTGTCAACCTGAGTACCCAGGTCTCTCACCACAGGTTCTGTTCTTAGGGGGTTGCTGTTGACATGGTAATCATTAGGGGCCATGTTTTTGCCAAATGGTATGGTAATTTTTTTTTGTTTTTAACTTAAGGCCATGACTTTGGCACCAGCTATTTGTAGCTGTGAGACCCTCTTGCAGTATGTTAACATCATTTTGGGAGTCAGTAACAGCACCCAATTTACAGTCATCCACAAACTTGGTTAGCCACAGGCCCATTGCCTTTGCCTAGACCTCTGAAAAATAGATGCCGAACAGTAGGGGTCCCAGAACAGATCCCTGGGGGACACCACTAGTGACAGGTCTGCTGTCTGTGATTGCACCTATTTTGACCTTGTGGGTCCTATCCAGAGCATCCAAGTGCTCCAGATTATGCGGAACGCACTGCATTTAATGAAGAGTGAAGCCACTGTTCCGCTGTTCCACATTGAACAGCTGTGGCTCCGCTACAAGGCTTTTGATTGGTTTGTGTACCGCAATTACTGCCAATTGGCATTGCGGTATACAAACCAATGCATAGCTCTGCTGCTATCCACGTTGGCTGTGCTCTGCAGTTTTTGATTGGCTCGTAGACCGCATTTACGGCCAATCGCAAACTCTGCCTATGAGCCAATCAAGTAGAGAATCTGAGGAGGACGGCAGTCAATGAGAGCTCCCAAATAGAGGCCAATCATGTTCCTGGAAGCCTTTTCACACCAAAATGATGAATTAAAAAAGGCTTCCAGGAATCACTTTACTTTTTTGTGTTTGATCGTTGGAGTTTCAACACTAGGCTGGAAGAAGGAAGGAGCGGTGCCAGTTGCAGTCCAGATCGAAGACATCAGGGGAGAAGAAGACGGGAGTCAGTGGAAGTTAGCCTGCCTGCCAGGAGAGGTGACTCAGCGAGAGGTCTGTTTGCAATGTTATACAAGGGCTGAGATTTTTCTTTCTGCCATGCTGCTGGACAACTGGGATTTTCAACTTTGTGTATTTGGATTGTATTGAGTTGAGGAGCTCAGCTGAAGTGATAGACAGAGCAGAGGTAAGTGTTTTAGGCTGTAATAGTTGCAAACATTTCCTTTATGCTAGCACAGACCTTGTGATTTTAGCAACTTTTAGTGTGTAAGCAATATTTAGTCTGTATTTGTGCTGCTTGTCCCACAGATCCTGTTCTAGCAACTTTTCTAAGTTTAAAACAACAATATTAAAGTGTCTGTTTCTGCTGCTTGTCCCTAATGTCTGTTATATATATTTTTTTTTTTTGGGGGGTGGGACTGTATGCCATGACAGGTCCTTGTTCTAGCAACTTTCTAGGTTTATTAAGAGCAGTTTAGGATGTCACTGAAAGTAATTGCCCTTTCTAGGTTTATAAGAGCAATATTTTAAAATGTTTGCATGTTTCTGCTGCTTGTCCACTAGTACGTCTCAAAGTAATTGCCTTTTTTTTTGGAGAAACTATATCAAAGACATGTCCTCTTCTAGCAACTTTCTAGGTTTATAATAGCAATATTTAAAGTGTTTATGTTTTTGCTGCTTGTCACCGTTGTACGTCTCTGAAACTAATTGACTTTGTTTTTGGATAAAGATAGGTGGGCAAGTGAGCACCAGAGGATTGAAAGTGTCATTGAGGCAAGGAAGTGAAGCATGCAAGCCTTTATAGTAAACAAAAGGAGCAGAGATGAGCAAGAGAAGAGGGTGCAAAGTCAGGAAACTTCCAGTGATATGGGTAGGTTATGGCCCTATTGTCTTATATCTTTGCTATTGAGGACATCTTCTAATTTTCCTTTCTGCACTGTAGTCCCATTTGTTTCATTGTCTAACACCACTGTTTTGCAAACCTGCTAGGTATAGACTACCCAGACTGCAGTGAGGACAGGGATGTAGATGCAGCTCACACCCCAAAGAAGAGAAGATACACAATTTTTCAGCCAAGCTGGGCAAGTGCCTTTGACTGGCTTTCTATGAGTAGGCGCAGAGTGAAATTTGCCTTCTGCAAGACTTGTAACACGGATTTCACAATCCATCATGGGGGCCGACATGACCTGCAACGACATGCTAACAGTGAGAAACACAGGCAGAATTGCAAGCATGCAGCTGGAAGATCTAGGGTGGATTTCTTTGGACCACAGAGTTTAGCAAGTACAAAGGTGGTTGAGGCAGAGGTTGGTTTTGTGTGTCTCTCCTTGCTAAACACAACTTATCATTTGCAGCAGGAGAACACATCCTGAAATTTATGAAGTGTGGAGAGGATCAAGATGTTCTCCGTAAAATGACATGTGGAGCGACAAAGGCAGCATGCATTGCACGGGATGTGCTGGGGTCTCATTACCAGAATGATGCTGCAGCAGCCTGCCAGAAATCACCATTCTGTGTGTATATGGACCAAAGCACAGACATGGGATATGACAAACTGTTAGTCATCCTTGTTGGTTACCTTGATGAAAAGGCAAGCAAAAATGTGACAAGGTTCCTTGATATGCCAGAATGTGTGTCCGGAACTGGACAAGCAATGTTTGATTCTTTAATGTCCAGCCTGACAAAATTTAACATTCCAGTTTCCAACATTGTGGGCTTTTCTTCAGACAATGCTGCCTCAATGATTGGAAAACACAATTCTGTGCTGTCTCGTTTAAAGGAGGTGAAGTCCACAATTGTAAACATGGGGTGTCTCTGCCACTTGGCAGATCTCTGTAGTAAGGCTGCTGTAAAAGCACTACATTCACCAGTTGAAGAACTTGTATCAGATCTGTACTGCAATTTCAGTTCCAGTGCACAAAGACAACAAAAACTTCAGGAATTTGCTTTGTTCACAGATGCTGACCCCCTCAAGATCATTAGACATGCACCTACTAGATGGCTCAGTCTTGGTAAGGTTATTAACAGAACCCTGGACATGTGGCCAGCTCTAAATTCATATTTTCTGTCTGCAGAGCCAAGGTCTGCTAAGATTGACAATTTCTAAAAACTTGCAGAGTCATGAAGTGCATATGATTTTTATGTTCCTTAAGTATGCACTGGAACCCTTACTGAAGTTCAACATACAGCTTCAGAGCAGAGAAAGTCAGCTGCTGACACTGCATGCCACTGTACATAAACTCCTGCAGCAGTATGCTGGCAGACTCCTCAGACCTGCATCTGCTGTCAGACTAATCAAACACAGTGATGTGTCAGTGTTGACTGACAGTAGCTGTGTTCTACCAAATGGTGAACTTCGTATTGGCTATGAAGTCAAGCAGTACATGAACAGCCATGAGGAGGATATTGCTGGCACAGTCATTGAATTTAACTTTTATAAAAACGTTGCAGCTTTTTATGCTGCAGTGCTGCAGAAAATGCTGAAAAAGTTTCCCATGCAGGATCACTTACTGAAAGACACTATATTACTTATTAATCCAGCCAAAAAATTGGACATTTCTTCTGGGCTTGTCAGAGATGTTGGCTTCCGTCTGGGTGTATGTGAAAATGATGTTGAGGCCGAATAACTAATCGATGAGTTCACCCAATATCAGATTGAGGACACTGGGAATCTGACAGGCCCAGTAGATGGGCCCCACTCATGTGTGTCACAGTACTGGGCACACCTTCTGAGGGACCTTTGCACTGAAGGGAAACTGCCACTCTTTAAGCAGCTGATGATGAGCCTACTTTGCTTGCCACACTCTAATGCACAAGCGGAAAGGGCATTTAGTATGGTGCGGAAAGTGAAAACTGAACTGCGTCAGTCTCTGAGTGTAAAAACACTGGACTCTTTGTTGGCAATTAAAATGAATGAAGAACTGGATGTCTGTGATGTTAAGCTGCCAAAACCTGTTTTAGAGGCTGTCAAGAAAGCCACAGCAGCATACAATGTCTACATCAGACATATGATAGGATGTTTAACTTGGTCTAAACTTTGTGTGAATTGCAATATGTCTGTTTACAAAAAGAAAAATCACATTTACTACATTTTCTAAGTGCTGTTTCATTTACTTATGGTGTGGTTATGGTATTGCAGATTATCAAAGGTTTTTGGATCTGAGAAGTGTGGTATTGAATGTTACAGTTCTACCAAGCTCCATGGCAATGGCGCATTTTCGTGCAGTGCGAAAATAGGGTGTTCCACATTTTGACCATTTGTCACACATTGTTAGGGTCTGTGTTCCACAGTGGCCACTTAAGAGGTTGAGACATATGCCAGGAGTCCAAGATTTTTATTGGACTCCTAGTTAAGAACAACAGTGCCAGGCTTTTGCAAGGGGGCTATTCTGGCTCCGACAATAAGTCAAAAGCTTGGGATATTTAGCTTTGGCTGTAACCAGTGCCACTGGTATCCCCCACAATGGTGAACAATGCAAGCATATCTACAATGACCAACAGAGGAGGAAGGTGGATACCCTCGACTGCTGAATTGGGGAATTTAGGACTGCAGACATCCCACACTTATGTAAATATCAACTAGAGAAAGTACTTGTAAGATTTAAAAGCTTAATATAGACAAGATTGGTATTCATAATGGTATTCTGTTCTGTTTTTTCCACAGCTGCACATGATCGTGAGGTAAATGTCCAAAACCATGCATCGAGATTGGTGAGGATAAGGGAAGAATGTGGTATGTATGCAGCATAATAGTACTGTTATTATAGCATTAAATGTTAAAGATGGCTTTTTTGGTATTTTATAGAGTTGTATCAAATTGAGCATGCATATCTCAACTGTCTGTAGCACAAATGAAGAGTCCTATATTACACTTTAATCAGAGGTTGTGGGTTCAAATACCACACTTCCCAACTATGCAATACTGTTAATTCTGCAATTTATATTTAAATTAAATTAAAACCTCTACACTAGTGGCACAAATGCCCTGCTATTAAGTGTAATCTGTATAACTGAAACACGCATATGTGCAATATATGCACATGTCAAGGAGCACTTTGCTGCAATCTGTAATATACTGCACATCTGTAAGGAGCTGGTAGTCTTAAAAGTAAAAGTCATCTGTTAGGAGTTGGTAGTCTTAAAAATAAAAGTTAAGATAACAGAATCAATTAATTGTATCAATGCATTGTATGTCACATATGAAGGTACTTACCTTATCTTTTTTTTTTCTCTCACTCCAACCCATACCTTTTCTTTTTTCACTTTATTTTATTACATGTTATCAAAATGCGTCCATGTCATCCATGTATACCACATCACTAAATGCTCCGCAGCACAGTGGGGTAGGCCTGCCCCCTCCTCCACCAGCTCCAGCACAGTTGCCCAAAATGTCTGGGAGCCAATATGGCAGCACCGCCTCTGCTGCCCCTGCACCACCTGCCCTCTCAGGTAATCCTGCCCCAGAGGCTGGTCCAGTGGTACCCTCCAGGAGCAGTGGCAGAGGTGGTGATTTTAACCCCCGTGCTGAATTGCCAGGGATGGTGCATAGGGTTGTGTGCTACACTGTTGGTGCACACCTATACCAGCTGGATCAGCTGCTCTCCCTCATTTATGAAATACCAGGAGGAGGAAAATACATAGACATCAAGCACTCCAGCCTGTGGTGGAATGAGGTGACAGCAATGACATCCAGTGGGTGAGAACTCTATTCTCCATGTCACCCAGCTTGATGACCATGGGTTCAGGATGTCCCCCCCCACCTCAATCATGGTGTTCCCCAACCTTTTGTGTCCATCACTGTCCCTGTCTCTTGTCTTCTTTATCTTGTCTGTCTGCAGTTGCTTTATCATCTACCCAACAAACCTAAACCAGACATTCCTACGTCCCTTCCTCAACATTCTTCTCTCTCTCTCAAAAGAAAGAAAAAATTGGGCAGCTGTTCCACAAAAAAATTGTCCCATACATAGCTCTCCATTTTGCACAAGTGTTTTCCTGGCAAACCTGATTTGGTCCAATTGGCTATAAAACATGTCACCCTTTCCTCTGTAAGTGACAGTTCTAATTCAGTTGATATTTTGCAGATATTTTCACTTTATACTGTTAAAGAAATGGATAGCTATGGTTCTTTCCTACCTCCCTCCTGCACATTCCTGCCCTGCTTTCCCCCTTTGTTCCTCCCCCTGCTTTCCCCCTTTGTTCCTCCCCCTGCTTACTTCCCATTTCCCTACTGTCCTAACTTCCCCATTTCTATTCTTTAATGCATTATTGCATGATGGTTTACATCACATACCAAAATAAAGCAATGGTAATGTAAAAGTAATTAAAACTATTACATACAATAGTATTTAAACCTAGTACCATCTGGTCCAAAAAAGGAATCCACCACTGCATTAACTGCATTAACACATGCTGCTCCAGAGTCAGTTAAGTCAGTGTATTCCAAAGACTTAATACTGTCAAACTTTGTTCTTCTCCCTGCTTGCTCCCCATTTCACCACTTTCCTATCTATCCCATTTTAACACCTTTAATCAGGTCAGAAAATAGAATCACGCACAACACACATTAGTAGCAGAAAAAGCAAAGGATCCCCTCACTTTTTGGGCACCATGTAAGCGAGGAGGTGTGCATCACACACAAATGCTCAGCGATGGTGAACAGCGGCAAAATGCAACAACACATCTCGTATAAACAATTCATGTCACTGCATTATCACCCTGCAATGAAAAGTATTTCTAAGTATTAGATACACCTGTATTCAAACCCAGTACCATCTCAGCCAAAAAAGAAATGTATCAATTCATTAACACGTGTTGCCACAGAGTCAGTTAAGCAGCAAATGTATTTCACAGACTCAGTATTAACTGTCTGGCTTTAGCAATGCAGCTCGCATTTGCACATTGCCTACCCATGTGCAAACATGTGCATCTCGCATACATATGCAGTTTGCTGACCATTGTGCAAATATTTATATTATGCTGTATTACTGCAGTTTACTGTCCATTTCCTATATATATTACATAGGTTCATAGTTTCATAGGTTGGTACTAGGCTATCGGCCCTAGGGCCTATACAAGCCTAGCCATAACAATTCCCTGGATATTTCTTACCACAATATTTATTTCCCTGGACCCCTGTCTAGCAGTGTAACTGACATGCTCCCCGGGGTGAATTTGCCATCTCCCATCCAATCGTCAAGGTTCCTTTTGAAGAGGGCCAAGGAGGAGCTCTGCTTGATATGTATGGGCAGTCTATTCCAGAGTATGGGGAGTCTCTGGGTCAGGAACCTATCCTTCCAGCATATTTTGTTCATTGTGATGACAAGGTTTAGATCCCTGGGGCGTGTGGCTCTGAGGGATTGGGATTTCTTTAAGTGGAGCATGTCCAACAGCTCAGGGTTTGACATGGCCTTGTATGTTAAGCAGAGATCACCTCTGAGTAGATGATATGCCACAGAGTATAGCTGGAGTTTTTTAGACGGTCAGTATAGGGCATCTGCTTTAGGCCTGTGATACTTTTAGTGAGGTATTTCTGTGGCCCTTCCAGCTGTTGCAGATGTCTTATGCTGTACATACCAAATGGGGCGTTGCACTCTATAATGGGTCTAATGAGGGATGAGTACAGTGGGACAATGACCTCCTTTTTTCTGGATGAAAGCTCTTAGTGATGAGGTGTGCCACATAGGACTTCCTGACTGTTGTGACGATGTGGTTATAGAAGGTGAGACCACTGTCGACCTGTGTGCCTAAGTCTCTTATTACACTTTCAGCGTTTAGTGTACTGCCACCTATGTGGTAATTAATGGGTACATGTTTTTTCCCAAAGCGGATAACTATACATTTCTTGGCATTAAGCTTGAGCCCATGGATCTGGCACCACGCATCTGTTTCTGTAAAGCCCTTTTGTAGACTATCCACATCATTTGGGGATTCAATAATGGCTCCCCGTCTGCAGTCATCTGTGAACTTTGTTAGCCAGAGTCCCTTAGTGTTGGCCTGTACTTCAGAGAAGTAGACGCCAAACAAGTCCCAGGACTGAACCCTGAGGTACTCCACTTGTCACTTGTCTGGAGCTGGATTTGGAGTTGGCTACTTTTACAGTCTGGGTTCTGTCAGTAAGGCAGTTGGCAACCCGAGTGACATAGGGATTTAAGCCCAGCTTAGTAAGTTTATCTATGATTCTAGAGTGGGGGGTGGTGTCGAAGGCCTTCGCAAGGTCCACATAGGCTGTGTGGACCGCCTTATCCTCGTCCACAACTCTGGAGACTGATTCGAAGAAGTCAATCAGGTTCAGGAGATAAGATCGTCCCTTCATAAACCCAAACTGGGTGGGGTCCAGTGTTTGAAGGTTGCCAATATCTTTTGTTTATAAGTTCCATGATAATGCGTTCCCCATGCCCTTCCAGATTAGGCTTGTCAGACTGATGGGACGGTAGTTCCCAGGATCCAAGGTGGATCCCCCCCTGTGGAGTAAGACAATTGTAGCTGTGCACTACTCAGTAGGCATGAAGCCTGAAGTGAGGCTATGATTAAACATGACACTTAGGTGAGGTGCCAGTTCATTTTGTAGTTCATGTAGTACACAGCCCGGGATGTCATCTGGTCCCATGGATGCAGTATTCTTAGCTTTGGGGAGTGCAGTTTCTACCAGTGTGTCCTTGATTACCAGAATTTGGCAATCTTTTGGTATTGAGATGGGCCCTTTAAGGGGTGAGAGGGGGGTGAAGTTGGCACAATCAATCTGCCAGCATATTGGCAATATCCAAACGAAAACAGTCCTTGAACCAAATAAGGAATCAAATGCAAAAACCAGAGAATACAAGAAAAAGAAAAATAATCTGGCTCTACACAGCAGTGAAAATCAATATGTCCTTTATTGCAGTAAGGTAAGCGCTTTCTCGGAATAACATCCACTTCATCAGACTGCTGTGTGGAACCAGATTATTTTTCTTTTTCTCATAGTGGCAATATCCTTGGGATCAGTATATTTAATGCCATTCTGTTGTAGCTCAGAGCAGATCCGAGCATGGCCATTTAGATTCTTGACATAACTATAGAATGCCTCGTGGTTGTCTTTGGAATCTTTGGCAATTTTATTTTCATAACTTGCTTTGGAGGATTTTATGAGGCATCTCAGCTTCTTACTGAGGCTGGTACGGGAGCTTTTTGCATCCTGGGATTTTCTTCTTTTCTACAACAGTTTCTTATTTCTGTTGTATAGTTTGTTTATGGCAGGGGACCACCAGACTGGCTAACATTTTTTTGGAGGAGAGCATCTTGATTTTATTTGGTATGGCACGATTCATGCACAAGTGGATGTGCTCATACAGTGCCCTAGTGTAGGATTCAGCAGTCAAACTTTCAGCTCCTGTCTGCATGGGTGTCATGACGTTTGTCACTTCTGACTCGAGTAGCATGAAGTTGGCTTTAGAGAAGTTTTTTTACAGAGGTTTCCTTATTGGGGGGTGGGGGTGGGATGTGGATGTCAAGAGTGATTAGCTTATGGTCAGACGTGACCAATGAGGGGGTGACCACTGGTGTGGAGCATCTATCTCTGATGTTGATAATGACCAGGTCTAGGATATTGGAGCCCCTGGTGGGACAATGGATTAGTTGATCCAGGGCATTGGATATTATGAATTCCAAGAACTGTTGGGAAAAGGTGTTGGTACCTGAGTAGTTTTCCCAGTTAATAGCAGGGTGGTTGAAATCACCCAGTATTAGGGTGTTTGGTTGTATCTTAATATTTTCCAGTATGCTTAGAAAGTTGTAGGGAGAATCTTGGGGCATGGTGGGGGATCTGTAGCAAGCTATAATTTGGAATGCAGTCTTACCTAGTGTTAGTTGCACCTGGAGAATTTCAGATGCATTGCGTTGGGCAACTAGCCTGGAGGTGTGAATATCCTTGGTGAATATGGACACTCCTCCACATTTAGTGTTTTGGTCTTAGTTTGGTGGCCAAAAAGTGTGGTAAGGGTTGTAGCCTGGTATTGCAGGGGTGCTCTCTGGAGCCTTGAACCAGGTGTCTGTTACTGCACAGATATTGATGTTCTCCATCTCTTTTAGGAGTGCCTCGAGAGAGTGCATTTTGAGGTTTAGACTTCTAGCATTGAGTAGCATTACCTTTAGATTTTGCATGCTTGTATCTGTTATGGTGGTGGTTTTGTCCTTTGAACCTTGCCTAAAAAAGGCACAATAGGGGTGGCAAGAGCTTTAGCCAGTAACCTGAATCCCAGGGGCAACAGGTGCAGACCATATCTGGCAAAGCATCGTGGTTTGTCGATCATGTCTTCTCAGGCAGACAGATACCGGATCTCCTTTGAATGACACCAGAAGCTTAGCCAATTGTTGAAGTCAATCATTTTGTCCTGGGCCACATGATCCGAGAGCTCTTCCATGTCTCTTTTCATGTAGGCAAGGGAGGTATGTCTCAAGTCATTCACTCCACAGCAAGTACAAATACGACTCTGTCATTGTCCACATTGGAGTGACTTGAGTGCGTGCATTATGTGGTGGATCCTGGCACCCAACAGGCAGCTGACTGTAATTTTCTCCTTGTTCGGCCTGGTGAGTGGGACATCAGTGTGCCTGACTATAGAGTCACCTATGTCTAAAGTGTTAGGTATGTTGTCTTGCCTTAGGGGCTGTTGTTGGGTGGCACACTGGTGTTGTGAGCTGTGTGTCACTTTGGTTGTGACTAGTATTTGTTTGCATTTCAGCTTTGGAGGCCCTTGTTGCTTAGGCAGGTTAATGTTAAGGGCCTCTGCATATGTGGGTTTAGTGTTGCTATGTGTGGGTGTTGATGGTGTGGGTTTTGAAGGGCTATGTGTTGCTTGAGGTGTAGTGCAGGTGTTAACTTTCTCCTCTTGACTGTCTAGCACAATTTTGGCTGGAGAGAGGTTTGCTTTCAGTTTGGCTATGTAAGTGCATCTCTCGCAGTTTGTACTGTTGGGTGGTAGGAGGAGAGGGTTGTCTGTGTACATGAGTCAGTTGCTGCATTGCCCCAGTATGCCCAGATTCACCAGGTGGACAGTAGAAATAACAAGAAGCTAACCCTTGGACATGCCTGTTTAGGTGCTTTTTTTGTAGTACAAGAGCTGTTTTCCCATACCTTTGCAATGTACTTTGCAATTATAGGCTGTTTTAGTGCCTACGATTAATTTCTCCTTATTAACAAGGAGAGTTGAGTGCTATCAGTTTAAGGCTTTCTAGTGCTTTCCAGCAGGTTCTAGAGCAAGTGCTAGTCACAGGGGTTTAGATTTTAGTGCTACTACTGAGAAACCAGCTAGTTCTAAAGGAAATTTTGAAGAGCAGACTTTCTGGCACCTACAATAGTTTAACCACAGCCCCATGGTGCTGCACGATGCGAAAAACACGTAAACACACGTTTTTAAGCCAGAAAGTTGAAAGGGACAGAAATCAGCCCAAAATGGCTAATAAAATTACAATTTCAGAGGTGGAAACCACTCCTCTAGTGTTAGATAGGCAGTACAATGCTCACCACTCCCATTGGTAAGCAGTAGGACTTCCATCTACCACAGCAAGGTCTGGATAGCTACAAGCTGAGGCCCCTATCTAACAACATGTCACATATTTACAATACATCCATCTGTTCCAGCCCCCAAGCACTGCAACCCTGGTGTCTCAGTACTTTTTCCACACATATATACATAAATGTAATAACAGATGTGTTGTGCTGTGCAATGCGCATCAATCTGGTAACATGCACAACTACAACTATTGACCCATATACCTAAAAACACTTGTCTGCAAGGCTTGGGAAGGAAATCAGCATGGACCATATCCGCGGGGATATAGGTGACCTTCAACACACTCAACCTTACCCATTTTGTTTTTGTCAAGGGAAGATCTTGCTTATTCAGCCTTGTGGACCTCTTGGATACTGATCACACACACCTGGAAGAGGGATAACAGAACATACCACATATGCTGACCTATTCAAGGCCTTTGTCACTATCCCTCATTCATGTGTCATAGTGAAGATCTCCCATGTGGGAATTAAGCCATACAGTAGCACAGGGATAGGAAACTTACTCACTAACATAACACACACTCTCAGAGTTGGGGACTGCACCGCCACCAGTAGCCAATTGCCATTAGAATACCACAAGGATCTGTGCTTGCCTCTCAACTGTTTGTAAACTACTTCCCAGAAGTGCAGGCAATGGTAGATGGCCTGTGGTTTACCTAGTTTGCAGATGACTGGTAAGTGGACACACTAATATAGAGTCCCCCAATGATGGTAACATATTACAGAAGGAGCTGCCATACCCAATGATTGGTGCCAAACTCACAGACTCAGCATTAAAGCATACAAGGGCTCACGGTCCCCTTTGGCAATGAAGTATTCCTGCTAATTATGATATACATAACACTGTGTTTGAGCTTAGAAGAGTGCTATGATGTTTGGGAACACATGTTGATAGCAATCTACACTTTCATCACTATGTGTCCACAGTGGTGACACACATATTCTGCACTGCGTACATCATACATATTGACATCACATCCAAGACTATGGTTGTCATACCTGTGCTTTACTCTACCCTTATCAGACCACTAATTGAGCATGATGTTCATATTCTGTCTGGTACCAGATACCTGCAGCAACTGAAGAAAACACAGGGTTGTGCCTGGGAGACTGCATGCCCTTCAAACTTGACATACACAGAAAGAAAGACCTGTCAGTGTACTCAGTATCATGCAGACTGCTGAGCGGTGACCTATACCTACCCTACAGTGCAGTCTCAGACCCTGCCCTACTGGAAATGCTGCACATCTGCAAATCAAATGGGGCAAGAATAACTTGGCCCAGGGTTCTCAACCTACCCCATGACATAAACAGAACATGCTGGGGAGAAAGATACATCCCCCAATGACTCGCACTCCAATGTAATACGCTCCCACTCCATGTTAATCGCTGCCCCTCAATAACCCTGTCCAAGGGCAACATTGACTAATGGTTGGGTGATTGTAAAGTCACCTCTGGGGTAGCACCTATGTCCTGAATGGGCAAGGCAAGCTGGTGCTCCTCACAAAATCACTCTGCTAACAATGACCATCCAACTATGCTCAACAACGGTACTTGTGTTTTTACACAGCTACGCTTCTAAACACCGCAGGGCCATTAGTCTAGTAGCCTTTTATGTACATATGAAACTATGAGCCTATGCAAGTCTCCCATTTTGTCTCCCACATGGCCTGCTGATGTCATCTACTATAAGTTCACCTGCAGTCTTGTAATAGTCAGACTTGTGCTGTGGCACTTGTGTAACATACTGTGTTCTGTAGTCTGTGTACTTAGGTAGGGGTTCTGTTCTCACTGCAGTCAATTGTTTGCGTGTGTGTGTGTCTGTCTGTCTGTCTAGCCAGACTAGAAGAAGTGTGAATCCTACAGTTACCACTCCAATCCCATGCAGTGAAAGTATTTTGATACTTGCACATGCTTACACATCCATTTCATGCAGGCCTCCCAACTTCTTCTCTCCAACATGCACTGATAAAGTCATCCACTATAAGTTAACCTGCAGCCATGTAAAAGTCAGACTTGTGCCATGGTGCTTGGATAAAGTAATGAGTTCTGTAGTCTGTGTACATATGCAGGGTTCTGCTCTCACTGCAGTTGTGTGTGTGTGTGTGTGTGTGTGTGTGTGTGTGTGTGTGTGTGTGTGTGTGTGTGTGTGTGTGTGTGTGTGTTTGTGCACTTGCTTGACAGTAGAGAGAGCATTTTACAACAGCATGTGGGACATTGCTTTTACTATCTTCCTCTCAACAGACTCTGTTGATTTGCAGATGTGCAGTATACACATCAGGGCAGGGTAAGAGATGTCCTGTAGTCCAGACACAAGTCACCTCATCCTTTCCAATACAGATTTCAGGAACAGAGCATTCATTACATCCACTTACATCATGGCATGATTTGTAGGACCTGTACGTTCTTTGTCTGAAACCCCCCTGGTCTGTCCAGCTGCTGTAGGTGTCTGGTGAAGTACATCCAAAAGGAAGCATTATACTGTATATGAGGTTTGAGTACAGTGCTGTTATATCCTCCTCAGATCTGGATACAATGGCCTGACTTCTGAGTTGCACAACATAGCCTTTCCATACCACTGTTGACACTTGATCAAGTTCAGATTGCTATCTAGGCACATTCCCAAATCTTGCACCACTGGTTCCAGCAAAGGGGGAGTGTTGTCAATGGTGTATGTACCAGAAAATTCCACTTTGCATAAGACACAAATCCTGACACATTCTGTATTTATTAGTAGACTGTGTGACTCTGGCACCAATCATTTGCATGTGTTAGCCCCTCTTGAAATATAGTCACATCACTGGTGGACTCAATGATTGCAACCAATATGCATGCATCAGCAAACTTGGTAAGCTACAGGTCGTATTTTGTAGCCTGGACTGTTGAGGAATAGATTCTAAACAGTATAGGACCCAGCACAGATCTGTGGGTACACCAATGGTGATAGCTGCATCTGTACAGGTTGATTCACTAACTTTCACTGTATGTGGTCTGTCAGTGAGGAGACTGGTTAACCATCTAGTGATGCAAGGGTTAATCCCTAGCTGGCAGAGTTTGTCAATGATACCAGAGTAAGGGGATTGTATCCAAACCCAAAGACAGATCAAGGTAGGCAGTATGCACTGTGTTACCTACATGCAGAGCTAACACACAGAAACAGTAGGCTGTGACAACATCACAGATCACCTATAGCAAGCCTCAGAACATATGCCTACCTGACACAGTGTGATACACACTTCCACACACCCTCCAGATGGACTATGTTCCCGTAGAAGGGTGTACATTGACATGCATCTATCTCAGTGGGCTGGAAATAGCACCTGTTGCATGCATGTATAGCCATATCCTGACTCTCCTGATCTGTGAGGTAGACCAACATGTCATCATGGACATTCTTTAACTGGACACTAGTAATATCCTGGCTGTGTGCAACAGCCATGTGTGAGTTTTTGATGTTACCTCTATGTCTGTTACATCTGTCAGATGTCCTCATTGAGTATTATCCTGTCGAACTTGAAAAGGCCAAGGCAGTCGACTGGAGTCCACACTAAGGTATTCACTCCACAATGACAGATGTGTGGCATCTAAATATGTACAAATGTATGAAATTACCTATTATCTCATGTACAGTGATCAAGTGTGTACATCAGGCATGTCTGCTAGGCCCTTTCCTGTCCAAGACTGATATCACAGATGTCAAGAATGACATACACATCCTGTGTCCCAACAGCTGTCTGGAGAACTACAGATTGTGTACTTACAGAGCCTGGCAAGACAGATGTGGTGAGTGGGTCTTCCAGCTGATGCTGATGCTGTCAGGTCAAAGGCAAAATACAGAATGCACTACTTCTCTGAGAGAGTTCTTAAATTAATATATCGAACATTACTGCTGAGTTAGCTTGCAGGATAACATCACTTCTTGTCATCTGACTTTAATTCCCAAGCTAAACCTCCATTGCTAGAAACTGCCAGCATTTAGCATCTACCTATGAAAAATGCATAGCCCTTAGAAATTTGCAGCTGCTGGAAGACACAAAACAATAAAACACTTACAAGGCAATGCAGAAGGCTCCCTAGTTTTAGACATCGTGTCTCCTTGCTGCATTGAAACCATATTTTATGGCACAGTTATAAAATAATTTAATTTCAATTATTTTTCTGAAGTTTTGCAAGTTAACCCTCTGTTCCAGTTTCAACTGTTAAAATATATACATTTATACATTTACAATAGTTTATGTACATTTCTATTCTCTTCCAGTAGGGTACAATGTGGACATGTCTCTAAGCGGAGTACTCTACAACATATCAGCACACGTCTGTACAAACCATCTTATATGACATACAGTTCTAATACAGTTGTAACACAAGCATATGAATCATGTTGATATTCACAAATGACATATAACCATTTTCAAAATTCCAGACAGCTGTGCTGGCAGTATCTCCCTTTTGTTACACTTCTACATAAATCAGGGTAATATTCATAAATGACAGAATTATTTACAAAACTCCAGATATCTGGGCTGGCAGTATCTCCTTTTGTCACACTGAGTATATGCAGGACATCCAAGAGACAGGCCATATCACCTTCACAGTTCACAGCCTTCACCAGTATCCGAGTACAATGCACTTTTCCTCATGTCCCGCCATTCACATCTTCCAATAATGTATAACTGAAGGGTACCACCTTTGTCACAGAAAACTGTCACAAATCTATTTGTGCATACCTAGGTATTAGTTTTGTTGCATACACATTACTGTATGATGGCACAGAACCCCCATCAAGGTGTAATACCACATGCATGTGTGATATCTATTTCATTGATGCACTCATGACATACATAGCTGTTTAATGTCATTGATGGCATGGTTTACATTTGTGATAGTGTGAATTGTGCCATATATTTCTCTGCCATGCACATCAGTCAACTAGCCTGTAGTGATCATAATTTCAAGTGTGTCTCCTCACGCCTCCTGCATATGTTAGTGTCAGGAGAGTGTGCTTGATTATACTCGTAGATTACGAACATGTCCTAACAGCTGTACAAGTGTGTTGGTGAGGAACCATCTATGCTCACTCAGAAACACATATGTTGTGTCAGAGACATGGGTATTACTGGTGGTATTATTCCGATACTGTCCATGATTGTGTGTGATAGTTTTACTGTTGGCCATGAGTCTGTATCTGTGTCCTACTTATCGGAAGCCTTGCTGACAATACAGGCATACTCAGAAATTTTTATTTGCTAATACTCAGAAAAAATAAGTTATGTACTCACCATAACGTTCCATCTGAGTAGCTAGACTTCATTTGTCTGCAACCTGTGGGTTACAGATCCGATATGGATCCGAGCCGGCAGCTTACCAAGCTAAAGATCTGAGCTCCAAGCTCCTCCCCCTTACCTATACTGCACTGCAATCTCCTTCAAATCTTCAGATCGAGTTTGCCACCCAATAAGTGATACACAACAACCTAAGACACCAAAAATCTGACCCGAACACATACACCAGGCTCGTCAAACTCAGGACATCGAGCCCAAGCAGAGAAATAACCACCAAGGTCAGGGGGAAGGAGGGAGGGAAGGCTGCTGACAAATGAAGTCTAACTTCTCAGATGGAACGTTATGGTGAGTACATAAATTCTTTATCTGAAGTAGTTAACTTCATTTGATCATCAACCTGTGGGGGACAGAGTCCCCAGCTACCCAAAATCTTGGGAGGCCCTTAAGGAAGGATATTCTGGAGCACTGCAGAGCCAAAGGAAGCCCTTCCTCTAGACAACATATCTAGCTTATAATGAGTAATAAAAGTGTGAGAGGAGTCCCAAGTAGGCGCTGAACAAATATCATCCAGGGAACCTCTAGAACAGAATGCATCAGAAATAGCCATAGAACTGGTGGAGTGAGCATGAACCCCTTTTGGTTCTGGCAATCCAAATTTTTATAAGCTTATAAAATACAAAGCGAAATCCATTTAGCGAGAGTCACCTTCGAAACTGGTTTTCCTAAAGGGTTTAGCAAAGGAAACAAAAAGCTTATCAGATTTATGGAAGAGTTTGGACCTATGCAAGTAAAAACGTAACTGCCTGTGAACATCCAGCAAATGAAGTTTGTATTTGCCTTTATTTTAAAAATTAGGGAAAAATACAGGCAAATTAATAGACTGATTAATGTTTGACTCTGAAGCAACTTTAGGAAGAAAAGACGGGTTATGCCTGAGAGACACACTATCCTTATGAAAAACTAGGTATGGGGGCTTCATACATAGCGCCTGAAGTTCTCCCTCCTGGATGAAGTGATAGTTACCAGGAAGGCTGTCTTCCATGACAAAAATTTCAAGTCAACTGATGCTGCAGGCTCGAATGGGGGTGCAACTAAGGCCTGAAGAACCAAAGTGAAATCCCAAGGAGGGGAAGGATTTTTGATAGGAGGTCTCAGGAGAAAAGCACCTTTAATAAAAGTCTTGCAAATTCTGGCAGCAGCTAGAGAACCTGATTTTCCGACACGAAAATGGGAAATAGCCGCCAGCTGGACTTTCACTGTGGAAGAGCTGGCCCCTTGCTGGAAAATATGAGACAAAAAGTCTAACACCGCTGGAACTGGAGCGGTAAAAGGATCCAGATTTCTCTGCGAAGCCCAAATGGAAAAGCGTTTCCATTTACTACTGTAAGCTTTTCTGGTAGAGGACTTGTGTGTCGCTACCAGAATGGATTTAACTGGGGAAGAGATACCGTGAGTCCTGGCAACTAATGGAACTGGAGCAGCCAAGTTGTGAGCTTGAGGCTGTCCAGATTCAGAGGAGGAATTCCCGAGGGATGACGAATAAAATCCGGAATAGGATCCAAAATCCAGGGCAGAGCTAGAAGATGAGACCGTAGGCAAGGGAACCAAACTTGATAAGGCCAGAATGGGGCTATAAGGATAACCCTGCTCCCCAACCAACGAGCTTTCTGTAAGAATTTTGTCATGAGAGGAAGTGGGGGATATGCATAAAGAAGACCAGGTGGCCAAGCATAAACAAGAGCATCTCTGGGGACTTCCCCCATCGGGGGAATCAGAGCGAAAAACCTGCTGCACTTCGCATTGGACGGCGATGTGAAGAGATTGCAGCAAGGCTGACCCCCACCTCAGGAAGATCTGTTCCACTACATAAGGGTTCAGAGACCACTCGTAAGGCAAAAAGATAGTCCTGCTCAATTTGTCTGCCAAAATGTTGGACTGACCCGGGATGTGCATTGCTATCAGAAAGCGGTTGGTGGAGATCACCCATTCCCACACTCTCAGGGCCTCTCGACAAAGTGAATAGGACCTGGATCCCCCCGTTTATTGATGTACCAGACCATTGACATATTGTCTGATTGGATCACAATAGTTCCCAGAGGGAGAGAGGTATGAAGGGCCTGCAATGCTAAAAATACTGCTCTCATCTCCAGAACACGGATATGCAGAATGGCTCACTTGGGGTCCACATGCCTTGGACAGTCCTGCCCGAGCAATGCCCCCCCACCCTAAGCGGGAGGTGTCCATGGTGACCGTGGCTTGGGGTGGGGGCATAACAAAGGGGTGTCCTACTCACAGATCCTGGGATTGGAGCCACCATGAGAGAAGCTTTGCAGACTTTGCTTAGAGGAATTGGAAAGTCTAGTGACTGATATAGTAGAGACCACTGAACTTGTAACGTCCACTGTAACACTCTCATATGCAGACCTGCACAAGGAACCAGATCTATAGCTGCTGCCATGGAACCTAGGGCTCTCAGGACCAACTCCAATGGGGGTGCAGGAGTCTGAAGGAGCACCAAGACATGAAGGGCTAGGCTGTGAAGTCTGTCTGGCATCAAAAGTATCCTGGCCTGAAGAGAATCTATTCTTGCCCCTATGAAGTCTAGAATTTGAATGGGTTGAAGAGAAAACTTCTTGAAATTTATTGTGATACCTAGCCGAGTCGACAAATGAAGAAAAAAGTTTCTGGCTAGTAGAAGTTGATGCCCGGTGGGGGCAGTGAGAAGCCAGTCATCCAGGTACGGAAAGACCTGAATGCCCTGAAGCCTCAGGTGGGCCACTACAACTGCCATGACCTTGGTAAACACCCTGGGGGTTGTGGTGAGACCAAAGGTTAGGACACTGAACTGGTAGTGACTGGCTCCTAGCCAAAAGTGAAGGAACCTCCTGGATCGCCTGTCCATCAGGATATGGTAGTACGCATCCTTGAGGTATATTGAGCACATCCAGTCTTCCTCCTGCAAGAAGGGCAGGATGGATTGTAAAGTGACCATCTGGAACTTCTTCTTTGCAATGGACAGGTTCATTGTGGATAGATCGAGAATCAGCCTTAAGTCCCCCGTCTTTTTCGGCACCAAAAAGAAACTGGAATAGATGCCTGATCCGGACTGGTCTGGGGGCACTAACTGGATTGCTCTTTTTTCTTGCAGCTTTTTTATTTCCAAAGCTGCTGCCTCCCCTTTGAGCGGGTGGGACATCAACAAGGTGCCTTGTGTATGGGGGTCTGTTTATAAAGGGAATAGAATAGCCTCTGGATATTATCCGAAGCACCCAGTGATCTGACGTGATGGACTCCCACTGGGCTAGGTGCCTCGAGAAAAGCCCCCCAACTGCCTACAGAGAGGAGCAGTCGGGCAATCCCACAGGGCTGCTGCGCGGGTCAGTCGGAAAAGGGTTCCCATGACCCAAAGTTCTTTGGTCCCCCTCTGCCTCTGGGACGATGTCCACCTTGTCACCCTCTGCCTCTAGGGGAGAAGGAGTCCGGAGTGTTTCGGGACTGCTGAGACTTCCGAAACCACAACTTCTTTTGCCCTCACTGGTTCCTGAAGAAAGACCTTTGAGGGTTAGAGAAGTGGATCCTGAAGGCCAACAGCGTTTTCCCGTCCTTCTCGCTCTGGACTAGTGTATCTTGGACGGTCTTCCCAAAAAGGGTTGAACCGTCAATAGGGGCATTAGCAAAGGACGCCTTGAAAGGTTCTGAAAAATCACAAAGCCAGAGCCAGGCATGATGCCTCATGGCAATACTGGACTCGGCTGCCCTAGTGGCTGCCTCGGTGGCATGAGAAAGTAAATGCATGGATGTATTCGAAACAGACTTGAGAGTGGCCATATGAGCCGAGAATGTCTGTTTATCCTTGGCCGAAATGGACTCCGGAGGAGACTCGTGTACTCCTTCACGAGGTCACGCTGTAGTCTAATTACGTGGGCCATATACTTCAGCGCCCTTATAGCAAAGGTAGCTGAAGCAAACGTCCGCTTTTCAAGACGATCCATTGCCCTAGACTCCTTGTCTGGAGGATGGACCGAGGAACTTTCCTGGGCCAGTTCCTTTTTGGTGGCTGCCGCCACCGCCATGGCATCAACTGGGGAACCCTTACTCCAAGTGGGCTTGTCTGCAGGAGTGCTCAATACTTTGTCTGGCCGTTTAGGTATTGGCTCTACAGTGTCTGGTTCCTTCCAAGCTCTGGTGGTAATGAGGTCCACCAGAAGGTCAGCTGGGGGGACACCCAAGAGGTAGATGGGCCTGCGTCGAATGCCTCCAGAAATACCATCTCACCCGAGGAAGGTTTTTTGGCGGACCAACCCCCTTCTGATGAAGAATTTCTATTATGTCTCCAAAGGAGACATCTTCGGGGAGTGATCTGGGGGAACCTTCTCCTTCCTCCAAGTCGGTATCCTCAGTGAGGGACTCGGGGGAGTCCATGTGCCTCCTTTTGCACTGGCATTTGCCGAGGGGCCTCCTCGGGGGTACTCTCCTAGAGGGCTCACAAATCATCTTGTATTCTTCAAGGGGAACTGTGTGGGGCATATCGGACACAGGCTGTCCCTGGGAGGACTGAACGATGGAAGACAAACTCAGTTGCAAGGGAGGAGGGGCGGACTCCGAAGAAAGAGTGAGGGGTCTTGATCCTCCAGAGAGAACCCTCTCCACAACGCCGAAAGCCGAATAGACATGCCCCTCAGATCTGACGTGGGGATCGGAGCAGAGGCCAGAACAGCCAGATCCAGGGAGACAGTATGCCCTGACCACAATGGGGCCGATGATACACATCCCCTTGGATCTGACACCCAGATCTCAGCTCCGAGAGCTCAGATCTGACAGACTCGAGGATATGGCCGGCATCGAGGTTGGAGGAACCATCAGTGCCGCCCCCCTGACTCCGAGGCTCCTCAGATCTATGGACTCCAAAACCCGAGGGTGGATCGAAGGAGGAGCTATCGGGGCAAATGTCGAAGCCGAACTCCCCTCTATGACTGGAGGGGGGGCCAGCAACACTTCCATCTGCAATTGAGTTTGCAGGAACCTTTTCATCATCTGGTCCATATCAGCTTCAGAGAGGCTCCTTGTGGATCTTGAGGATGCCAATGACACCGGCCAGGAGGGCCGATGCGAGGATGACCTCGAAGGGGGCCGAGCCTCCTCCTCAGTCTCCAGGGAGAATCGTGGAGAATGGAGCCGAGGGGAAGATGGCCTAGCAATTTTTTCAGGAGTAGAGATCACTTTCGTGGGGGGGGGGGGTGATGGATCCAAGTCCTCATGCCTCTTGCGACCCCTCTCCCTGTCTTTATCTCTCTCTTTTTCTCTCTCTTTCTCCTTTTCTGTGTTTATCCTTCCTGGCCTCTCTCTCGCCCTGTTTAGAGGTGGGAGTGTGAGTCCCGGGCAGGGAAGGAGGACTGGAAGCCTGAACAGTCACAGCCATAGCTGTCAAAGATGCTGCAGAGGAGGTAGTTGACTCTGCAGGTAAAAATCCCACCAGAATCAGCTTGGTCCTGCAATCCCGCAGGGCCCAGGGGTTGAATGCTGCACATATCTTGCAGCCCGATGATAGGTGGGGAACCCTAGACAAACTACGCACACAGTGTGACCATCGGCCGATGACAGCTTATGGCCACACTATGTGCGCTTAGAAAATGTCAGTTTCTGACCTCCTGACAAATCTGAACTTAGACTAGGCTTAGAAGTCAAGTACACACACACAGACACACACTGATTGTGCATTTGGACAGCATACTAGCTCGCTTGGACAAGCTCGAACACCAGGTTGACGCTCGCAAATTACCACTTCCGGCTTCTCTAGAAGGGGTTAGGATCAACAATGTTGTGCAAGAGGTTCGCGAAGCTGAACGTAGTGAACCTTCTAATGATTCATCTTTCAGTGTTCCTTGTGGCCAGGGAAGTATGTCGACGGGACAAAACAAAGTCCAACCTCTATCATGCTCTTTGGGGCAACCTGCTACTAACTTTATGGATTGTATGAGTGGTAGCGACGCAGCAGTTACTTCGTTGCAGTTTAACTTGACCGTGGGTTCAAAAGACAAACCGACAGCTAAAGAAGCAGTTCAATTGAACAATCCTTTTACAGGTAATAACTTTAACCCTACTAACTGGTTGGCAAATAACACATTTTTTAATTCAGAGAATGAAAATACCCAACTTAACAACGAACAATTTCACTGAGTACATGTCTTCCTTACTTCATTGCGCCACAAGTTTCTGTTTTGGACACACACTAAGGCGGGAAGTGGAGGCCTACACTGATAGAAAGTTCTGAAACTTTCCTACTCCACTACTATATATATAAATATATATATATATATATATATATATATATATATTTTTTTTTTTTTTTTTTTTACACAAACCCAAAGGTACAGAAAGGAAAAGTGCTTAAGTATTTTGCACTCAACAAACACACAGACCAAAAAGTTAGTTGAATAACCTAGAAGCTCAAGAATCCTGTGCTGGCGAAGCCGTGGCAAATGAGATCTGAGGATTGGAAGGAGGTTGCAGTGTAGTATGGGTAAGGGGAGGAGCTTGGAGCTCAGATCTTTAGCATGGTAAGCTGCCGGCTTGGATCCGTAACCCACAGGTTGATGATCAAATGAAGTTAACTACTTCAGATAATCAGTTTGCACAGCTTCACAGTATGCACCCAACCCCAATTGTATTTAACATCCATGATATATATCCTGTCCATTGTTCATGTCTGGATGCTTATATTACACAGACAATCTCTACTGTTATGTCACCTTGTGTGACAGTCATATCATATACATTTGTCAATGTGCAGTCCATACTGTGGAGATGTGATTAGTGTTCTTGCTGCAACTGTCTTCCTTTGATATTTCCTCATGTGTGGTACATTGCAATGTTTCATCAGTCTTCCTTCCCAGTGTTCATCCCTAAGCATCATCCGTGTGTCCCTATTCGATAAACACACTTCCTTGACTGTTTCTTATAAATGGCAGTCCATGTACCCTTACAGATCATGAACGCAACTTGTACAGACTGCCTGGAATGGGATTCCACAGTACTTAGCACTATATACACTGTCCTGTCCTTGCAACACGTACATTAATATATGAAAAACCCTACTGGTCTGTGTGACATTCCATGCAAACCCGCTACCCAGTATACTGGAGTGCACACATACACTCTCCTGTCCTGTACACGCAACATAATGCAGTAATATATGAAAAACCCTGGTGGTCCATATGGCATTCCTTGCAATCCCCCCTAGCCAAGTACACTGGAATGTACACATACACTGTCCTGTCCCCACAACGTAATGCATTAATATATGAAGAATCATCATGGTCCATGTGGCATTCCTCGCAATCCAGCTAGCCAAATAAGATGGAATGTACACATACACTGTCCTGTCCCTGTAACATAATGCACTAATATATGAAAAATCCTCGTGTTCTATGTGGTATTACATGCAATCCCGCTAGCCCAGTATACTGGAGTGTACACATACACTGTCCTGTCCCTGGAACATAATACATTAATATATGAAAAACCTTACTTGTTTGTGTGGCATTCTGTGCAATCCCACTTGCCCAGTATGCTGAAGTGTATGCATACACTATCTTGTCCCTGCAACTTAATACATTAATATATAAAAAACCCTGGTGGTCCGTGTGGCATTCCATGCAATACCACTAGACCAAGATGCTGGAGTGTACACATCCAATGTACTGTCCTGTCCCTCCAGCATAAAGAATTAATATATGAAAAACCCTGGTGATCCATGTGGCATCCCACGCAATCCAGCTAGTCAGTTTGCTGGAATGTACACATACACTGTACTCTCCTGTCCCCGCAATATAAAGCATTAATATATGAAAAACCCTGGTGGTCCATGTGGCATCCTGTGCAATCCCTCTAACCCAGTATTCTGGAGTATATACATAAACTGTCCTGTCCACGCAACACAAAACATTAGTACATGAAAAATCCTGATGGCCTGTGTGGCATTCCTCGCAATCCCACTAGCTCAGTATGCTGGAATGTAAACATACACTGTCCTGTCCCTGCAATATAATACATTAATATATGAAAATCCCTGGTGGTCCGTGTGGCATTCCGCACAACCCTGCTAACCCAGTTTGCTGTGCTGTGAGTTCCCCATCCGTGTTGCTTTACATGGTTTCCTGGCTGCCAAAAAACCCTGCTTACTTAATTTGAAGGCAAGCCACAGCATGAATATTCATTAAGTGCTGCTGCTCACTATGCAGACATGTAAACTCCCTTTATTGAATCCCAGGGTATATTTATGTTGCAAGCGTAACTCTCCTCACTTGGAAGAAGAGATGTAAGAGACACAGATCACACAATCAGAAGTTCTTGCACTCTCTGTTCCCAACTTAAATATCTTACAGTACTTATAATGTTGTAACCAATCAGTTAGAATGATTATTCCCGCAACACAGCCTCCAGTCTGATCCCAGTACTTTCTTTAAATTTTATCACTAATTTTGCTCACATCATTTTACTCAACTGACTGTTTAAGAGTCAGGCTACTACCCGTATATGCAATTTTTGCGATGGATTTTACGTAGGAAGAACTATACGTAGCTTCCATCGCAGAATTTATGAGCACCTGAGGGCAGTTGAAAAACTGGATGTAACTAATGCCCTAGCAAGACATGTTGTTAACTGTCACAGAGTTAAAGTGCGTTTTAGTTTTACTGTTATTGATCATGTTTTAAATGCAGACAAGAGATGGGATGCAGAAATGGATTTAAACTGGAAAGAATATGCTTGGCAAGTGAGGCTAAACACAGGTGCAGATCCAGGTATGAATGATATGGAAAGCTTTAAAGCAGTGCTATGTAAGAAAGGGTTAAAACACTGCTAATGTTTTGGGTCATGTGACTTGAGCAAACTATAAATGTGAATTTTGTATGTGTGACAACCAGGTCTGAAGAAGTTCTTTGTGAATGAAAGCACTTACCGGTTGTTTTTTGTTTTAATAAATATTGAGTGTTTTATTGTCATTCGAACTGCGTATTGGATTTATTACATATACTGCTAAATGTTACATTAACCTTCAATTGTTGCAGCAGTCATCATTATGCATATGTCTCTACTGTGTTTGCTTTAAGTCTGAGTCAGGAAATTAGCTCTACCTTCCTCAATTTTAAGCTCCTTTTTCCCCAAGGACTATAAATCTCCAGAAAACACAGCCAGCACTTGGAGAGTTGGTAAATCCAACTTTACCAGATTTTACACTGATGAAGGCTTTGTTTTTTATGCCAAAACTGGTTGTCATGCTACTTTATGAATAAAACGCTGGATTTACCAACTCTCCAAGTGCTGGCTGTGTTTTCTGGATGCTTACTGAGTTGAGCCTTGCACTGCCGTACTTGCAGGAGCGCTCATGAGTGAAGGATCATAAATCTGAGACCAACTAGATTGCAGTTATAGCACCCAGTATATCAAGTTTATTATTAATAACAGAATATACGTTTTCCTGATATGAGCCTTAAGTGTTCCAGTAATTACTCATTTTGACTGAGTTATCAGTGTAGAGAAATAACAAATAAATTCAGGGTCACCTGATGTTATTCCAGTGTGGGTCAAAGCAGCAGAATAAGATCAGGTTGCCCTGAATTTGTTATTCCTTCTTCATTTCACTTTTAGCCAGTAATACTTTAAAAGTCAACTTCAGCCAAATGATCATCTCATTAAAAAATTCTGTTATTTCACTTTAATGCAGTTTCAAGAGCTTGGCATATATATATATATATATATATAGAAGACATGAATTAAATATTTCTCCTTCTGTTTCTGTCTGTACTCGATTCGATAGGTTCTCTGTACGTCACTTTGTCCTACTGAAATCTTTCAATTATTTCCTTTTGTTACTTGTTTTATCAGCTACTACATCATATAGATACTTTGACAGTTGCTGAGCAGATGATAGGGTTACCTCTTATGTATTTATAGTTTTAAATGAAACTAATTCTTCCACTGACACTAGCTGCAAAAAGGTCACCAGTGGCCCATTTACAGAGCTTAGAGCTCTGGGTATAGAAATGGCATAGGCTGGTCCATTGATGACACAATGGCATACACCCCTCAAAATCTAATGCCTAAATTACTGAGGTTCTGGTTAGGAACCAATGTTTCACTTTTAAGCAGAAATTGTGTTTTAGATGCATTGCCTATAAAGTGATAACAGTATGCTTTGTGGAACTTTTGCATACCTTGTCCATAAAGACATACATAATTAACTTGTGTAACATTTATATGTAACTATAGCATTAGCAACAACACCAATGGATTGTACATATGATGACTTAACTCCCTGCATGCCTTACCTGATTAATTATTCTGCACCCCTTTTTTACTGAAATATATCTTATTGCTTAGATGCTTTGCCTCCTGTCTTCTTACCCAGCATCTTCATGGAAAAATTGCAAGTCATGTTAGTTATATTTAGCAGCATTTTGTGTTAGCACAAGGCTGTAGCTTGGTCATTTGGTGTGTCTGGCAGAATCCTTGTCTTATGCCTCCTTCTTTGACCAAAAAAATGTGTCCTCCAAAGATGAAGACCAAAAAAGTCTTCAGTTCTTTGCTACACCTAAAACACATACATGAGCATGCAAGTTCATGGACACATGCATATAGGCACACACACACACAAATCTGGAGTCCCAATAAAGATAAGCAGCAAAATCCTGTCGATTAGGATGCAGAGTTCCCAATGCACATATATCCTGTTTCCAAAAGTCCTGTTGATCTGGATGCAGAGTCCCCAATGTACATTAATCCTGTCCTGTTTCAATGCAGCAAGCTCAGCGCCGGAACAAGCACACATGCGTGCGCCCTCTAGTTCCATTCCGAGCATGCACAGAAGACTGCAAACCTTCCAGCCCGATCCCCTTCCAGTCTATGCGGTTGTAACCACATAGACCTCTGGGGCATCTGCAGACTGCTGCCTTCTTTCAAAATATGGACTGGTTAAACAGCAGTCCGGATTTGAGTTTCCAAGAACGCATGCGCAGAGCTCTGGGATTTGTGTTTTTTTTTATTTTTGGTTTTGTAGTTCACTGAGACAGATGCCTGGTGTCAAAGCCATGGCCTGAAGCTCAGTGCCAAAAAGTGCAATGTCATCCCCCTTGGTAAAAATTCTGTACCCATGAACTACCAAATAGGTGGTAGTCTACTTAACACTGAAAGTGTGATAAGAGACCTTGGGACACAGGTGGACAGTAGTCTCTCCTTTGATAATCACATCACCACAGTGGTCAGGAAATCCTATGTGGCACACCTCATCACAAAAGGTTTCTCATCCAGAAAAAAAGAGGTCATTGTTCCCCTCTACTCATCACTCATTAGACCCATTATAGAGTTCAGTGCCCTTTTGGTATGTACTTCACAAGACATCTACAACTGGAGAGGCCACAGAAATACCTCACAAAGAGGATTACTGGCCTCAAATGGATGCCCTATGCAGACCGTCTCAAAAAACTCCAGCTTTACTCCGTCGCATATCGCCTACTCAGAAGCGATCTCTGCCTAACATACAAAGCTATGTCAAATCCTGAGCTGTTGGGCATGCTCTACTTAAGGAAATCCCAATCTTTCCGGGCTACATGCTCTAGGGACCTAAACCTTGTCACCACAATAAACATAACATGCTGGAGGGATAGATTCCTGTCTCAGAGACTTCCATACTCTGGAACAGACTACCTATCTATGTCAAACAGAACTTCTCATTAGTATTCTTCAAGAAAAATCTTGATGATTGGATGGGAAATAGGAAATTCACCCCGGGGATCACTTCTGTGGCTCTGCTCGACAAGGGCACAGGAAAATAACTTTCTTGGGTGACGAAAGCCAGGGTACCTTTTTGGCAAGGCTTATATAGGCCCTAGGTCCAATAACCTAGTACCTACCTGTGAACATGGGTCAGCCAAAAGCCCTTGAAATTCACCTTTACTGCTGAGAACTAGATGCCAAATTGGAGTAGTCCCAGCACGGAGCCCAGAGCTACCCTGCTGGAGACCAGTCTTTTTGTGGAGGTGGTATCACCAGTCTTGACTTCCTGGGTCCTGTCTGTGAGCCAGCTCAAGTTATGTAGAGTTTATGCCCAGTTTGATGAGTCTGTCAACTTTATCCGAGTGAGGTATCATACTGAATGCCTTAGCCATGCCAAGGGGTAGGTATTATGCACCATTTTGCCCTCAGACCATTGTCTTGGTGACCTTCTTAAAGAAGTCCGCCAGGTTAGTAGGTATGACCTTCCCTTGAGCCAACTCTATAACATTACTGTTCAAGCGCTTTTATCTCTCATGGGAGACTTCATCAGAAACTGTATGCTCTTTCAGCTGACCTCCTTTTAAACTTCTCCATAATGAATTCATCACGTTTAAAGAGATAACAAATTCTAAATATTCCATTTTAAATAAAAATCATACAGTAAAAAATTCTGCAGTCTAAAAAATTTGTAAACATAAACCATTAAAAGGCAGGAAAACGTCTAATGCACACAAATTTCTAACTTAAGTAATTCTTTACTACAATTAAAATAAACCCAAATAAAACTACTACTGGCAATAATAAAGAAACTGATGGTTTAAGTATCTTTTGTAATAGCTTTTCACTTGGAACTACCCTTCATGTTTACTAAGTGGGAATACCTCAAGATTTTATCCTGTTTTAACTTGACTGCTCAAAGATTTAACACTGTGCATGTCTCTATGGGTGAGTGGAAAACGTCTCTGCATCCCACTCTAGCTCCTCATTTTGTAGGAAGGGGTATGGCCTCCTCCACTCAGGACAGATGTGGATCCCCTTAGGCTGCCAAAGACCCCAGTTCTATATATTCTACATCAGTCAGTAGGGGGCATTATACCACGCAGATTACATACACGTAACACAGATGATTTCAACAACTTCTTGGATTTAATGAAAGTTAAGTAGAAGATCAACATGTCAGCTTATCAAGACAAAGGAATTAGCTCATTAATACCTATGTGGTGTGGAATGTCACACCTCAAGCAGTCTCCAGAGCATCTTCTAAAAAATAAACTTAAAAAGCATAAGACAAACAAATGTAAATATTTTGTACACAATAAAACTGTACAAGTAGCAATGTTATGTAAAAGTGATAACAGTCAGTGCATTCATTGTCTTTCCATAAATATTATATTATAATGCACACAAACCCCAAATTATATTTTTGTTAAGCGTTCACACATTGTGATATCTTGGAAACTGTGCTACCTAGACATATGTTGTTAGAACATTTTTGTTAACCAGACATAAGCTTTCAAAATGGCAGGAGATTCCTCTGAGTGCATGTTTATTGAGATGTTTACAGAAATATGAAAGTATAAGCATAATTGTATAATTAGCAACATAAAGAACTCTGAATGTAACTTAAGATGTGCAACTTGCACTGCAAATATCAAAAAAAGATTTCTTCATGAATATCTAAGGTTTTACCTAATGTCATGCAACAGTTTATAAGTCACTTGTTTTTTGAAGTAATAACTACATATGGAAATATTGTTTATTTTCATAATTACTAACAAGCAACTAGTAACATCTCAGGTATAGTATGATATAAATGGGCATTGACAATGAATTTTCCTGTCTCCCAAAATGACAATTCACCCCACACCATTCAATAATAGGTAGGACTCGTAGTTATGAAGCTATGAACATAAATATGAAAATATGAATAATAAGCAACAAATTCATTGATTCATTTCTCTACTACAGGACATCCTAGATTAACAAACGTGGCATCATTTTGCTGACAACTCTTTGTACTTTCTAATGCTACTTATTAGATGGTAAGTTACTTGGTTAAAGAAGTCAGGCCCTAAAATGGTCTGCACGCCATAAGGCTGTATGGGTGAAAAGTACAAATGAACAAAAAATGGCATTATATACTTGAGTGAGTTACTGAAAGATTTTTCATCTCAACAGCAACAGGTAAGGACATAAGTGAGGGTTTTTGGATAACTCCATTTTTTTCCTGTATTCTCCATTTTAAAAACTATAAAGGATGCCAATTAAAAATAAAGTAAAAAAAAACTCGCACCATCATAATATTTTATGCGTAACTCTTATTTAAACAATCAATGCACAAATTAAAAAATTATCTAGTTTATATTCTGAAGGAATGAAAAACTCAAACTGGAAGTGAGACTTTTTCCTTCACACCCTACCATACAAAAACTTGGTAACAATCCCAGTCAACTAGCCTATTTACTGTGTCTCGGTGGTTATGAGGGTTCCTACTCATTGACCACAGATGGGGTCAATTTACATGAAGTCAGGTGAGAGTCAGAAATATATATGGGCAGTGAAATAAGTAGTCAATCTCCACATACTTTATATGTAGAACATCTCTGGCCATTATCTAGCCAACGCAGGAAATGCTGATAACAGTATGAATGGTTGGGACTTGTAATGCTGAATCCTGTAATGCAGAGAATGAATGGTAGAAAACCTGGACTTACTTATACCAAGTCCAGGATTGCCATTTTTTGGAATATCCACTTTTCTTTGTGTTATGGCACTTTCAAAGTTTGTATACACACATATATATATATATATATATATATATATATATATATATATATATATATATATATATATATATATATATATGTATATGTATATAGGTTTACTATCATAAAATCAAAAATAAAAAAAAAGTGTATTATTGTTCAAATTTTAACATCGGAAATGAACATTTCCGTATGTACCTAATGTCGAAAACAACAGCACTCCCACCCTTCTCTTAACTCCCTACCTAACTAGCCTAAACTCACATCTATGCAGGGGGGCAAGCACCCCACACCCCCTAACTTAATATTCCAACTACGAGATCGCACTACAGTGAGGAAAGGGATGTATTTCCCTAACCGCACTGTACCGCGATCCCCTTACATGAGCAAACATTATAATTGTGAATGCACAGTCCATTCGCAATAATAACGTTCGCTCACGTAACCTACCAAACTATGAAGTGTTCGAACATATGTTGTTCGAATAATTCATAGCCGTGCAATTGCACGGCGACATTTGGATAGTAAACCATATATATATAATTAATTCAGGGATGTCAGAAGGGGGCTTGCTCCACCCCCTGCAAAATACAAGTTTAAAGGAGAAGGATAATGTTTGTTATCCATGCTTCTCCTATATTTTCAGTCTTTTTTTTTTTTTGCTGTTACGACACTCAGAATTAAGTGTGCTGATATTTCAGTACGGACTACTAATCTGCTGAAGGAACTTTCAGTGAGTTCCAAAACCAAAAAATTGGTTGAAAGCCATTTTTACTGATAATGCAGATTCTTTTCCCTGGGGAACAAGAAACCGCTTCACCCCCAAACTTGTATACACTTACTCGAGGAGAAGTTAAACAAATGCAGAACAGAGTGTAGGATAACAGGACATTAGGAGGTTAAGATACTCAAGCTAATTAAAATAAGTCAGGAAAAGAAATGGCCAGCTCCCCACCCTTACCACAAAACAGTCAGTTAATGTGAATTCCTAACCTCCAAATGTTAATAGTTTGTATGAATTTGAAAGTACAACCTCTACCTTCAGAGAGTAAAATGTTATATTCCTTCGGTGACAGTGCAAAACACACACACACACACACACACACACACACACACACACACACACACACACACACACACACAGACACACACACACAGACACACGCACACAGACACACGCACACAGACACACGAATACTAAGGAGTTATCAAAGCCTCTACTGAAAGCTTGAAGAAAGTTGTGCTTTAATGCACAAGAAATCCCCAAGTGTGACCTAGTCAACACTGTCCTACAAACGTTAAATAACTGCAGGATAGGATGCAATAGGAGAATGTGAACTGAGCTGTAAGACAACTACAAATACATACTGAGGGCACAAAACAGCACACTGTTCTGTAAGGCCATAAGACTTTATAATACCATACAGTACATTAGGAGAATGTTTACATTCCAAAGGGTTGGTATTATAACTAATGCATGTACAGGGTGAAATGTAGTGCTATTATTAGAGTGTTTTCCAAAAAACAGAGAGATACTCAGAATCACATCCTCGTAAGGGGGTAGGTGAGAGGTGACATGAGCTCTAGCTATTCAAAACAGTAGGCATCACTCAAGGAATAAAGCCCTGATTATGACCTAAATTACCTGAGATAAAACAGTGGTCCAGGTGCTTGAGGAACTGACTGGGGAGGATGGAAATGAGTGGAAAATGCCAGGATGTATTATAGGACAATGCAATGCAATGGACTGGGTACATGTGCTTATCCTTGTCAATTTGCTTGCAATAGTCTTCAGCATTCATGTATGCAGCAGCATTCAATGGAGGACAACATAGTAGGTACAGCCTCCAAGGTACTGTATTATTGGTTATGCAACCCAAAGGGACAGTGCTTTCAGGCAGTTTAATGGCCTGGGAGAAAGTGAAGCTTCTCAAATATGGGAGGTCACCATTGGGGGTGGGGTGGTAATGAAGCTAGACCTTATGAGCCACTGAAATGGGGGTCACATGGCTTGTAGGCCTGATGAAGTGTAGATGCAAATGAAGGGCACAAACATCTTCCACTACTGCCTGAATGATAGTCCACTCCAGCCAGCATTATTCAGCTCCACTGGTAGTCTTTAAGGGAATATAATGAACTGGAAGACATTTTGGGGAGCAAATAGTTGGTAGAAGAGTATATACAGAAAACTAAAATTCTCAGTCATTCAAACCTAGGACTTCACAGGCATCTACCATAACCTACCAACAATATTCCTCCCATTCCAAAATGTCATCAGCATAAAATTCTGTAGAAAAATGTTTTGTCTATCACTGTAAAACTAGAGCATTTACTTTTACTACATCTCCCACCATGCTTAGCTAAAGCATTTTTACAGTCACAGATGTCTTCAGCATGCATGTGCTCATACATTCTACAATGCAGTTCTCCTGTAGTTTTACCTATTAAAAATCCAAAGCACTGTATACAGAAGAATGCATAAACAACATACCTTGACTTGCATGAAAACTGGCATAAAAATCTGTCTTTCTCTAATTTTTAACAGAGTTTCAGCATGTTATAAAATATTTATAGTTGTTACCATCATAACATTTTTGCATCTCTTTGGACCTAATTATGGGCTCTAAAGCAAAATCTAACTTGCACTGGAAAATATCTACTAAAGTCTTACCTCTTTTTTCCACCAAAATGGGATGTACCCCTAATTTTACTAGCGAACTCTGATAAAAAAAACTCAGACTTCTGTCTGACTAGATGAGTATGTCACCACATTCTAAGAGGCAGGTTTAGCTAATGATGACAACATATCCTCTGCAACTAAAGATGCAAAGTGCAAGCAATATTGGTGAAGAGACCAAAATAAAAAACAAAGTATATATATATATATATATATATATATATATATATATATATATATATATATATATATATATATATACACATATATATATATATATATATATATATATATATACATACATATATATATATATATATATATATATATATGCATATCTCATGCAAAGGGACAAAATACGGCACAAGGCACAATGTCAACTTGCCTCAAAAATAAGACACCCATCCAACACAACAGCAAAATGGATGGTGCAGATGTGAGTGGTCAACTTACTGGAAAACATGAGTGTTCCTAAAAGACAAAGCAATCCAAAAATCTGTTTGTCTGTGTAATGGAAACAGCTGTGTTTAATTCATTTCTAATCTATAAGAAAAAATATGGTGCATGGGCTATTTTAGTTCCTAGTCATAGTGGTACAGCAGAGTCAAGAAAGGTGTGATAATAAGCAGAGCCATAGATTGCACATACAACACTCAGTGCATTTCCTCAACTCTAAGTTAAAGACACAAGAAAAGTCTGTCCCTGATCTGGCGCTTCTCACCTAGAGTTGCTACAGAAAATGCATTACTGGCAGTCATTTCTGAATGCCAGTAATGACAAAACACAGAGCATTGAAACAGTTTTGGCATTCAGAATCACACCTGCTGAAATCTTTCACATGGGGCAGCTACCCCCATTGCCCCATGCTAGTTATACTTCTGATGATGAGAACAGCTATTATCTGTTATTTGCAGATATGAATCTTCTACTGGGAAGACACTTCCAAGTACACTGACATTTATAAATGCATACATTTTTCATGCTGTTTCTCAATAAATGTACATGAAAAGTAATGGTCACTAAATATGGCACAAGATAATTGTGCCCTATACTACAGGGGCAGGGCTTGGTGCTATCAAATTCATCACTGGTCTTCACTAAAATTCTTATGGGTAGAGTTGTAATAGTTTGTGTATTTTTACTACCTAGGTTGTCCCTTGGCTGCTGTGTGCTCCTGGCCCCTGTGCTTTTAATCCTATCTCTCCAGCTTGCCTACCCTCCACTAGGAGATAAGAATCCACCAGGCAACTAAGGACCCATCCTAGCCTACCAGCTGTAACATCACCCTATAAGTGTAGTACGTGCTCTTCCAAGAAAAGAAAGAAGATGTTATCCTCATACTGACTTTAAAACTAATTTGTAGGTTGCTTATTCCTTGTTGTTAATTGCAAGCTTCTCTGCCTGGTCAGCCAGCAGCCATACCCCACCCCGTATCCTGTGGTCAAAGTATAATCCCTCTCTTGCTTTACCATTACCTCCCCTAGCCAAACAGACCATCTTTCTACCCCTACTCCAGCCTTCCCCAGAAACTACTTCTGCTGTAATTCATTTGACTGTCCACTAGGTGGCACCTTTTCCCTATCTTTTTTTCTATCCCACCATCCCGGAAAATACTCATTCTACTGTCTGCTGTCTATACCCTTGCTACTATCGCCCTTTCACACAACCCTGTTCTGCTGTAATTAACCACGTTCCTCCTTTATATTCTCCCATTCTACTTCTTATTCACTCTATACCTACCTCAAATTAACTTACCTCTAACAGTCAGCATTCCACTGATTGTTCACCTTGGCTGTTTCACTCACTTGTCTCTACTCAACATATTGTGTCCTATGAATACCGCATACTTCTAACCTAATTACCACTTCTTTTCCATTGCCTTTTAATTCCCTGCTTTTATCTCACTGCACTGTTTCCTTTCCCTACCCTCCTCTTATTTCTAAGATAACTGACCCCTTTCCTTCTCTCCCATTTTGTCTACTCTAGCCCCTCCCACCATTTACCTGCTTTTCCCCTTTCCCCCTCCCCATCTACCTCATATCCTCTCAAATCCTATATGTACTACCTGCCCCTCCTGGCGCCATCTTTACTACCTAGGTTATCCCTTGGCTGCTGTGTGCTCCTGGCCCCTGTGCTTCTCATCCTATGTAAGTGACTGTTTTTGTTTTACTGATTGTTAATATTGACAGTAATCTGGTTTAGCCGTCCTTGCACACATCGCATGTACTTCTATGCTATTATAACCATTACTGTACTGACTGGCGTTTAACCTTCCAAAAACAGCTGCAGTAGCATTTTCCACGTGCAGTTGCGCTAGGGAAATTTAGATAGCCCTGAATGACTGCTAACTTGTTATATATGATTTATTTAATATTAAGTCTGAATGCCTAGTCCTTTGGGATATACTAATGTATGACTAGATTTTGTCACATACCTGCTTACCACTTGAGTGCATTGTATCTAATTGGGGGTCCTATAAGTCACCCTGGAAACAAATGTGAACTCAACTTTGCAACTAAGCAAGAAATATTTTTGCCTGTTCATGTTCCATGGCACTCATAAATAGTGGCAGGAGCTTAACTTTGCTACTAAGCAAGAAGGAATTGGGCTTTTTCTTGCTCTGCGCCACTCAAAAGTTCTGGCGTTGCAACCTTATAACCGTGACCACAATCACAGCACATTAAATGTGCTTCTGATAGTATGCCGGGATCCAGGAGGAAGTAATATTTATTTTATTGACTGCATAGGCGTAACCATAAACTGATTCTATTCATTACTGCTTGCACTCCTGGCATTAAGAGCGGACAAAGGAGTAAGCTTTAATTTTTTTTGTTTATCTCTTGCATAGTAAGTGCAATTACCAAACAAAGTATATACTTTACCCATGCACGTGGAAAAGCTTCCAGATAGCTTAGGTCTCTGAAAATGGGTAGTGTGTTTACTAATTAACCTAGCTCCACTAGACAGGAAAACGGCATAGGATACTAGGTGTTCGGTAACGCTTTAGACATTTTTAGTAAGCGTATCCTTCAATCTTCAGGATTATATTTGTTATAATATTGCATTAGCAGGCGTCTGTACTTAAGATAGGACCATGAAATATGACCACAAGTAGCTGATAGCCGAATAAATGCTGAACTGATAAGACTGTTCTAATCGCATATACAAACTGACTAAAAGTAACTATACTAGAGCCTGTTGTATTATATGAACTTTTTACACTGTATTTACTGTTTAAATGTACCAAACTGAATGTTGATTTACCTTTACTGCAACTGTATTTGGGTCTGTCGCATTCAGTAAGTTATTTTTAGCTGTGCTTTGAATATATAGCGGTACTTAAGTTAGATACAGCCCATACCAGTAGTTAATTATCCCACAGTGTTTGAAATTGTTGAATGGCAGTTTAAATGCAGTATGATGTTATCTTTCCCTGTACTATAGCCAGCATTGTGGGATGAATGTTTTTATGTGGCTGATTAAGTATTTGCTTAAGCATTTTCTGTGAACTAACTTAATAAGGATTTTTGTTTTTCCTTTCTCTCTTCCTGCTGTCTTGTTCTATAACTGCTCTCAGCTCTCCAGCTTGCCTGCCCTCCACTAGGAGGTAAGAACCCACCAGGCAACTAAGGACCCATCCTAGCCTACCAGATGTAACATCACCCTATAAGTGTACCCCTGTGCTCTTCCAAGAAAAGAAAGAAGAGAGTATGTGTTATCCTCATACTGACTTTAAAACTAATTTGTAGGTTGCTTATTCCTTGTTGTTAATTGCAAGCTTCTCTGCCTGGTCAGCCAGCAGCCATACCCCACCCCGTATCCTGTGGTCAAAGTATAGTCCCTCTCTTGCTTTACCATTACCTCCCCTAGTCAAATAGATAGTCTTTCTAGCCCTAGTCCAGCCTTCCCCAGAAACTACTACTTCTGTAATTCATTTGACTGTCCACTAGATGGAACCTTTTCCCTATCTTTTTTTCTATCCCACTGTCCCAGAAAATACTCATTTTACTGTCTGCTGTCTATACCCTTGCTACTATTGCCCTTTCACACAACCCTGTTCTGCTGTAATTAACCACTTTCCTCCTTTATGTTCTCCCATTCTACTTCTTATTCACTCTACCTACCTCAAATTAATTTACCTCTAACAGTCAGCATTCCACTAATTGTTCACCTTGGCTGTTTCACTCACTTGTCTCTACCCACTCCGTTCGCCCTGCGGGCTCACTCCGCTCCCCTACCCTGCACCCAATTCCCACCCGTCCCCAGTGTTCCTACATTTATTCCTGTAAACCACACCCCCATCACATCTGCTCCAATCTATAAGCACACCTTATTAGCACTTCCCACCCTTCTTGACAAATCATCTTACCTGGTCATATTACATTACCTCCCTGCCATCCTTGTTACAAAGTACAGTTTTGTACCTACCATAAATGTAGATGTTCGAAGATCCACATTGCTGCAGTCCTAACACTTGGGTAGTCCGCTGTCCCTCGAAATATCAGAGACTTGACTGACATCAGAACGTCAGGGTACAAATGCGCATGACCGACGTCATATCCTCAGTCTTTTCTTGCCCCAGATGTCAGAAGACCCTAAAAAGAAAGGTCAAAACCCATAGACCACAACTAAACAACCAACTAGCCTAACACCAAAAATATGTACAATATATACAATATATACAAAATGCAATATACAAAATGCAATATACCTCAGATGGATAACCCAACCCACACAACCACCTCAAACAACAGAGGGCAGCAATGTGGATCTTGAACATCTACATTTATGGTAGGTACAAAACTGTACTATGTTCTTCATCTCACATTGCTGCAGTCCTAACACTTGGGTAGAATCCCAAAGCAGAGGTAAGGGAGGATGGCTAAACTATAATGAAGCAGGAGCTGCCAAAATGCCCTGCAACACAGCAGTGGCAAAACCAGCCCTGGATTTAGAGTACAATGGAAGGTGGTAATGTCTAGAGAAGGTATGCACTGAACTCCAAGTGGCTGCCTCCAAAATATCCTTAGTAGCCACCCCCCTCAAAAGCTGTTGAAGTGGCAGTAGCCCTAGTGGAATGAGGTCTAATCCCAGCTGGAATCTCTTTGCCATGATGGGAATAACAGAAAGCAATGCAAAATCCAATCCACTTAGAAATAGTTTGTTTTGACACGGGCTTGCCCTGAGAGCACAAAGCAAAAGAAACTAATAACTGCTGAGATTGTCTGAACCCTTTAGTTCTGTCCAAATAATATCGCAACTGCCTGTGAACATCTAAAGTGTGCAAAATCTTTTCCCCTTTAGTTTGGGGATTTGCATAAAAAGTAGGCAAATGAATAGTTTGGTTTAAAGCCACACTAGAAACCACTTTAGGCATAAAGGAAGGATTAAAGATACCCTATCCTTGTGGAAAATTAAGAAAGGCTCAACTGCCATAAGGGCCTGCAATTCAGAAACCCTTCTTGCAGAGGTAATGGCCAACAAAAAAGCAGTCTTCCATGACAAATATTTCAACTCAGCAGTAGCTGCAGGCTCAAAAGGTTGTAGAGTGAGTTTCTCCAACACAAAATTGAGATCCCAAGCAGGAGTAGGAGCTCGGGGGGTCTTATATTCTTTGCCCCTCTAAGAAATTGCTTGAATAAAGGATGAGAAAACAAAGGTGGGTCACAATCGTAGTGAGCTGAAATTGCTGCAGCATGAATCTTAATAGAAGAGAAGGACAAACCTTTGTCCAATAACTCAGTAAGATATTGAAGAGCCACACTTAAATCAGGCTCAGAAACATCCAAATCCTTAGCTGCACTCCAAAATAAAAATCTCTTCCATTTATCTACACTTTCCTTGTACTAGGCCTTCTAGCTTCCAAAATCACATTCAAAACTTGTTGTGGAAGTTGAGACCCTCTATGGTTTAAAACAGAATATGCCATGCTGTTAGGTGAAGAGAGTGAAGTTTGACATTGAGCAAATGACTGTCCTCCTGGGACAACAGATGTGGAATCAAAGGCAAAGGCCATGGAGGCTTCTAGACTTCTCAGTAGTGGGTACCAGTGCTGTCGAGGCCAATCTGGAGCTATCAAAATCATCCTTGGCTTGTCCTGTCTGACCTTCAGAAGTACCTTTGGGAGGAGAGGCAGAGGTGGAAAGGCATACACATGAAGATTTTTCCAACTGAAAGAAAGAGCATCCACTTTCCAAGCTGTGTGATGAAACCGCTTTGTGCAAAACTTTGGCAGCTGGTGGTTTAATGGAGAAGCGAACAGATCTATGTCTGGAGTTCCCCAGGACACTGTCAATTTCTGAAATACATGAAGATCCAGTTTCCACTGTGGGGATCCATGATTTGTCTGCTTAACACATCTGCTAAGGAGTTCTGTGCTCCCGGCAGAAACCTTGCCTGAAGACTTAGTTGTAAACAGAGCAGTCTCCCACAAAATTATTGCTTGCCTGCATAGAGGATAAGAATGTTGCTTGTTGATGTACCACATGACAGTTGTGTTGTCTGTTAGAATCAACACCTGCCCTGGAAGAAGTAAATCCTTGAAAGCAATTAATGCAAACTGGACTGCTAACATCTCCTTCATGTTGATATGTAGATGTTGTAGTCTGGCAGGCCACTTGTCTTGTATCCACTTTCCATTTAGATGAGCTCCCAAGCTATGTCTGAGGCATCTGTTGTTAAAATCTGACTCGCCTCTGGCCGGGTCACAGAGAGTCCCTTGTTTAGGTGACATTCCTGAGCCCACCACAAAAATTCCTTTTGAATGCAAGGTATTATTTGAATGACAGTGTCCAGATCCTGGCAGTGCTGTGTCCATACATTTTTGAGATACCATTGTAGCTTCCTCATATGCAGTTTGGCATTGGGAAGCACCAGAATACAAGATGCCATGAACCCTAATGCTTGAAGGACTGTCCTTGCAGTCAGCCCGGACTGATGAGATAGCTGATGGAAGTAAAGGGATAGACTCTTTTGTTTGTCCGGGGTTAAAAAGGCCATCTGGGATGCTGTATTCAGTCTCACTCCCAGAAAGCACATGTCTTGTGAGGGTACTAGACTGGACTTTATTTCGTTCACAGAATACCCCAGGCATCTTAGCACTGCTATCACATATTCCAAATGATGAAGAAGCTCTTCCCTTCCTTGAGCCAGAATCAGGCAGTCGTCCAAATAAGGATAGATCTGAATTCCTTTTAGCCTGAAGAAAGCTATCACTGGAGCCAGAACTTGAACACTCTGGCGCAGTAGATAAGCCAAAGGGCAATGCAGAGAACTGATAGTGAGAAGTCCCAGCTCGAAAACGCAGATACTTCCTGCAACTTAGTCTGATAGGAACATGAAGGTAAGCCTCCTTGAGATCCAAAGTTACCATCCAATGATCTTTGCCCAGCAGAGGTAAAAGCTGCTGCAACGTCAACATTTTGAACTTGGGAATGTCCAGATAAGTGTTGAGGATAGACAAATCCAAAATTGGTCTCCACGTGTTCCCCTTCTTTGGGACTAGGAACAGGCGAGAATAAAATCCTAGGCCCCTTTCTGGCATAGGAACCGGCTGTATGGCCCCTATTTGGAGTAGCAGTGAAATTTGCTTGTGAGCCTCTATTCTTTGTTGAGGAGGAATGTCTGGCATGCCTTTGAAAGGAGGCAAGGTATGGAAATAAAACCTGTAACCGTGATGTATAATATCCAGTACCCATTTGTCTTGGGTAATCAAACTCCAATTTTCTTTGAAAAGTGCCAACCTTCCTCCCAAAGGTGCTGCCAGGCGAGAAGGTTCTGGCAGCTGAAAAGGTAGGTCATTGGGTCTGTTTACGAAAGGACTGACCCAAGACTGTGCAGGAGAACTCCCTGTTCTGGGCCTGAAAGAGCCCTGACCTCTGCCCCTGCCACGTCTAGATCTACCCCTAGACTGGGAATCATAAGAAGGATACGTCCACCCTTTAGTAGGCCAATTTCTACTAAACTTTGGAGGCTGAACCTGCAAAAAATCTTTAACTGTCTGCATAGACTTAGCCTTGTCTTCCATTTTCTTTAAAACTGCTTCAACAGGAGAACCAAACAAGACATCAGATTGCAAAGGGGCATCCAAAATCCTAGTTTTAACATGGTCAGATAAATTTTGATCCCTCAGCCAGGCATGAAGAACTGACCCAGTGGCAGCCACCCTAGACGAGGCCTGTACAGCATCAAAACCACATTGCAAAGAATGCTTACCCACCTGTTCAGAAACATGCACTAAATCCTGTAACTCTTTACAGTCAATACCTTCAGAGCATCAACCTTAGATTTCAACTGAGAGAGGAGATAATTTTGATATTTCAACATGTGAAACTGGCAATTCAAAGCTCTCATGGCTAGAGTGGAAGAAGTATAAACTTTCTTTCCCCATCTATCCAAGGCCCTTTATCTGCAGGTTCTTGACAACAGAAGCCTTAACACCCTTAGGCCCCTGGCTAACAGTTTCTGGGTCTGCCCTAGGACTCTTAAAAAGATACTTATGAGCTTCAGGCACCCTGTAATACCTATCCGGTTTAACAGGAGCAGGAGGCAAAGAATCAGGATTAAGAGAAGCCTCTGCAAACACATCTTCCACCACATTCAGAACAGGAGGTATAGCTAAAGGCCTATGCTGGGGTAAAACAAAATTCCCTAAGCCTTTTCCTGGAATCAGAGAAATCCTGACCTTCCCATTTGAAATGCTCTCTCATGGAGTGAAGGGTCTCTGAAAAGAAAAATCCTCAGGAGGAGAAGCAGAAGGAGTAGAATCATCCACATCAGAATCAGAATAATGAGAATACTCCTGCAAGTCTTCAGTCAAGACTCAGACACATCAAGCCTGCTCATAATCCCCAACACAGGTTCCATCCTAGGCCTCTTATCAGGTGGTAATTAAAGTAATTAAATCCTCCGCCATTTTGAGCATGTGCTTCTTGGGCACAGCACCTGAAGAACTGGGAGTGACACCCACAGAAGCTAAACTAGACCTGCCTCTAGGAGAAGCCTTGGAAGCAGAAAGAGGGCCTAGACCCCTTAGGAAGGGAGGTACAGCCTGCCCTGCCTCCTGGGAGGCCACATCCTGTAAAATCAAAGTTTCTCCCTGGGTCTCCAGAGAAGCCTCCGTCGGAACCACCGGTTCCACTGACACCTCTAACCTAGGTTTAACTGCCTTGTCCTTGCGCTTCTTTGAGGAAGCCGGCCGGAGCATCCGATGGCATTTTGTAATGCTTCCCAAAGACCAACCTTGCACAATCCAACCTCATTAAACCTAGCACAAACATCCAACAACGTCGTGCTCAGGTCCTAAACAAGGTATACACAAATTATGGTAATCCCTATGCAGTATCTATTTACAAGAAATACAGTTGTTCACTTGACATCCAAACCACTGAGGCAAGAAAAACAAAATATTCCCCAACTTAACCAACTCTGACGGTCTGAAACCACTGCTTCTGCATCGGACCATGCGGCAAAAGACTGAGGATATGGCGTCGGTCATGCGCATTTGTACCCTGACGTTCTGATGTCAGTCGCCTTATACTCTGATATTCGGGCCGATCGAGGGACAGCGGACTACCCAAGTGTTAGGACTGCAGCAATGTGAGATGAAGAACATCTTCTTAACTGTTGATACTACCTACCCCCCCCTTTTATTCCATATCTTATACTATAAAATAATGGTTAAATTATCCATTCCAAGTCAAACAAAATTTTTACTCTTGGCCTCTCTCTTACCTACTCTAACTACTGCCTATCTATTAACCTCCTATGAACAACCATTATACCCCAACCTTCTCTTCCCCTCCAAATTCACTTCAACACCACTACTAGCTATCTCCCAAACCTACATCAACATCACATCTAGACCCTGCTACGTACAAGCCAAATATCATAGATTGGCCTATATTAAGTACATCAATCTAAATATTAGAAAATCACTTTACTATTTCTCTAAGTTTCACAACCCTACATATAGAATATACTTCCACGCCCTGCTAGATGGGGACATTCATCCTAACTCCAGCCCAAACAATACTCCAGCCACTGAACAAGGCAACTTTAACATTACTAGTACACAAGCCCCTACTAAACCTTCTAACTCACTCTATATAGCACATCTTAACATATGTAGCATTATCAACAAAATTGCCCACCTCCACGCCCTCTTAGATATCCACCTATTTGACATCCTATGTTTATCTGAAACACGGCTAAAACCTACAGTTAATGACAATGAAGTCACCCCACCTGGTTACAATATGCTCAGATTAGACCGTACAAACAAAAATGGGGGGGGGAGCAATCCTTTATAAAACAGAGCTACAAGTTACCACTGCAAACCTTAGACCACCTGTGTACAATAATGCTGAAATCCTCATTTCCAAATTTCAGATCAACACATGTAAATCCATATACATTGCTTGTATTTACCTTCCCCCTGGAAATAACATTAATACCCTTGAAAATATTCTAAACTGGCTGTCTATTAATCTTCCACAAGAAACTATAGTCCTTGGAGACTTTAATATCGACTGGAAGTCCTGTAGTGCTACACATCCTACCACCCATATTAACCTATATGGCTTCTCACAAGCTATTACCTCCCCAACCAGGATCAATAAAACCAATAACAAAGAAAGCACCTTAGATTGGATTCTTACTAATTCTCCTCTTCAAACATACAAAGTAGGAACCCTCCCTGATGATCTAAGTGACCACTCACTAACTTATAATCATCAGACACAAAACCAACATAACTTACTCAAATACCTTTAGGACAATACGGACCAAAAAACATTTTAATCCGGAACTATTCCAATCAGAACTTAAACACTAATTGGTTACCGCTAAAAGCCCTCCCACTAGACGAAGCAGTGGAATACTTTAATTCCACATTCTTAGCCATCCTTGACCATCACGCCCCATCACGCTCTATTAGAAACAAGGCTAAACCTGCCCCATGGCTCACAATAGCTACTAGGCAAAAAATCCTCCTTAGAAACCAATCTTGCGCTAAATGACACACTAAGAATTCTGCAGACCACCAAAACTTTAGACAACTTAGAAATATTACAAAAAAGCTATCGTCTTACATAAAAAAAAACTTTTACTTCCAACTACAGCATACTCACCAAAAGAATCCACAAACGTTTTGGTTTAGCATTAACAAACTACTACACCCAGGTCAATCTATCACACCTAACCCTCAAGGCTCCAACCTTGAGAATCCAACACAATCTGCCAACGCCTTCAATTATTTTTTTCACAGATGCCATCCAAACTCTTGCTAGTCAACTATCTCCAGGTACCTCAAATCTACTAACCTCTCCTACTTGACCACTTCCATCATTTCAGTTACAATCTGTTTCTACTTCCTTTATTTGCTCTCTTCTCCAAAAACTAAAACCTACCACCCCCTCTGCTGACCAACTACCAGCAGAATACCTGCAAAAAGGAGCCAAAGCCATAGCCTACCCCATTTCCATACTGATAAACAGAACCATAAGAGAAGAAACTATCCCAACTATCTGGAAAATCTCTCACGTCATCCCCCTACATAAAGGTGGTAACTCCAATGGCTTTTCAAACTATCGTTCTATAGCGTTACTCTCCCCACTGGCAAAAATAATGGAAAAATGCATCCATAAGCAACTACTTAACCATCTTATCCAAAATAACTTGCTCGCCAACTGTCAACATGGATTTAGAGCATTCCAAAGTACCACCACTGCACTGCTATCCATTACAAACTGCATTAATAAAAACCATAACAACAACATTCTTTCCTCTTCAGTCTTTTTATATTTATCTAAATCTTTTGATATGGTTAATCACTTTTAAATATATTGAAATCCCTTTCTCTTGAACCTTCAGGCTTAAACTGGTTCAAATCTTACTTAGACAACAGACAGCAGGCTGTACTATGGGACAACAATCTATCTACATACCTCCCCATTTCCCTTGGTGTTCCTCAGGGCTCCATATTAGGCCCACTGCTATTTTCCATTTTTATTAATGACCTCCACTTAGCAATTCCTCATGCCACCTGTATTCAATAAGCAGACGACTCCACTGTAATTTGTTCAGCCAATTCTCCTTCTGAGCTACAGTCCCTTACCCAAAAAGCATTTAATACAGTAGAATAATGGTTTTTAAACTGCTGCCTCCTACTAAACCCCCAAAAAACTAAACTTCTACTTTTTACTCCAACCCGAAAGTCAACCCCAGCTTACTTTACACTCATAGCTAAGAACAGCACTCTCATATCTCCTGACCCAACCACCAAACGTTTAGGAATAACTATAGATAGCAACCTGAACTTTGATACTCATATTAACAGTACAATAAAAACAGTCAACAAGAAATTGGGATCCCTCTATAGAATCAAACCCTTTCTTACACCATTAGCCAGGACCGCTATAGCTAGAACTCACTTAATCTCCACTCTACTCTATGCTTCACCTATATACACTAATCTTTCAAAAAACAACCTCAACAAACTGGCAATTTCCTATAATAATATTGCTAGATTTGCCACTGGCTTTCCTTTTAGAACTCATCATTGTAGCAATCTAAAACAACTAGGATGACTAAAGTTCCAAAATCAGCTTCTATTTCACCAGCTTGCTATTACCCATAAGAGCCTGTATCACCCCAGCAATATTCCTATACTCTCTACTCTCATTACCCCCTACAACAATCTTAAGAATCTACGCTCCTCAAATAAACTACTTATTAGTACTAGCAGATCGAATAACTTAGCAGGAGACTCTCTGTTCTCTAATTCTGTAGGAAATCACTGGAACCTACTTCCCACTGAACTCCTATCTCTGTCCTCAATAACACTTTTTAAACAGATACTAAAACTATTTCTTAGTACACATTGGTTATGCCCTTGTACTAACCCTGACTAACTTTTTTTTACTTTATACCTATGAATACTCTTCACCTTATACTATACTGCACTAACTACTGACTTCTCCTTAATGATCCATATAAACCATGATACTGCAATTTAATTCTATGTATATATGTATATAGTAAACAACTTTTTTGCACATCACCTTCACTATTTGTATCATGCTCACCATTAGTATTGCACTTTTTTAATAACAGCTGCGTCAAGATTGTACTGTTGCCACATTATTGTACTTTTTTAATAACAGCTGCGTCAAGCTTGTACTGTTGCAACATTTATTAGTATATTGTGTGTGTTGGAGCTTTTCTCCCTGGGCATCTACTGAAAATGGACATGTATCCAGTTAGACTAGCCCGGTCAACAAATGTAAAATAAAAAATAAATAAATAAAAATACATTTTATAAAGCTTTTTTAAGAATGTTTTTATTAATTTAACATATTTACAATATATACACAGAAAGGAAAAAATTCAGCATCAAATACTATTATACAACGTTAGGAATACATTGAATCAAGGTAATCTTATACTTTTTTACTTCTAATGATGCCCTTAAGGCAAAAGCGCTTAGAAATTAAATTATATTTGTTTATTCAGCTGTGCTGTTTCCAGTCCATCATTTCAGCTGTGGTCTGCTGGACGAGTCTGGTGTGTTTTTTTTGCCATTGGAGTTTCACCTTATATTGGGCAACCTACAATTGGTTACTAATGTTATACAATTAACACATTAAGAATCTTGGTATTTCAATAGCACATTTCAAGGCTGTCTCAACCACTAAAAGTCTTAGCATTATTTATAGATCTTATTATGATCACTTCTTTTTCAGTTTTACATAGTATTGTTGTTAAATTTAATTCTCTGAATGCAGCAACTGAGTTTGATTTCAATTTTTGTAATAACTTTTCTAGCTACTGCCAATTAACTCCATAATATTTTTTTGTTGTTTGGCTTTTACAAATAAAGTGGAACATTCATTAGCATTATTGATCTAGTTAAAGAAGAGTTATCAGAACATAACTCCATAAAAAATGCTTATCTTCCCAATATTCATTTAATTTTTTTACAATCCATAAACATATGTGTCCAGTCAGCTTTTGCAACTTTATTACATCTCCAACAAACTGAAGAAGTCATTTTACTAAACTCAGAGATTTTATATGGAAAACAAACAGTCAATGCATATATTTCCACATAAAAAACTTTCCAGTATAAACTTGAAGAACTTTGACTAACTGATTTAGGTAAACTTTTATTCTTACCATCTATTGAGTCACTAAATCCACTACTATCTAAAACATTCCAGAATTTTGCATAAATGTTATCATTAGTATTTATAATTACCTTATATAACTTTGACAACCTTCTGGTGTAGTCAGTTTACCTTCAATGATAGCATTCATATATTCATAAAATTGGGGGATAGTGTTCGGTTTCTCTTCACTCATTATCTACAAATTAATTTAATTTCTAGATATTAGCTAGTTAACAGATTCATTAAATTATAATCTTTCATTAAATATTCTAAATATTCTGGTGACTTAGCTTTTCCTTTTTGAATGCAAATCGGACTATAATACTAATCTGTTCCTTTTTAATAAATTCATTTTAACACTATTCTGAGTTTCTCTAAAGCTAGAGGTTTGTGCAATGTAGAAGCATAAAAAGTTCCATTTTGATATTAATGAAGTTTTAAAAACATATTTCTTAACTGTTTTAAGAATTTATTTAATATATGAAAAGTCTATAGATTGAAATTAATTTCCTTCTAATTTATCATATTTGATAAACTAATAAGAATTTAGGATAATCTGCTCCTAGATGAATTTCCATTGCCTAGTGTAGGCTGAGTCTATCCAGATTATAATAGAGTTAAAATTTGCAGCAAATAATAAGATTCTACATCTGGGAAGCTAATACCACAATACTCCCATAATCATATATGACTTCTATAAGCAAGTCTTGGCTTTTTAGGATACAATAAGAATGAAGTTAACATCTTTTCCACTCAAAGTTTATATTAAAGCTATTAAATGCAATATTATATGTACTATCCTGGGTAATATAATAATTTTAATAAATACTAACCTATCCTCAAAAGTAAAAAAAAAAATTCCTTTTTTAATAAGTAACACTTCAATTATTTTATCAAAATTATTATTAATAATCTTACTCATATCTTGATAGTTTTTTTATTCCTAAATATTTTAGTTCTTTCTCTTCCCAATTATATTTATGCATATCTTTAAACTTACTATCTAGCAAATGATTTAACACTAAAGTTTCAGTTTCATTAATATTTAATTTCATCAGTGATACTTCTTGAAACTTTTCAATTTCCTCCTTTCTTCAACTGGATAATTTAAATCTCCTATAGTTAAGAAAATATCTGCAAAAGGTGTACTTTTGGTTGACAATCCTTGTTAATTGCGAATCATCAATTGTTTTTCATTGCTTCTTATACTATTAGCTACGGGTTTGATAACTAATGCAAATAGTAGAGGGGGCAAGGGACCCCTTGTTTTGTGTCTTTGTTTAAAGTGAATCATTGAAAGATGTAAGATTAAGTTTTAACATAACCTTTGGAGTCTTTCTACATGTTTTTTAATAGTCCAATAAAATGTTCTGAAAATTTAACCACTTCTAATGTTTTAAACAAGTAGTTCCAATCTACAGAATCAAAAGCTCTCTTGATATCTAAGCTAATTAGGGTCAATTTCTTGTTCATTCTTTTTGCTAAATCTAAGATAGTTACTGCCCTTTTTGTATTATTATACATTAATCTGTTGACTATAAATCCTTTGCAATTTTCAATTAATATATGTACTATATCTCAATCTTGTAGCAAAGATGGAAGTAGATATTTTATAGTCTACATTTAATAGTGAAATAGGTCTATATGAGGAATCCAACTTATTTTCCTTTTCTTATTTAAACATAGGTGAATTACAGAAAATTTCCATGAGGGAGGAATTACTTTGTCACTCTGGATTATCCTGCAAATGTCACTGCATAATTCTAAAATATTTAATGGAAGCAGACTATATAATTCAATACTTAAATCATCTAACACTGGAGCATTACCATTTTTCCCTTTTTTAAAGCTTCTTTAACTTCTATTATGGTAAAAACGCGTATGCAACAGAAATATTTGTTGGCCATTAAGTTTATTAGTAACATTTTTAAGTACTTGGCAATTTTGTAAACATCAGGAATATTATTTTTATCTTTGTTATGATCCTCTGGAATTTTTTAAAAATATTAAGCATTTCCTCTATGTCTGAAATAAGCTTATTAGTGTGAGGATTTCTGATATTATTGATTTGTGCCTTTTTGTTTAACATTTTACTTCAAAATATTTACATAGATTAGCTAATTGAAGTCAATTGTGCAATTTTATTTTTTCTAAAGCTATATCCACTTTATGTGCTAAAACTGTTTGATATTTTGTCATTAGTTTTTTTTTTAATGACTTCATAATTATTTAATTTCTTTGTTGTTCAAACCTGGATTTGTGTATTTCATCTTATATTTCTAACAACTCTTTATTCCACTCTTTCATTTTATTACTAGCCCATCTTCACACATTCCACCTTTAATATACATTTTTACGGAGTTCCATAGTATGCTTTTACTGATCTGATCATTATCATTCAAAGATAAAAAAATCTTGATTTATTCCTTAAGGTAACTCTAAATTCTTTTAATTTATAAATAATCTGAATTTTTCTTATATCCTGAATATATTTAGTGCATTATAATCAGATAAAGGACAAGGAATACTTTTAAAATAATTCACTTTATTAAGTAAATCTGTAGAGGCATAACTTTTATCAATTCTAGCTGGACTCCCATGAGCAGAAGAATAATGGGAGAAGAACCATGACTTATCTTCTGCTTTTACTATTAAATCAACTAAATTATTATTACTAATCCATCTGTTTAGCGGTTCAGCTGATGGCAATATTTGAGCTTTCTTCTATTCACTTGTATCTGCAATACTGGGTATGCAGTTAATATATCCTGCTAAAATGAAACTACCCTTCAAATGACTTTGTATTAAGCTTAAGTGATCTTCAGTCACTCTTGCACCTATTCCAGGGATCCAGTAATAATTAGCTAGTGTATACAGTCTGCCACTATATCTAATTACAAATGTATACGTTCCTTTGGGATCATTAATGGATTCCATGACCTTAGGAATTGCAGTATATTTTCACCAAAGTATAGCAGCTCCACTCCTCTTTTTGTTAAGAAAAGAAGATAACATTTCATAACATAAGTTATTTAAATGTTGTACCTCTATCTACTGAGTCTCTTACAAGAATATGTCTCCTCTATTCAATTTTAGATATCCCATTAATGATTTCCTTTTTTTGCCATTACTTAATCCATTAACATTAATAAATAGATTATTTCTTTTAAAAGACATAACACATTTAACCACCATATTAATTTAATTACATGTAAGACTGTGACACATTCCTCCAACACTATCTTAACATTCCACTTTTTTAATTCTTACTTTCTGCAAACTACACTATTAAAACTCATAAGTAACATAAACAAGGGCAAGTCTACAACTATAACTGCTTATATATTGTTAATAAAACACAATCTGCCATGGATACCAAAGTTCCTAGTTTGCATATTGAATACACAAACTACTACACTATCTTTTTACCTACTAGTACCTAAAAAATTGTCAAAAAATAGCCTAAAGCTACTGTGACTTACAAATACTTAATATAATATTATATACAAGTAAAAACGAATAAGAGACTATTAATTTAGTAATATAGTTTGCCATTTAAAACTATTCTCCCCATTATTTCATAAAAGTTTAATAATCATTTTCTATTAATCACAAATATTAAACAATCCAACAAAGTATACAATATGCCTATTTATATAATAGTAGTATAAATTATCCGGTAAATATTCCTAAATTATTCGCTCATTCAACATTATTATAACTAAAAAAAATAAATAAGTAGACAGAGCGGGACCTGAAGAGATAAAGATATCTATAAAGTGACACGTGACAAGTAATCTTATCACACCAAACTGTTATACAAAAAGGAAATCACTGCACATATATATTTATCATGCTAAAAGATACACAATTAATTTTAAAGTACATGTGTGTATATCTCAAAATTGTATAAAACTCAACATGACAAACATCAAAATATTTAAAAATCCTTTAGCTTATTAAACTACTCCATAAAAATGTATACATTACTGAAGTCAATGAGAATGTCTTGCTATTTCTATGGAGTCAAAAAATATCTGCAATCTACATTGTATTCAAAAGTTACAATGTGCTTAATTCATATCCTGTTATCTCTTTATGGGTTCAAACATATTGAAACATATACTTTACTTTCTATCAAAATCGATGTACTGATTCAGCAACATAACACTTAAATTTCAGCTCTAACTTATGAAATTAGTTATTTCAGGTTGTCTTAGTGAATCTAATAACATACAATATGCAAAAAGCTTCAAAGTTCACATGACCACGCTTTAAATTTCAGCTTTCAGATTATTTTCAACTATTTTATATGCTTTTCTATGTAAATTATAGGAGATCTTGTAGGTTCACATTTCTGTCATATGCAGGTATATGCAATACCTATCTTCCTTATAAGCAGTTTCTTATTTAAATATATTTTTTTCTGTTTTATTTTCCCACTAATATACTACCTCATTCTATATAGCTTGTATTTCTAAAGTCTTCCATCAAAAGCTATTTAATCATCAGCTCTGTATTACAGATTATATATTGTGTATATATTTCTTAACTTAATGACCCTGCTCTTTAATAAATCTTACATATTAGATATTTCATTACTTGTGTATTTGCAAATTATTCATAAGATGTTTGCTCTTATTAATTCTAGTATTAAAGCAATCCTGACTACATACAAAAGAATTAATGCTTGTTTAATTTGAATTCTTTAGTACATTTTGTAGTATGCTGGCCTCTAATAATTCTTAGAAAGTTTTATTAAGAATTCTCAAAGGAAGACTTGACACATGCCCTTTTTATGTATAGGTACTAAATGTAGACTTTTATAGGAATTTGTCACAGTCTGGCAAGTTGCATTAAACTGTGTTTCCACTAGAGATTTTCCTTCAGGGTGAGGAATGCAGTACATATTCAATGGATACCTTTACTGAGATTTCATCACATTAGAAATACAAAAATAATTACTTCATTACACTAGGTGACTCTGTCACTTACTATAGATGGGGAGGCAATGTAGTGGTATCAAATTCAGCAAAAAGCTGCATTTTAATCCTTAAAGGAAACCAGCTCTTCCAGCATAGAGGCATAAAGCCCTTACTACAACATAGGTGATTCCAGCTCAATCAGTGGCTCAGGCACTTGCAGTAGCTGGAAGGGTTTTGGTAAGAATGATGTAGAGGCATGTGTCAGGGCACAAAGTCATGTGGTACAGTCTTCAGTGGAGATCAGGGACCTCACACGAGCACGGACTCCTAGAGGGACAGAGCAACCCTGAGGGCTTAGGTCACTTTTTGATGCATGACATTCCCTCGCTGGTTCCCAATGCACATCAAACCCTGCAGCATGCTACTGGGTATACATCATGGGATAAATAGAAAACAGAAAAAAAAAAAAACCTGAAAACCTGAAGGCTGCCTCAGTGGTGGTCCCTCTTGGCTGGCTGTTGCCCCTGGGGAAAGAAGAATAAACGGGACAACTGACAGTGAGGGACTGAAGTTCAGCAAGCAACAGGGAAACAAAAAGTGCCCTCCCCAAAATCCTTAAAGATGTAATAGCAATATGTGTATTTTGTAACCAAGTATCTTATAACTCTCTGAACAGATTTAATGAATTTCACATGGGGAATACTATATGACAGTTTATACATAGGAATCAAATGCAAGACTTAACAGATATTTCAGTGTCATAGTCTGGCATGTTGCATTATACTCTGTTGAAGATAGGAGTGGATTTATAACTTTTACAAAGAGTGAGGAATGCAATACACATTTAGCATAGATCTTTATTAAGATGGCAGTAAATAAGAACTTAAAATATATATTTTTATATAAAAGCCAAACTTGTCATGGCCAAAACTGCATGTAGTGAATGAGCAAAGTAATGGAGTAGAATTCAGCAATAAGCTGCCCTGAAGTCCCTAACTGTAAAATAGCAATCTTTGGTGTATTTTTACCTCAGTCGCCCTGCTAGACAGGAGTCCAGGGAAGTAAATACTGTGGGAAGAAACAGCCATGGAATTGTTAAGGTTAAGCTTGTATAGGCCCTAGGGCTGATAGCCTAGTACCAACCTATGAACCTGAACATCTTTTTATAATTCACAAAGTTTTATTAAGAAATGATACAGCTCCACTGTAGTGAAGAATAAAGCCCTGAGGTAACCTAGGCAAGCCAGGATCCACTAGCGATCTAGGTTCTTGAGAAGCCAGCCATATATTGTAGGAGTGAGCAGCCAACATAACTCAGCCATTCTTGGGTGATGAGTGATGGATGCTGACTGACAGTCTGCGATGGTGGCTTCTAAGCAAATGCAAGAATGAATACACCACACAGCAGGACACATTACACGTAAAGGACTGTCAAGAAATACTTTAGGCTGTGTCTAGAATGACAAGTGGAATCAAACATATACAGCATCGATAAATTACTGCAATTCCATCTGTAACAGTTTTTGCAGTAGGGTAATTATGGGGTGATACGCAATTAGGGTCCCTAAGCAGATATGCCTGCCTAGGTGATAATACCAAAATAAGAAAGATGTAATAGTCAGCAGGTAATGTGAAACATGCCTACATTTTTAATAACTCAAAGGGGGATTGATTGAAAGTATTTTATACATTTGTAGACTTTTACTGTGACAGTCTGGCATGTTGCACTGTACTCAGTTTTGATATGGGATAGGCATCTGATTTCTCTTCATGGCAGAGAATGCAGCACATATCAAGGAAATATCTTTATTATGTTGTCACTACATTATAGGTAAAAATCATATATTGAGTTGTCACATTAGAGGTATAAATCATAACCAGTACATTTTACCAGGCAAAATAGATTATTTGTTAGTGGAGTCATGCCATGACCAAAATGTCCTGTACTGAAGTAGGCAATGAGATGCAGTCAAATTCAGAACATTATTGTACCAAAATCAGTAAAAGCAGACAATATAAAAATTGGTCTATTATAATTCCCTTACAGTTTTTTGTGGAATCTCAGAAGGGGCTGACAAGCAAACGTTTATAAACTTTAAGTGTTGGGTTTTATAGGAATTCCACTGCTGATGCTGAGCATGTTGCGTCTTCGTTTCCATTCTGGATGGCTACGTCACTTATTTTTCAAGGTGAAAAATACAGCAAATGTCCAAATGCATAAGGACTGAGCCATCATTACATCAAAAATAAAAAAAAAATGTGTATATTTCATAAATAAGGAAGTTCACTGGCAAAGAATTTATTCTTGCTTGTCTACCAAATTTTCACTTGTATCAAGCAGTGTACAGTAAGATTGAAATCACCAAATAAGTGAATTTTGTAATGGAGTCATAACACCTTTTAGGGGGAATAACTTGCTGGAACATTCCAAAATGTTTTGTATTTGGTAGTATAGGACCATATCATCAATCAGTAACCCAACATTGCCAAGTCGCTGCTCTGCTTTTAGATACTTGGCTCTCAAAGTACAGTTGTGTGAGTTAACTTACCTTAACAGTAGATGTTGCAGTAGTCTAAACTGCGTGGGTTATATACTACCAAGGATGTGAGAGACTCCCCAGACTATGGAATAGACTGCCCATACATGTCAAGCAGAGCGCTTCTTTGGCCCTCTTCAAAAGGAACCTTGATGACTGGATGGGAGATAGGAATTTCACCCCGGTGGTCATGTCAGTCGCCCTGTTAGACAGGGGTCCAGGGAAGTAAATACTGTGGGAAGTAATAGCCAGGGAATTGTTATGGCTAGGCTTGTATAGGCCCTAGGGCCGATAGCCTAGCACCAACCTATGAATCTATGATAGCAAGCCAGCATCCAAAGCTTTAGGGTACTTTCCACAAAAAAGTGACTAGGGTGCCAGACCTTCAGAGCTTTTTTGCCTCTGAGAAAGGGAGGTTAGAGACCTGTCTATAAAGTATACACCTGGAAAGTACAGCTGTATAAGGGAAACTTACCAAAACAGTTGATGTTCTAACAAATTGTCTTTCAGCAGCCAATGTTATATGGTCTCTAACCCCTCTGTAACTAGCCATCTTCCGCAAAGCTAACAGTGACTCCCACTAGTTACAACTGTCAGGACTTCAATAAAAAGACAGCTGGAGCATAAAAAGCTACAGAGCATTTTTTGCCAAGGTGGGAAGCAACAGCCCTGAAAAACAATGCAGAGAACTAAGCAATTACCATACAAAAAAGTGTGGGCAAACCCACACCCTGCCAATGCCAAAAAATAAATACAAGCAAGAAAAAGGGGCTGGAGGGAGAGGAGACTATTGTAATGGTGATCTGTTAAAACATCTAGTGTTATGAAAAGTTTGACTTACACAGCTGTACTATGTTGAAATACAGATTACTGCTGTACTAGCCTAAGCTATGGGTAGATTACCATAGCATAGGGAAGAAAAGGACAAATAGGGGGATAGCCAATAAACGAAGACTCCAGTTGCTCATGCAGAATGACCATAGCAAAGCCTGTTCTGGACCTGGAGAAGGAATTCATTCTGTAATGCTTTATGAAAGTGTATATAAAAGACCATGTTGCTGTCTCTAGAATAATTCTAGAGTGCACCCCTTTCCAGAAAGCCATTGAAGAAGTCAAAGCCCTTGTGGTATGGGCTGTAATCCTGCCTAGAAGTGGCTCATTTTGGCAACTATAACAAATGGCAATAAGATGAGACATCCACCTGAAAATGGTCTATTTTGAAACTGGTTATCCTTTCATCTTACCTTCACAGGAGACAAATAGTTGATCAGCTTTTATGAAGGTTTGAGTTTTGTCTAGGTAGTATCTGAGCTGCACTTTTGACATGTAGAATATGAAGAATGTTTTCTCCCTTGTTCCTTACTTCAGGAAGAAAAAACTGGAGATTAATAGTCTATTTTAAAGTAAACCTTGAGACCACCTTAGGCATAACAATAGGATATCTTAAAGAAGCCATGTCCCTGTGGAAAACGAGGTAGGGTTGATTCGGCATAAGAACTCGCGAGTCAGATAATCTCCTAGCAGATGTCAGAGCAATATATAAAAGAGTCTTCCAAGTTAAGAATTTCATTTCAGCCTCAAGAGCTGGTTCACATGAAGACAGAGAAAATTTCTTGCATACAAAGTTCAGATCCCAAGGAGGAGCCATCTATTTTCTAGGTGGACAAGTATGCAACACCCCTTTCAGAAAATGTTTAACTTGAGCATTATGGCAGACATGAATAAATGTCAGACAAATGTAATTTAACAGAAGAATACAAAAGACTACTGGAGAGTAACTTACAGAAATAGTCAAAAAACAGGGGCAACCAGGTCTTAGGAGGATCCTGGTTCTGCAACTGACACCAAATAGAAAATCTTTTCCAAACCAGAGCAGCGTTACTAGAACAACTTGAAACTCAAAAATAGTAACGCCAGAAGCGGAGTTCCAAGGAATCTACTGAGAGGTTTTAAATTTTAAAAGCACATTTATTAAAACAGTTGCATTACACACTAAGCACTTTCATCCTACATACACAGAACTTCATCAGAATGAAAATAAAAAGCATTGCAAACACCTATATATATATATATATATATATATATATATATATATATATATATACTAAATGTCATGGCCAATAATTCAATTAAGACACTTAATTAAACATTCCGGCTAATAAAACATTACATGATGGTTAAGAGTTTAAAAAGGCATATTCAAATACTAAAAAGTGCTTAAAACATACTTAAAAGTTATATACGTTATGTGTTGGTTAAAGCTTAATAAAAATGAATCGTTAAAAATTTGTCTACCTCCCTGGTTTTATACCATCTTAAAACATGAATAAATGTACTAGATAAAACAATATGTATAATGCCTGCATTTTTAGACTAGCTGACCTTATCTGCTAGACTGATTGGATGGAGGTGTTCTCATTTAATCCTGGAAAACATGCTGCTTGCAACCTAAGTTGCCATCTCAAGTCCTTATTTTCCAGGCAATTTTTCACATCAGCTCCCTTTCAGTAAGGTTTAATTTGTTCCAGGATCCCAAACTTAAAATTAGTAAAGGAATGACAAGTCTTAGCATTATTTTCATTTCCCTTGCTGATATCGTGGTTGTACTATGTGATTTTTGAGGGCCCTCGCTGTACAAAGAGAGATAAGCTGAAGAAGAAAAGTGTATTTAAACCACAACTGCATCCTATTGTTGGTGTGTTTGAGAAGGCAGTTACAGATGATTTGTACAAGTTTCATTCCAACTAAAATAATTTTACACATTGCCCAAATTTAAAGAAGGAAGAGAAGGAATTATTTGATTCTTTACAGAATGACAAATCTGTTTGTATTATGAAATCTGATAAAGGTGAGGGCACCATTCTTTTTGACGCTTTAGGTTATTCTGGAAACATGTCTGATATTTTCATGTTTTGCAGGGTAGCAGACCAGATATTTAAGAATTCATTTTTATTTTTAACCAACATATTATTCATATAACGTTTAAGCATGTTTTAAGCAATTTTTCGTAATTGAATAACCCTTTTTTAAACTCTTAACCATCATGTAATATTTTCATCAGCTGGAATGTTTGTGTCTTAACTGAATTATTGGCTGTGACATTTAATATATATACAAGTGTTTGCAATGCTTTTTATTTACATTCTGATTAAGATCTTAATGTGATGTGACTGTTTTATTAAATGTGCTTTTAAAATTTAAGACCTCTCAGTAGATTCCTTGGAACTCGACTTCTGGTGTTACAATTTTTGTGTTAAAACATCTTCTCCACTTGCACAAAATAGAAGTTATGTCCTTACCATAACGTTCCATGTGGAGTGTTCATCTCGCCTTTGTTCTTGCACCTGGGTTCGGAGCCGATCCTTGGCTCCGTGTCGGCTGCTTGGCAAAGCTCTGCATCGAGAAGAATCTCGAGACCAACCTATCTCCCACAATTCCCCTCTGCCTTTACCTCAGATCTAGTTTGCAAACAAACCAGAACCCAACGGGAGTGAACACACAACATACATGCTAAGGCATAGCTGAAAAACAGCCGTAACAACTGAGAGGAACAGAAGCGGGAGAACCAAACCAGACACCTAAACTGGACGTTCTTCCTGAGGGTGGGAGGGTGGGAATGTAAGAACAAAGGCGAGAAGAACACTCCACATGGAACGTTATGGTAAGGACATAACTTCTATATGTGAGAGTGTTCAATCTCGCCATTTGTTCTTACACCTGGGTACTGTCCCTAGCTCCATGATCCTGAAAAACTCACGGAAGAACGTTCCTGAGCACAGTGGAACCAAAGGTTGCCCTGTCCCTGGAAACCCTATCCACTTTGTAATGAGTAATGAATGTATGTGGTTTAGACCAAGTGGCAGCCGCACAAATAGTGTCCAATGGTAGGCGGGCCGCATGAGCCAGGGATGTAGATATTGATCTAGTAGAATGCCCTTTGGGCTTGACAGGTAAGCTCTGCTCAGAAGCAGTATAAACAAAAATAATACAATCGGATAGCCATTTGGAAAGGGTTCGTTTCGTAACTGCCATGCCCTTTCTGCTGTCCGCAAAGGCTATAAAGAGCTGATCTGTTTTTCTGTGATCCTTTGTTCTATCCAAGTAAAACCTGAGTTGTCTATGAACATCCAACTTGTGTAACATATATTCCAACTTATTGGAATGGTTCTTGAAAAATGTGGGGAGCTCAATGGACTGATTAATGTTATTGACGGAGCAAACTTTGGGAAGAAAGGATGGATTAGTGCAAAGAGATACCCTATCAGGGTGAAAGATCAAATATGGGTGTTTAACGGAAAGAGCTTGAAGTTCCGATACCCGTCTGGCTGATGTGATAGCTACCAGAAAGAGGGTTTTCCATGATAAAAACTTCAAAGAACAGGAAGAGGCTGGTTCAAAGGGTGGTAACATTAGCTGTGATAATAGAAGATTCAAATTCCATGGTGATGTAGGAATCCTGACTGGTGGCATGATATGGAAAGACCCTTTTAGAAAGGCCTTACAAAGTCTATGAGCCATAATAGGCGCCCCATTTTCTCCCACATGAAAGTTCGAAATGGCAGCCAATTGAACTCTCAAAGTGGCAGGAGAAGCTCCTTGGTGAAATAGTATGGATAGAAACTCCAAGACTCTGTTCAGTGGGGCTATTAGAGAATCCAAATGTTGTGTAGTTGCCCAGTGTACAAAACGCTTCCACTTACTAGTGTAAATTTTTGTAGTGGAAGCCTTATGAGAAGCCACTAGAATATTTTGAACCGCAGGGGAAAGAAGATCAGACCTGGCTAAGAAGGGAAGCAGAGCAGCCAAGCTGCTAGTCTGAGGGAGAGAAGCGACGGGTGGGGAGCCCCTGATGAGTGGGTCAGTAGATCCGGCTCTGGGTCCAGGATCCAGGGTTCCCGAATTTGGTGTGCTTGAAGAAAAGGAAACCAAATTTGACGAGGCCAGAATGGGGCAATGAGGATTATTGTCCTCTCCAGGTTGTTGGCTTTCTGTAGAAATTTTGCAATCAGAGGTATAGGAGGGAAGGCGTACAGGAGGCCCGGGGGCCAATCGTGAATCAGAGCGTCCCTGGGGACTTCCCCTGGAGGGGGTAATAGGGCAAAGTAGCTTCTGCATTTGGCGTTCATTGGAGACACAAACAGATCGCAGCAAGGCTGGCCCCACTTGCGAAATATCTTGTTCGCAATTGTTCGTTTGAGGGACCACTCGTGAGGTAACAGGATGGCTCTGCTCAACCTGTCCGCTATGACGTTGGATAACCCCGGGATATGCGTTGCTATCAGAAAGCGACCCGTGGACTCTGCCCATTGCCAAATTCTCATGGCCTCTCTGCATAGTTGATAAGACTTGGTTCCCCCTTGTTTGTTTATGTACCAGACTACGGACATGTTGTCCGACTGAACTGCAATGGTCCCTAGAGATAGAAGGGGAAAAAAGTGTTGCAATGCTAGAAACACTGCCCTCATCTCTAGAACATTAATGTGCAGATTGTACTCCAATTTGGTCCATTCGCCTTGGACTGTCTGTCCCTGAAAGATGCCCCCCCACCCTATCAGGGAAGCGTCTGTGGTCACCGTAGCTGTCGGCGTGGGTAACACAAATGGTCGGCCGCTGGAGAGACTGCAAGTCTGAAGCCACCAAGACAGGTGCGATTTGCAGATGTTCGTGATGTGAATTTCATGTGTCAGGGGTAACTGTTGGAATGACCATTGTGCAAATAGCAGCCATTGAAGAACTCTCATGTGCAGTCTTCCCAAGGGTATCGCAATGAGGGAAGCTGCCATGAGACCCAAAACTTTCAGAACCAGTTTTGCTGGGGATTTTTTGGACAACAGGAGAAGAGATATATGATTTTGTGGAGAGGCTATTCTTTCTGGAGGAAGCCTTAGAATTGAGCAACGCATATACAATTCTGCTCCTATGAATGAGATATGCTGTGATGGCTGTAATACAGATTTTTCGAAATTTACGGAAATTCCGAGATGAACACAGAGTTCTAGTGTGTAATCCCTGGCCTGAATCAGTCGACGCCCGGTGGTGGCAGTAAGGAGCCAGTCGTCCAGATATGGAAACACCTGGAATCCTAGGCATCTCAAGTGAGACGCTACCACTGCCATACATTTGGTGAAAACCCTGGTGGCTGAGGTCAGACCAAAGGGCAGGGCTCGAAACTGAAAGTGACTGTCTCCCAGCCGGAAGCGCAAGTGATCCCTGGACACTCTGGCCATTTTGATGTGGTAGTACGCGTCCTTTAGATCTATTGAGCACATTCAGTCGTCCTTCTGTAAGAAAGGAAGGATCGATTGAAGCGTGACCATCCGGAACTTTTCTTTCTTGATGATGGTATTGAGTTTGCTTAGGTCCAGAATTGGCCTCCAGTCCCGTCTTTTTTGGAACTAAAAAGAACCTTGAGTAAGTTCTGAATCCTCTTTGGTCCACCGGGACTGGTTGGATGACTCTTTTTTCTAGCAGCTTTGAAATTTCTATAGCTGCAGGGTCTCGCAGATGGGGCGGTACATCTGGGAGTCTTTTCTCTTGGAAATGGGGGCAATAGGAACGAATTCTGTAACCTCTGGTAACAATGCTTTTTACCCAATTGTCTGATGTAAAACTTTGCCAGGCCTGAGGGTATAAAGCTAAGCGACCCCCGACTGCCTCCAGAGCAGGACAGTCGGGCCTCCTCTCAGGAGTGCTGGAAAGGTTTCCCGGGGAGTGTATCCCTGTCACCTTGGTTTTGCGGACCCCCTCTGCCGCCAGGGCGACGTCCTCCACCTCTGCCCCCCCTCTGCCTCTAGAGGGGGCATCACCCTGTGTGCCTGGGAAAGAGCCTTGAGGTTTTCGAAACCACATTTTTCCACCACGTTGCCCTTTGGGGTACGGTCTGGATGGGGTGGAAAAACAGACTCCGACAGCAGACAGAGTCTCTCCCTCTTGCTCACACCAGGTAAGGGTCTCCTTTACTTTTGGGCCAAAGAGAGTGGCACCGTCAAACGGGGCGTTAGTAAAGGAAGACTTGAAGGCTTCCGCAAAGGAACATAAGCGCATCCAGGATTGTCTACGAAGAGCAATCACTGAAGCAGCAGCCCTACTCGATCCTTCGGCTGCATATGAAATGAGCCTCATGGACGAGTTCACAATAGATGTAAGGGTATTGAGTTGTGCTGTAACTTTCTCTGAGACAGCAGCATCTGTAGTACCCTGGAGGGTATCTCCCAACTCTTTGATTAGATCCCTCTGTAACCATGTGAAATGGGTCAAATAGTTCAGCGATCGCATGAAAAAAGCCGCTGAACTAAAAATGTGCTTCCCACACCTGTCCATAGTCCTAGAATCTCTGTTAGGAGGATGGACAGATGAGGAAGATTCAGACATCTCCTTTTTAGTGGCCGCTGCCACCACCATAGCGTCCACTGGAACTCCTTTTGTGAGATAAGCCTTGTCTTGGGGGGTAGTACTATATTTATTAGGCTTTCTAGGGACTGGCTCTACTGTGTCGGGTGTCTCCCACACCCTTCGAGCAATCAGTTCCATCAACTCATCGAAGGGTGGAGTGACCCAGGAGGAGGAAGGGCGAGCACCGAATGCCTTCAGCAAGACTGACTCATCCTCAGAAGGGGGTAGGGCTTGCCAATCACCTCTCTGTTTTAGGATCTCCAGGATGTCAGAAAAGGAGACATCCTCTGAGGGTGATTTCGGGGACCCTTCTGACTCATCTAAGTCAGTGTCCGATGTCAAGGATTCTTGTGGAGAATCCAAGTGTCTCCTCTTACACAACCTTTTCCTCGGAACTTCCTCGGGGGGGGCATCCGATGAAGCCTCCGAGGAAGAGGGGGCTCCCTCTGGGGGCGGCTGAGACACCGGTGCTCGACGCTTTGATGTAGCCGTGGGTGCAGAGGAGGATAACGGACCCTTATGGGAAGGAGAAGCTGTATCTGCAGAAGTGGTTGTCTGAGTCGACAACACCTTCCTCATGAGGTGGAAGGCCCCCGGGTCCCGAGTCGAGGAATCCCTCGGATCCGAAGAAAGCGGAGGGATCCCCGAGATGGGGACCAAGGGCATCGACCCCGAGGACGGAGCCGAGTCGATCCGAGCTGAGGCACCGAGAGGGAGAGTCGGAATCGAAATATTGGTCCGACTCTCGGTCCCCGAACCAAGGATGGCTCGTCAGCTCCGTGATTCTGGTAATGGGTCCGTCGGAGTCGAGGTGAACGATGCCGACCGAGAGAAGGACGGTTCCGGCACCGAGGGCTCCACGATCATCAGATCAGCCTCTCCCGGCTCCGAAGACTGAACAGGTCTCAGAGGAGGAACAGATGGAAATAAGGGAAGGCCTTCGAGTCTCGACACCAACTGGGAAGAGACTGAGATGAGTTTGGACAAGGCCGTATTCTCCATCAATTTCTGCACCACGCGGTCTACATCGGTGTCGGAGAGGGGCCTAGAAGAACGCATCGAAGGAATCGAAGACGGAGCCGACCTCAAGAGCACAGGAGGTGGAAGCTCCGTCACCGGTTCCAAGACTCGAGGCTCGGTAACAGACAAAAGTTCAACACTCGGCCCCGAGGTCTGTGGAACCGGTGAGCGAACTTTAAATGAAGAGCTCGGAGCCGATGACATGGGCTCCGAAGTCTTTGATTCCTTCGAGGATTTAAATGTCTGGTCTGATGCATCCAGAGCCTCTTGGAATGCAGGCTTCAAAAGGCCTCTATCCATGAGTTTCCTGCGCCTATCTGTCATGACCCTTCCACTGAAAGAATGACAAATGGAGCAGTCTTCTTGCAGATGGAGAGGGCCAAGACAGTAGACGCAGGAACTATGGTTGTCTGTGACAGACATTTTCTGTCCACATTGGCACCGTTTGAAGCCTGACTTAGCTTTCTCAGACATAATTACAATAAAAGTCAAATCCAGTAAGACTATATAGCACACAGTCTTGAACAGACAGTAACAGTCAACAATAATGTCAAAGCCAGTAAATTCAGTCAAATCCGGTAGTTTGTCAAATCCAGTAGTAGTTTGTATAACTTATATAAGTTCTATAAGTCTTATAAGTTTTATAAGTTTAGAGGGTGGGGTAGGCCCCGAGGGAACTAACTTATTATATATATATATAAAAATATATACGTACTCGAAGAAAGCCCTCGACTCACTACACACACACACAAAACTTAAAGGTAAACTAGAAGAAAAATTATCTAAAAATGTTAGATAAAAGTAATCTTATCTGTCAGGTGGTCCGAGCTCATCAAAAATGATGCGAACGTTGCAGTGGCAAACTAGATCTGGGGTAAAGGCAGAGGGGAATTGTGGGAGACAGGTTGGTCTCGAGCTTCTTCTCGATGCAGAGCTTTGCCAAGCGGCCGACACGGAGCCGAGGATCGGCTCCGAACCCAGGTGTAAGAACAAACGGTGAGATTGAACACTCTCACATTGTAATATTCTAGTAACAGGTTTCCTCACCTCCTTTAGTATCTGCTGCACATTCTCATAAAACAGGTGCATAAAAGGATATCAGAATTCTATCATCCAGGCAGTTAGCTGAAGAGTTTATAGATTGGTGTGTGTATCAACCACATAGCCATCCTGTGTGAGTAAACTGGATCAGCGGGAAAGCTTGTGGTGACTGCTCTTGGCCAAACTGAAAATAAAGAGAACCACTGTTGCCAAAACAAATTCACCGCAATAATTTTTGGGGAGTACTTCTTTAGAAAAACCCTGGATATCAGTGGAAAGGGTGTAAAAGCATAAATGAACATTCCCTTCCATAGAATTGAGAAAGCATCTGTCCTCTAGGCCTGTTTGCAAGCAGTCGTATAGCAAAACTTTAGTAGTTGCCTGTTCTGAAGAGAGGAAATCGATCTACCTGAGGTGTTGCCACAGTTGGATTAATTCTTGGGAGACCCCAGGATGTTTCCATTTATAAGGGTCTGTCTTAGTCATGCTGAGCTTGTCTGCAACCAAGTTTTGCTCTGATGAATGCATGAAGCCAGTACAGTCAAACTGAGTTGATTTGCTACCTCCCAGGCTATGACAGCAAGTCTGCAAATGGGGTAAAATCTGATGACCTCCCCCCATTTTTTTATGTGCTGTGGTGTTGTCTGTGTACAGATGCAGAGGTCCTGGGGACCAGGGAGGATTTAAGGCCTTCAAAGCACTGATAATTGCCAACATCTCTCTGATGTTTACAAACTTCTCTCTACATTATCACACAGAGCTTGGACTTTTCCCCCCTTTTAAAACAGCTCCTCACACCAGGTCTGAATTAGCCTAGTGACTTACTAGACAATGGGAGGTTGGAAGAGGGAATGTAAGACCTGGAATGTAAGCTATCTGGTCCACCCACCATCCAATGTAAGAACAAAGGGTGCAGATATTGAGTCCACACTGATCTGACATACCACTGTATTTTCCACCTGTGTAGTCTAGACAGGGGAATCATGCAAATCACTTATGCCATGTACCCCAGGATCATGAGAAACACCTTTGCAGATGGATGGTTTTGATTGGAGAAACTCAGAAAGTCTTTGTTTTCTGGAAGAAGAAAGACTCTTCTCAAGGCAGATATCAATAAACATCCTAAGAATATCATTCTGTGAGAAGGGATGGGTGAAGACGTATGAAAGCTCATGTGAAACCACAATTAAGCTGAAGTTTATGAAGAGTCGCTAAATATTTTTAAAAGGATACCATCTTGAATTTTGGAATCTTAACCTTGACAAAATTGTTTAGAAAAGAGAAATCCAGTTCAAGCCTCCAGAGTCCATCTGCTATGGAAACTACAAAAATTCCTGAATAAAAATCTTTGCCTAGGCGATTGGGAGGCACATGTTCTATGACTCCCGTGTTGCATGATGGGAGGAAACAGATCAAACTGATTCCGTGGACAAGAGGGAATCCTTTGGGAATGGAGGAGTTATTCTCATTACCAAGTATACCCCCACTAGATTACCTTCAGAACCCAGCTGTCTGAGACAATCTGATGCCACAAGGGGGAGGTGAAGTCTCAGATACAGGGGAAGACTGCAAGAGTGGGAAGGGAGAAAAGGCTGTACAGGGGGATAGTGATGCTCACTGAGAGGGCTGCCCTTGATTATTAGAGGCTTTTCCTTTTATTTTTAGAGACTTCTTTCCGTTGCTTTTAAAACCCTGTTTAATGTCTACTTGATGCTTAAAATTATTATTGAAAAAAGGAGTTGAGGAGAAGGCGACATTACTATTTCCTCTAAACAAGGAGAGTTGAAAAATCTGAAATACTCTTTAAATCAGTTTTCCCCTTTCATCACATGTTTTAGGCACCTCAGCAAAGGGCAAAATAGAACCTGTTTATCCAGTGGAGAATTTATTATCTCAGATTTAACATCAACAGGAACATTTTGAGAATGAAGTCAAGAAAATATCCTCAAAACTGATCCAGAAGCTGCAGCTCTTGAGGAACAATCATAGGCACACTTTAAACCATGCTTGGTCACATGAGAAACAGCTGTCACAGAAGCATTTAATGAATTCTTTACCTCACAAGAAGGAAGATAAGCTGTTAACTTCTGCATGTTTTCAAAATATAATAAAAATGTTAATGTATAAGCCTAAGTAAAATAATACATTTTCTTCCCCAACTTACCCCATTGCTTTCCCATCCTTATCATGGGAATGGGGTTAGCACTAGAAACCAGTTCATCAGAAGCAGATTTAGATGGAGAAATAACAGCTGGATCTGCTTTAGGATTAGATCACAAGTACATGTGTGCCTGGGGTACCTTGCATAACTTGTCAGATTGATGATGGGGCAGGAGGCTGACCAGCAGATAAGGAAGAAGCAGTGAGTAAAACATTCTCTACTGCAGGCAAGACAGGTGGAACAAACACAGCATCTGGCATCTCTAACTGTAATAAATTATACTACATTTTTATTGTGCCACAGGAACTTCAACTGGGCACACTGAAAAATAAGTATATGTACTCACCGTAATGTTCCATGTTTGTTGTCCATCTCAGCTTCATTCATTGCTGGTTGGGTTCAGAACTGAGAATCGGTTCCAACTCGGCCTTATACAAAAGCTAGAGAGCTTCCACCGGCTTGTGGCTATACCCTAACCCATGATGCTCCAGGAAGATTACTCAGATTTTGTTTGCAGATACCATAATTATTATATTTAAGCATGTAAGCATATCCCAAGAAAAGACTAAGAAGAGATTCAGAGACATATTATCCAATTTTTATAAGAACCACTCAATCCTCCAGGAGCGAAGGTGGGGGAAGGAGAGTGGACGCAAGAATGAGGGCGAGATGGAAAACAAATATGGATCGTTATGGTGAGTATATAGCTTTTTAATGTTATGTTATCCTATCTCACCTTCATTCTTTGCTGGTTGGGACAGCATCCCTAGCACCTTCTTTCTTGGGTGGCTCAAGGGAGAAAACTCTTCAGAACAGTAGACCCAAAAGAGGCCCTGTTCCTGGAGGCAAAATTGACTATGTAATGAGTGATAAAGGTATGAAGCTTTACCCATGTAGTTGCTGCACAAATGGAATCCATAGGTAGCCTCACCTGAAAGGCATATGAGGTAGCTACGGCCCTTGTGGAATGACCTTTCACTTACCTGGAAGTTCTCTATTCTGAGCTATGTATGTATAAGTTACACAGTCTGTAAGCCATTTAGAAGGTGTGACTTTTGATATGGGGGCTCCTTTCTTTTTGTCTGAAAAGGATACAAACAACTGGTTCAGTTTTCTGAAATCTTTTGTTCTGTGCAGGTAGAAATGTAACTGTCTATGTACGTCTAACTGATGTAATTTATACTCTGCCTTATTGCCATAGTTTGGGAAGAAGACGGGTAAGTCAATGGATTGATTTAAATTAGCTTCTGAACACACTTTTGGTAGGAATGAGGGGTTTTTGTTCAAAAGGAAACTATCTTTGTGAAAGGTCATGCAACGTGGACGTATGGACAAAGCTTGAAGTTCAGACACTCGCCTAGCAGACGTAATGGTCACTAATAGGGCTGTCTTCCATGACAAAAACTTTATGTCAGAAGATGATGCGGGTTTGATGGGAGGAAGAATCAACACAGACAGAACAGAAGTTAAGTCCCATGATGCTGGAGGTTCCTTTTACGGGAGGTCTTAGTAAGAATGTACCTTTCAAGAATGCCTTACAAAGTCTGTGGGACATGATTTTTAGCCCCATTTCCCCAATATGATAGTTTGAAATAGCAGCCAATTGCACTGGAATAGTAGCTGCCGCTGTGCCTTTGTTAAAAAGTTTAGACAGAAAGTTCAAAACAGTCATTATGGGGGCAGTAAAGGGATCAATATAGTTTCTGCAAGCCCAATAGGAAAATCTTTTCCATTTTCTAGAATATAATTTACTGGTTGACACCTTATGAGATGAAATCAAAATATGTTTCACCGCAGGGGAAATATCAGGAAGCTTGGCTATTTGTGGAACTGGAGCAGCCAAGTTGTCAGTTTGAGGGTTTAAACAGATGGATGGAGCGACCCTGATGGATGGATCAGAAGATCTGGTAGTGAGTCCAGAATTCACGGCTCCCCCTGAAGATGGGGCCATAGAAAGGGGAACCAAATCTGACGAGGCCAGTATGGTGCGCTAAGCATTTCCCTGCTTCTCAACATGTTGGCTTTCTGGAGGACTTTCAGTATTAGGGGAAAGGGGGGAAAGGTGTAGAGGAGACCCAAGGGCCAATCGTCTACAAGTGCATCCCTTGGTGACTCCACCGGAGGAGGGATCAGGGCAAAGTAGCTGCTGCATTTTGTATTCATGGATGTGGCAAAGAGGTTGCAGCAAGGCTGGCCCCACTTGCGAAAGATCTTTTCCGCAGCTTCCTGTTTTAGGGGACCACTCGTGGGGTATGAAAATGGCTCTGCTGAGTTTGTCCGCTATCACGTTGGACTTCCCTGGGATGTGCGTTGCTGTCAAAAAGCATTGGGAAGAGACTGTCCATTGCCATACTCTCTGGGCCTCTCAACATAGGGAGTAGGATTTGGTTCCTCCTCGTTTGTGACATGTTGTCTGTCTGAACTGCAATAGTTCCTAGTGGAAAGGAGTGCTAGAATGCCTGCAACACCAAAAGCACTGCTCTCATCTCTAGGACCTTGATATGCAAGTGGCTCTCATGATCTTTCCAAACACCTTGGACAGTCTTCCCCTGATAATGCCCCCCCACCCTATCTGGGAAGTCTCCGTGGTCACTGTGGCTACTGGTTTTGGAAAAACGAATGGTCAGCCCAAGGTCACTTGAGTGGAGCGAAGCCACCAATGTAGATCTCTCTTGCATGACTGTCAAGATCACTATGTGAGACATGGGTAGTTCCTGCATGGACCACTGGGCGAACAGTAACCATTGAAGAATCCTTGTATGCAGACAAGCGCTGAAAGGGCTTACCAAGGAAGGATTCCCTGTCACCCTGATTCTGTGGACCCCCTCTGCCATGTGATTAGTGTCTTCCATTGTTACTTCCTCCTCTGCCCCTGGGGGAAGAATCACCATGTATGTCTGGGAAAGCTCTTTGGGACTTATGGAACCACATTTTTCCCCCTTCTGACCTTTAGGATAAGGTCTGGTAGGCAGGGAGAAACAGACTCCAACAGCAGGTAGAGTTTTTCCCTGCTGTTCGCACCTGGTTAAGGTCTGTTTAACTTTTGGCCCGAACAAAGACGAGCCATCAAAAGGGGCATTAGTAAAGAAAGACTTGAAGGGTTTTGCGAAATCGCATAAGCACATCCAGGAATGTCTCCTTATGGAAATTCCTGTAACTGCTGCCCTACTAGCTCCACCGGCCACTTAGGAAATAAGTCACATGGAGGAGTTAACCGTGAAGTTTAGGGTGGAGAGCTGGGAAGAGATCTTGTCTGAAACCCCCACAGCTACAGAACCTTGGAGGGTATTTCCTATCTCCTTTAGGAGATCCCTTTGAAGCCTGGTGAAATGGGTCAGGTAGTTCAGCGACCAAAGGGCAAAGGACACTGAACAAAACATACGCTTGCCATATCCGTCCATCATTCGAGACTCTTTATTTGGTGGCTGGACAGATGATGATGTCTGCAACAACTCCTTCTTGGTGGCTGTCGCCACCACCATAGCATCTCCTGGAACACCTTTACTGAGAAATTCCTTGTCTGCAGGAGTGGTAATGAACTTATTTGGCCTCCTAGGAACAGGGTCTACTGAGTCCAGAGAGCCCCACGCCTTCCAACGGACTACATTCATGAGTTGGTTGAAAGGCGGAGACACCCAAGGGGTGGAAGGGCGAGACCCGAACGCCTCCAGGTACACAGACTCATCCTCAGAAGGGTTGATGGGCTTCCAGCTACCTGTCTGCTTAAGGATTTCTAGGATGTCTGCAAAAGAGATATCCTCAGAGGATGACCATGGGGACCCTTCCAAATCATCGAAATTTGTGTCTGAAGTGATGGACACCTCCGGGGAGTCTAGATGCTTCCTCTTACACAACCTCTTCTGATGGACCTCCTCAGAGGGGCACTCTGGCAAGATTTTGGAAGAGACCGCTTCACCTAATGGGGTATCGGGTCTCCATGCCTGGGAGGGTGCAATGGCATCGAGGCAGACACTGGCGCTTTTGTGGGAAGAGTACTTGGACCAGAAAGAGGAGTAGTCTGAGGTGACAGCACTCTCATCACCTCGAAGGCCCCTCAACCCTACTCTGAGGAGATTTCTGGTTCCGAGGAACTAGAAAAAAACCCTGAACCACTTTGGTGGGCTCCGAGATCGATGTAGGTGCTGAGCTCACCTGCACCAAAGCCCCTAGAGGTAGACTTGCATCGGACAACTGTCCAGCCCAACTCTCCTCCCTGGACCCAGTGGGAGAGCATCAGCTCCTAGACCTCTCGACTCCTCATGAGCAGTTCAGAGCAGTTGCCGGACCCAAAGATCCTGAGGTAGGTCTTAGTAACGACGGTTCTGATGCGATTGGATCCAAGCACTGTGGCTCTGAAGCCACAGAATGGGTCGGAGGAGGAATCGATGAAGGGGAAGTGATGTTGGTCAGCTCCGAATCGCTCTGAGTCAGGGTCGACAGAATCTTGGCCAGCGCCCATAACAGCCTCTTGACCATCCGCTCCAAGTCATCATCCAAAAGGCTCCTGGAGGATCAAGAGGACAGAGTCAGGAACCTCACAGGTTGCAACAAAGGAGAAAGTAGTACTGGGGCGACCGGTTCCAGAACTGGGGAACTGCTCCAGAATTGGAATTCTGTTGGCTCTGAGATTACGATAGAAGCTGATGAGGGAGATTTTTCAGACCCAAAGGCTTCAGGTCTGCAGATGACTCCTTTGCTTGCTTTTCTCTCAGCTCCGATAATGGAGCAGTAGAGGATGACCTTTTTGTAGATTTCCTCAGATCTGGAGGAAGGGAACTGTTGAGTGGTTTTTGAGAAACTCTGATTCCCTTCTAAAGCCTCAGCAAAAGGTGTCTTCAATAAACCCCTGACAATCAACTTGTTCCTTCTTTCCATCAACACTCTTGGACTAAAAGCATGGCAGAAGAAACATTACTTTTAAAGGTGGACAGCACCCAAACAATACACACAACTGGTGTGTCCATCTGTAAGAGACAATCTCTCATTTCTTGAAACCTAAAGGTCTCACTTTTCTGGTATCCTTAGACAGAGACAGCAGTCAACAAAAATAAGTCAGAATGCTAACTAGTTGCACACAAGGGGAAAAGACAACTTTTTTTTTTTTAAACTATATAAGGTTAACACACACACACGTCAAAAAACTGTAATTATTCAGTGCAACAACAGGAAGAGAAGTCTCTAATCAAACAATGACAAACGCCTACACAGGAAAGGAAAGGAAGGGAAAGCCCTCTAATTTAAATGGGCTGAAGGGAACCCTCTAACTCAAACGGGCTACCCAACGAGCAAGGAAATAACACTGACCCGAACTCTCTAACTTAAACGAGTCTGGGACTGGGATAGGGAGAAGAAACAGACAGGCCTAGTGGTAGATGACGGCCAATAAGAAAAACAGCACAAACACAATAACAAATGCTCTAAGATACTACACACTACTTTTAAGCTAGAAAAAAATTACAATATCACAAAATTTTGATAAAATTTTTGAGAAAAAAATAGAAGAGTTTCTACTTAGCCTAGAGCCTGCATGGAAGCACCATATCTTGTTTAGCGGCAAGATCTGGGTAATCTTCTCGGAGCATCATGCGATAGGGTATAGCCACATGCCGGTGGAAGCTCTCAAGCTTTTGTATAAGGCCAAGTCAGAACCGATTCTCGGTTCTGAACCCAACCAGCAAGAATGAAGGTAAGATAGGACAACATAACATCCTCTTATCTTAGAGAAAGTGTCAGAAAAAAATCTCTCAACAGGGATATCTGATGGAAATATTTTCTTCAAAAGCTATGTCTACTCTTCTGACTGAAATTCCTTGTCAAAAAGGGAAGAAACTCTTTTCCTTTTCTTGCCTGAAAAATTAAAGGGCAAAGAGAAAGCACTGATAAGTTCCTTGGCAAATCCCAGTAAGTGTGCTCTGTCCACAGAAACATAAGTGGTAGACTGAATCATTTTTTTCTCATGAAGCACATTCCCCTTGACAACAGACCGACTCACATTAGGTACACTGGTTCCCTGCTTCCACCTGTCCTTCCCGGCCAAGTAAAGACCCTTCATTGGCGCCTTATCCTTAGACTGACAAAAGTGACTCTCCCCTGGCCCACTAAGGCCATTCCTACAGTTGAAGAGAATGTATTTGTCCCCTGTCTTTGGTAGCTGAAAAAGACACATTAAGAGGACTAGGAGAAAAGATGGGCAGTCTGAAGAATAAGTGGTCACAGCTGAGTCATCCATGAGTGGCTGAGGAAGAAGAGGAGCTAGTCTGTCACCTGAAGAGTCCTTTCAAACTTTCTTTTTTGTATACTATGGAAGGTTTAACTGGGGAGACCAGAGGCTGCTCCATGGGTAAAACCAAGATAGAGACTTTGAAAGCAGGGAATGGCGCCTGGACAAATCAGTAACTTGTAAGGTAGATAATAAGTGGTGATAAGGTAGGTACACCACTAACAGTCATCCACAAATGCAGTATCCTGCCCCCAAAACACAAAAACTGCCAGTCTCCTAGGCAAAAAGTTTTTATTCAAGAATTTTTCAATCAGTAAATTTTCTGTCAAAAATAAAGCTTTTGCTCACAGAAAATTCACACAAGCATTTGAATAACCATCCATTAGAAATGCAATGGCAGCCTGTGCATATACAGTTTCCTAACTAAGCACAATTATTTTCATAGAAAAACACAATTTTCCTCATGAAAGTAAAAGTTAGTGGAATGGGGATTTATCTGCCCAGATACTGAGGATCGCTAGCCAACAGTTTCACGGGGCCCATAAAAGGAACACTCTCTTTAGCAGAAAAAAAAATGTTTGCACTCCAAACTGTCTTTTTTATAGAGCTCTGCTTGAGATATTGAGAACTGAAGCATGTGGAAGGCACACTTAGACTTGGAAGCTGCCAGCTAAAGTGGGGGTAGGACCCATATAGCTCAGGCTACTGCAACAGTGACATACAACTGAACATCAAAAGATAATTAAAAAAAAATCCACACCCTGTCAAAAAGGAAGACACAAAAAAGGAGGATGAAAGGATTGTGTCTTTGCTGCAACAGTGATCTATTTGAACATCAACTGCTACGGTAATTTAACTTACAAAACTCTATGTTCATAACTAGATCACTGTTGCTGCAACCTGAACTGCATGGGGAGATTACAAGAACTGAGAAAAAACACTGTATCAGTTCAGTGAATAAGTCCCATCTGTGAGGAAGCCAGTGGTAATTGCTCTTGGCCACTTCTAAAAAATAGGAGAAAGTAGAGCTGTGTAAGTAATCTTTCCATAACCGTAGATGTTGTAATGATCACTGCTGTAGCAGCATAATCTATATGGGTATATGGGTTACACCCTGCATAGGGTGTAGCAACTGTTCATCTTCTAAAGATTCAGGGCACCTTAAAAGTGCCCAAACTGTTAAGTCAGTTTGAACTGAGCTCACTTAAAAGACAGGTTTGGGCACCAAGCACTTCAGAGCTTTCATATCAAATGAGAGAGGGAGGCTAAGCACTGAAAGGACAATGCTAGGATCAACAAAATAAAAATAAAAGTTTGTTCCCTGGCATAAACAAAACACACATAAAAAAAACCACAAAAAAACAAGGATGATGGAGGGAGGGAATGAATGTCTACTCCTATGGTGATCATTCAAATATACACTGTTATGGTAAGTTTACTTACACAACTGCAGTATGCTCTTCACATCAGTCACTGCTGCAGCAACTTAAGCTATATGGGTAGATTATCATAGTTTACAAATCTGGGAGGTGGAAATGGAAGGGTCCAGGAATCACAGGAGAATGGTCCCAGGAAAACCACCTAGAGAAAGAATAAAGCTTAAAACAATGCCTTATAAAAGTATGTATAGAGGATCAAGTTGCTGTTAGATACTTCTACAATCCAACCCTTTCAATAAGGGCCATAGATTAAGTTAATTCACTGGTATTGAGGGCCTTAACCCTCCCTGGAATAGTTTTGTTCTGGGGAGTATAACAAAAGGTAATAGCCTTATTTGACATAGGTTATACTCCTTATCAAAAGAAAAGAACAACTGATCCAAAAATCTGAATGATTCATTTCTGTCAAGACAGTATCTGAGCTGTCAGTGAACACCCAAGGCATGAAGTATTCTTTCTCCCTCATTTTTAGCATCAGTAAATAAAACTGCAGAATGAATAATTTGTCTTAAAGTAAACTCGGATGGCACTTTAGGCATAAAAGAATTAGTTGTCAAAGAAACCCTGTTTTTATTAGCTGGTTCAAGCAAACAGAGCAAGTGTTAGCTTCCCTAATACAAAATTAAGATTCCAAGAAAGGGACAGTACTGTTCATGGAGGCCTCTTAAGCAAAATCCCTTTCAAAAACACTGACATGAGAATGCTTTGATAAAGGAGGATCCATGGGCAGACATGCTGAAATGGCTGACAAATGAACCTTTTTGGAGCAGTAATAAAGGCCACATGAAAATCACACAGAGAACAACTAGCCCTGAATGGGTGTTACTGCCAACTAGAAAACCTTTTCCTTTTATTAATATATGATTTTCTAATAGCAGGCTTTCTTGCCTCCAAAGTACCTGATACACATCCTCAACAAAAAAGTGCCTAAAGACAATCAAGACCTTGTCATCAAGGCAGTCAGTTGGATTATGGTCATGCTGTATCAACCACCCCTAATCTTGTGTCAGTAGATCAATTATGTGAGGAAGCTTGTGGTAATTGCCCCTGACCATTTCCAAAAGGAGTAAGAAGCCCTGCTGCCTGGGCCAGAAAAGAAGTCACCACAATGATCTTGGATGATCCCTTCTGAATCTTCAGCAGTAACTTGGATATCAGTGGAAAGGGTGAAAAAGCATACAGGAACATTCCTGTCCAAGGAAAAGAAAAGCCATCAGTCTTCCAGGTCTTCTTCCACAGACTCCTGAAGCAGAATCTTGCCAGCTGATTATTCAGAGAGGAGGCAAATGAGTCTATTACAGGAACTCCCCATAGATGGATCAAATCTTGGAAGACCCCTTATCTAGTTTGCACTCAAGATGGTCTGCCCTATACTGCTCAGCTTGTCTGCCACACAAAATTGCTCCGAGGGAACGGAGGATGCCTTCAGAGTGAGACCATGCTGTGTAGCCATATCTGAAGCTAACATGGCTAGTTTGCAAAGGGGCTACAACCTGGTTCTCCTGTGCTTGATGTATTACATGACAGTGCTATTTTCTGAAACAACTTAAAGAGGTCCTAGGGACCAAAGATGTTTCAAAAAGTTGAGTGCCTTGATCAGGGCAAGCATCCACACACCTTGCACTGCTAGCCCTCCTTAAAACTGCTCCCCATGCAAAGTCTGACACATCTGTGATGACTGACTACTTTGGAACAGGGAGAGAGAAGGAGAGACCCAAATTTAGGGATGTTTGCTGTCTCCACCAAGAATATTCTCTTCGGACAAACCCCAGCACTGGGATTTGAAAAGAAAGTATGTTGATGAATGGACCAAAAAGACTTCAGATACATTGTCTCTCTCTCTCATGTGAAGTCTTGCCAGGGTTATCATCAGAATCTTAGATGCCATGGGGCCCAACGTCCTGAGGTACTGCCTCACAGTGACCAAAGTCTAAGTGGAAAACCTTAGCAATAGATCTACAGGTAGACTTGTTTCAAGTGGAAGAAAAGCTCTTTGAAATGAGGTGTCTAGCTAACACCCCAGGAAAACAATTCTGGTTGAAATAGATAAAAATTATATTTTGAATGTCTTCTTGGAATCCCAGATTGTATAAGAGATTTCTCTCCCAAGTGACAGATTCCTGACACTTTCAAAAAGGTTCTGCAAAGATAAGCAAGTAGTCTAAATATGGAAAAATGACGATACCATATAGTCTGCAATGGGCTATAACTGGAGCTAGACACTTGGTGAATACTGTTGGTGCAGTGGATAGTCCAAAGGGAAAGGCACAGGACTGATCCTGTGATCCAGACACACAAAACTTTAAGAAACATCTGAAGTCTGGATGAAAAGAAATGTGGTAAGCATCATTTAAATCTAGTGTTACCAGGAAACCTGAATATGACAAAAAAGAGGAAACAGGTTGTAAAGTGACATCATTTTGAATTTAGACACCATCACAAACAGGTCTAAGAAAGAAAGAAAGAAAGATCTTCTTTCTTTGGCAATAAAAAATCCTTGAATAAAAACCTTTTCCAACTTGGGAAGGAAAAACTGGGTTCTATTACTCCCTGGAACAGCACGTGATGAACAAGTCGAAATTAGAGTCTGGTCTGGTGGGTGAAGAGCAACTCCCTGGCAAGGAGGAATTTCCTCTCGCTGCCACCGGTAACCTTGATGAATAGTCTTCAGAACCCATTTTGTCTGAAACAATCTGTTGCCAAAGAAAAAGTGAAGAAGGAAAGAGGAATGCCAAGTTGGGAGGAGAGAACAGGCTACTTACACAGTCAAACTGACTTGTTGGACTACCATTGGGGTTTTTTTTTGGGGGGGGGCGCGTCCTGAATTCTTTTTGGAATGCCCTTGCCATTTTACCAAAATTGGAAGAGAGGTTAGAGAATCCCTTAGAGATTTTGAAAACAGAGGGCAGAAAAATCTTAGATATTCCCTGAATCAACTTACCCCTTCAGTCACTATTTTTGATCATCTCTGCAGCAAAGGAACCAAAAAGTACATCTCTATACAAAAAGGAAATTACAAACTCATTATTCACATCCGCTTGGGAGGTTCTGAGAAAGCAGCCAGGCAAACCTCCTCACAAAAGTACCAGAGGCCATAGTCGTGAAGGAAGTATCAACTGAGTCATACACACACACTCAATAAACAGAGAACAGTGACTAGTACAATAAAATAAACTAAATAATTTAAAGCAGATGTTTTCCTCCCAAGAAGAAACTGCAGACCAAACATTACTCAAACTTTCACAATTAGAATGCACATTAACATGTGAGTGTCAGAGTTCAAAATTCTGAAAATCAAAGTTGCAGAGGCATACACAGTTTTACTCATCAATAATCTTCCCATCCTTATCAGAAAGAGTAGAACATTAATAAACTCTTTAGCAGCAGTAGGATTAACTAAAGTTATGAAAGTTCCATTAGGTTTAGGAAAAGTATATACTATACATTCTATCTGCCTTTTTATGGGCAACAGATTGGCTAGGAAGAAAATTACAGGCACAGACATACATATACTCCAAAACTGACATAACTGGAGGAACTGATGAAGGTTCTGGAAATTCCTTCTGTAATAGCTCATATTTTTTTCTGAAGGACTGAGAAACCTCAGTGTCCTCTCACTGAAAGCACTGGCACATTTTGGAAATCGCCTCACAGAGAGAGGAACCCCCACAGAAAGTATCAGAAACTGAGCTCTCCTCTGAGTCAGAATCAGACTCAGAAAACCGAGGTGAAAACCTTGCATCTATCCCTTCATCTTCTTTTCCAGATTCAGAATCTTTACTCTCTTCAGGAAAAGAGGTATCCTTTCTTTTACTAAAAATCACCCAATAAGAAAGAGCAATAGCCTGAATAAAAGCTTGAGCCAGATGCAGTAAACTAGTCTTACGTATGGAAATTTGAAGAGGAGTAGCTATTTATTTAGTTTTCATTTTTCATTTTGATAGAAGAATGGGATCAGCAGTGTTATAAATGGCAGTAGCAGCTTCCCCAGGGATGGACACAATATTTTGACAAAACAGGGACGTTTTTCCTGTTTGCTCTCCCAGGACTGACAAGAGTGGCTCTCCCTTGCCCATTGATGGGACCTCAACAGCCAAAGAGGACATAGCTACCCTTAGTCCAGAGTGGCTGTAAGTGATACACCAGAGGGAACCAGAGTAAACTTGAATGGTGTGAGGTACAGAAAATGGCCACAGCAGAGTCACCAACCTGTGGCTGAGGGAAATTGCTAGCCTGTTGTGCTAGCACAGGCTGCTTGCTTAACTTTTGCTTTTGTGGCTGGAAAAAGGACCAACTGTGGGACTGACAGTTTATTCTATGGTCAAGCCAAAAATGGTGCCTCTTTCCCAGGAAAAACCAGCAGCAAATGCCAGTAAAAATTTAAAATAAAATATTTAAAGGTCACCTTTTTTGCACAACAGCAAAGTAAAACACACTTTAAAACACTTAACCAGCCCCAAAAAGTAAAATATACACAATTTCTCCAAAGAAAAAATGGTTATCAAGTACTTTAAACAACTTTTAAACTGGGAAAAAAAAGCTCATTCTCGTTTAAAAATACGATATAGTCTCATGACAGTCCATTAGAAACACAAACTCCTAGCTTTAAAATGACTACCCTAAACAGTGAAGTATTAAATAAACAAATACTTTTTAAAATGGAAGGTTTTTATCCCTGAAAGGAACTTACCTGCCCAGCGAAGAACAGCACAAGAAGACCATCAATCCTTGAAAGCCTCCAGGGAGTATGCTTTTCAGCAGCAGCAGGAAAGCTCTGAAGGGCTTGGCGCCCAATCTCATCTAACGGTTTGGGTGCATAGAAGGTGACCTGAAGCTTTGGAATTCAGCTGACTGTTATATCCTATGCAGGATATAACCCAAATAGCTCAGGCTACTGCAGCATTGATCGATATAAATAATATCCACTGTTGTCTGGGCTGAAAGAGAGTCACCGTAATTATCTTCTAAATCTTTTGAATGATACTGGATATCAGTGGAAAGGCCTGTTTGTAAGGAGTCCTGGAGCACAATTTCTTTAATCCAAAAACATTTTCTTGTGAGAAGAAATGACAAAAGATTTCTTCTGTAAGTTCACCTGAACCCTAGACCGAGAAGATCTTTTACCCTAGCCTGGGATTCCTGGCATTTTCAAAAAGATTCTGCAAATATAAGACAATTGTCTAGGTATGGAAAAATGTGAATGCCTGGCAACCTGCAATGAGCTATTATTGGTACCAGGCACTTCGTAAATAACCTTGGAGCTGTAGAGTCCAATGGTAAGACAGAGAACTGAAAATGTAAAGCAGACACACAAAATCTTAAAGTTTGAAGTCTTTTAGAATTAGAATGTGATAAGTATTTTGTACCATAATCTCTTATGTGGAATGAACAGTCTTGAACCCTGGAACTCTGGTGTGAAAATTTAGAAAAGAAAGGGCTAGGGATAGTCTCCCAAGTTCCTTCTTTCTTTCCCACCAGAAAGATTCTTGAACAGAATTCCTTCCCTGTTTGTTCTGAGGGAACTGATTTGTTGACTCCTTGAGATAGCATTTGCTCCAGCAGTGGAAGAAATAGAGAAGTCTTGTTTGACTGATGAGGATGAATCCCCTGAAAAGGAGGAAGTGACACCTACTGGCAACTCTATGCTTTCTGAATGACTGTTGGAAACCAAGCTGTCCAAGGTTGTGTGATGCCACTGAGGAAATGAAGACCTATATTTAGGGAAACGTTTAATACGTTGCCAGGGTGGGGAGGGGGCACTTGAAGGGCATATAGTTAGTTTCACATTTTTTGGCTGTTCTTTGTTCTGGGAGTCTCCTCCCTTGTTTTTGGGCCTCCATTGCTTTTGGAAAGCCTGTTTGCTTGTACCTTATTGAGACAATTCACTATATTTCCTATATAATAATTATGTATTGGGAGGAAAAGTTTTAATAAACTTTGAGAAGGAGGATTGAAAATCTGTGTAACCCCTGAATTAGTTTTCCTCTTTTATCAAATCTTTTAAGGAACTTTGCAGAAGAGAGGCCAAATGGTACCTCTCTATCTAGGGAAGACTTCAAACTCTCACCTTTGACATCCTGTGGTCATCCTGTGGTAAACCTTTGTGAATGTAACCAAGCAAATCTTCTCATAACTTATCCAGTAGCAGCTGCTCTGGATACAGCATAAGAAGAGTCATAAGGCCAGTTCAGAAAGTATTTGGTTACGTAAGATACAAAAGCTAATAAATAATTTACAGATTTTTTAACCTCTGAAATTAGCAGTTAACTTTCTCATATTTTCAAAAAAAAATGCAATGAGACATTTTGACATCTGAGCCTGATATTTCATAATTCTGAAAACTAATACAGAAAAATACACCTTCGTTCAAAATATATCAAAAGCTTTCCCACCTTTGTCAGAAGGGATGAGGTTAGCATTCACCAGGTGATTAGCACCTGATGGTTTAGCCAAAGAAATAACCCCAGGATCTGACCTCATACAGTCTATCAGACTGTTTAAGGAACCGGAAGTCGGCTATTAGGTATGTTGCAGGCTGTCAAGAAAACATCCTCTACAGCTGGCAGCACATGAGGATCAGCTGCAAGATGAGGGAAATCCAACTGTAAGACATCATACCTTTGCTGTGATACTGGATTTTCATTGTTCCTACCGAAACAATTATTTCATCTTGGTTATAGTTTCAAAACAAAGATATCTTTTCAGGGGAATCTGAAAAAAAAATGTCTGCAGAATCAGATTCCCCTTCCTGTAGTGTAGGTGCTGGCGAATAAGTTTCCCAGTTAGATTCCTGCCTTTATGACTGGGAATTAGAATCAGATAAAGAAAACCTTTTTCTTTTAAAACTCAGTGAGGAATCAGAACATAAACATTTAAAAGCTTGAAATAAGTCCTTAGCAAAACCCAGCCAACATTCCTTGTCCCTTATCTGTGAATCAGGAGAAGATTTATGCCTAACTTTTTGTTTTCTTTTTCTAGGAGTCCCTCTAGAATATAACGGACCTATGGAAGGGGCTCTCCCCTGGGAATCAGACAATCTTGGTCATCTTTGTGGTAAAGCAATCTACTCCCACCTCTAAGACAGACAAGTGTGGTTTCCCCTTGCCTATCAAGGCCACAGCCTCTGAAGACATACCTAACAACCAGTCCTTAGTGGCTTCTGAAGGAGTAACTTCAGTAGGATTGAGAAAAAAAACAATGACAGTCCAGAAGTAGTTGATATGGCTACAGCAAAATCACACAATGGCAGATGAGGCTTTGAGGAAGCAAGCATTACTACCAAAGACTACTGTGAAGCTTTCTACTGCTTGCATACAGGGAGGGAAGAAGCAAAGTGCTGAAAGTGTTCCCTGGTTACACACACACACAAAAAAAAAAAAAAATCAGCTGAAAAGCATATACAAGACTCAGGGGGAGTCAACAAATCTTTTGACAGGAATTTCTCAGCTTTCAGCACTAGTCAAAGCTACTAGCTACACTTTTCCATACAAATAAGAGCAAATTTTACACAAAAAGTGAATACCCCCAAACAGTTAGTTAACAACAAAACCAACTTTTTGAAAAAATATTTCTGTGATAACCACTAAAAAACATTCCTAGCTTAAACAAAAAAATTCCTTTATGAAATGAAAACTTTTCCTCATACACTTAGGTAAAGTAGAGGGTTTTCCCCAGAACAGCATTTCTCTGTCCCGCCTTCATGAAGAGCTAGTTGACAGTCAATCAAGCCTGCAGGCAAAGCGCAATTTGAAAGCAAGAAAATTCAGAAGGTTTGGTGCCCTAACCACTGACTTAATGCAGCTTTCTTCAAGCCCTTCAGCTATTAGGGCATGTGAAAGGAGCCCTAAAGAATTGATGCTGGCTGGTTGTCATATCCTTGGTAGGATATAATGCATGCAGCTTAGGCTACTGCAACAGTGATCCAATGATAACCATCAAGCATGCTGTCATTACCAATACATAGTTCTGGGAGTGATTTTAGTTTTCTGTCCCATTTCAATTCCCCTTTCAAATATCACCCATGAACTTTTATTAAAACTGGTGTACTTAATGCTACAATAGGCAAGTAAAAGATATGTACACCATACTAGGACATTTCGACTAGTCAATCTGCATTCCTGTCTTCTTTACTGCATTTCACATATGGCAGGTTCACAGGTTTGAAGGTCAAGCTTAAGAGTGACTAGTCTTCAGGAAGTATGACTGCTGTAACCCCATACCGATATTTCCTACACCACATGTATGTATATGAAAAGGATATATTTGAGTCAAAGATAATTTCAGTAAAAAAAAAAAAAAACTCAAAAACATTTACTGAAACCACCTTCAACAAACAACTCATCACTTTTGTTTTTGCAGGGAGGTAAGCCCCCCTGCACTCCCACACCCCCTGGACTTCTACATACAAACTCCAAAGTCACAAAACAGTAGAGAAAAAAAACAAACTCCAGTGTTGGCAGAGGTCATTTTTACGACCAACACCTGGTCTTTTTGCATTCTCCAAAGTTATGTTCGATGCGATGATGTGCTCCCTATGAAAATTACTTCCGAAGGAAGGCAATGATGGACTACGACTAACTGTAATGGGAAGATTATTTCATAGTTTTGGAAAGCACTGTGTAACATACTTACTGTAATTTTTTCTCTTACTGATATTTATTTTTTAGCATTAAATACTCTGATTTGGTGTTTGCTTCTCTAGTGGTTGGCTGCTTTCAGATTTTCAAATTGAAATGGATCTAGCATGGACTTGAAGAAAAACAAAGCAGAATATATTTAAAATGCAGAAATAGGCAGCTAAGCACAACGTCACTCTGCAAATCTAGCTGAATGATTCAAAAGACAATAAAGACTCCCTTTAAAATAAAAAAGCAGTTTAATTCTCACTTAGAATTTGGAATTAGCGCTTTCATCCTGTTTAACAGGATTTCTGAATAAGTCCTGTTAAACAGGATGAAAGCTCTATTTCCAAATTCTAAGTGAGAATTAAACTGTTTTTTTTATTTTAAAGGGAGTCTTTATTGCCTTTTAAAACATTCAGCCAGATTTGCAGAGTGACATTGTGATGGACTTGAAGAAGTAAGAGCACATCTAATTAATCTGTAAGAAATGGAACATAAAGGATATTCCTGAAACCCTTCTGAATAATTTCTGTTACCTCTAACTAAAAAAATATATACTGACAGTTCCAGAAGCCTGTTAGTTTCCCAATATTATGTTTTTTTTCGAGTAAGGAATCTTGAATCTTTTGAAGTTTTTTCATGTGGTTTGTTGAAAGACTACAAAATACAGCACTGTATTTAATAATGGGTCAGATCAGTGAGGTATAAAGTATCCCACTGATTTTCTTTGGGTGATCAAACATGGAGTTTAGAACAAGATAGGCTATAGAGTCCAGGATGCATAATCAGGTTGCACAATACACAATGGCATAAAAGCTGTCTTCCCATTATGCAAGCCTTTTGCAATTCAGATACAGGTCACTGCACAGTAGCACTACCTGTCACCATTGAACAGAAAGGTTTTCACAGGTGCAATGTAGATGCAGTAGTCAGAAGGCAGGATCTATACCAGTGAGGGCTCTTATGCAGTCTGGTACACTGTTCTGTTAATGCAGTTTCATAGTACAGACAGCAGACATGCTTGCACTTTGTAAGCCACCCAAGAGTTCAGTGCAGAGATGTGTAAGCATTTTTTTGGTGTGCACCGATAAATGTCAATGAAATACAATCTGAGTAGGGTGAAGTAGGGCAGCCTCAACCTACACAGACTGACAGAGCAATTAAGTGTTACTATGTGTATATGACAAAGTGCATGACCATCCATCCATATGAGACTGAGGGTGAGTGTCGGTGTGTGTGTGTGTGTGTGTGTGTGTGTGTGTGTGTGTGTGTGTGTTGAATATCAGCTGCTTGACCTAACTGTGGCTGTTATGAACAGAGGGATCACAGATGCAGAGAGTGCAAGCACTGGATGTGTGCAGTGTGTGTGTGTGTGTGTGTGTGTGTGTGTGTGTGTGTGAGAGAGAGACAGATGCAGCTAGGGAGGGGCTGAAGATGGTCATGCATGCACTACTATACCAGCAAAACTGCACAGATAATGTTGTGGCGGGGGGGGGGGGGGTGTCAGCCATTTAACCACCAGGAATCCAATGGCTACATCTGGGTTGAGGGATGGGACATCAGCAACCAGATTACCATGAATGTACTGGCTATGTCTGATGGGGTTTGGGAGATCAACAGCCACTAGATCACCAGATCTGCAATGGCTATTTCTGAGAGGTGTGGAAGAAGGTTGTCAGCCACTAGACAGGCAGGGATGCACTAGACAACCGGCGATGACTTCTCCTGCCCCATAATGGACTATGTCTGTACAGGAACTTGTAACTGGATTTGGCAAGAGATAATGGAAAAAGAGTGGTACAAGACACAAAACTGGTCTGATCCAACCTCCCACAGGTTTTGCAGTACCAGCACCCGTACACTATGTACATGTGTGTATGAATGTGTCTATGTCTCTGTAGTAGTAGTGGGGATGTGTCTATACATGGCTTAATAGTGTTAGAACCTACACTGCTTCATATAGCAGCTTGGTAGAGCACTGAGAACAGCATTACTGAACTAATCTAGTTGAGAAATTTATAGCCATACAAATTTACACAAGATGTTTCTCTAGTGGGACACAGCAACTTGACCTACTCAGTGCAAAGCAAGTTACTCTGCTGAGCCACTGACTATAAATACCAACCAGAGCATGCTTTTTAACTTTTACAGATGCGCATTAATCAGGGTTTAAATTATCTATCACTGTCCCTAAATTTTTAATGATGGCATCATTTTTTATAATTTCAACATTTGTAATGAGTCTAAACAAAGTGCTTCTTTTTTGTGCAAATTGTTAAAAAAAACAAAAAAAAAACCCCAAGATGATTACATCTTTATAAGATTTTTCTCTAGTGGGACAGGATAACTTTGTCAGGATTGGTGTAATGGTTAAGGTGCTGACCTCACAGACCAGACATACAGGTTTGATTCTTACTAATGAAAATTAGCTAGCCTTAAAAAGGTTAACATGGACAGGTAGTTTATTAAGTACTTACCTATGAGAATCTGATATAAGCAATGCCACTGCCACTGTCTTACATCACGGCTGAAAATGGTCCACCTTTCCAGTTAACAATTGCAAACTAAATCTATATAAAATAAATTATTGTAATTATAATTTCATGTTATTTCTGCAAAGTCTCACAATGCTGTACTTGATGGCCTTAAAGATTTGATCTCTACTACAGCACCAGGTAGGTATTTCTTTTTAATGGAGCAATTATAATACTGAATTAGTAGTCCCTAGGCACATCTTTATATGTTATGCATTGCTTGTTCCCCACTTTTATATCAGAGAAAAAAGTACAGTTGTGCTAGTAAACTTACAGTTGGAGTAAATGTCTGAATGATCATTGCTGCAGTAGCTAAGACTGTAACAGATGACCAGCTTCCAAATTTTCAGGACACCTGCCATGAAACCAAACTGCCAGGCAGCTCAAGTTGAGCTGAAGGAAAGAGAGGTTTGGGTGCAAAGCCCTTCAGAGCTTTCATGCCAACTGAAAGAAGGAGGCTACAGCTGGAGCCCTGAAAAGGTCAATGATAGCAAATAAAAAAATACGTATGTATGTATATGTGGTATGCATATATTATAACTTAAAAAAAAAAAGAAAGCAGAATCCAAGTAAAATGCAAGACACACCCCAAAAGTTTAATTCATAAGTGCGTTTCATTCACTACTTCAGAAAAAACTTTCCCCTATAGACTTTTTATAACCATTAAGTCGAGTGCCATCTTGTGGTTGACGTATTGTATAACATTTTAAAGTTTATCATTTATGTAATCTTTTCTCTTTCAAACTTTTAATAAAAAACATTTCAAGAAAAAAAAAAACTTATAATTTCACAGAAAATGTTCAGTTTCTGTCATAAAAGTAAAGTGCGGGAGTTTTTTTTTCTGCTGAAGGAGCATATCTACCCAGCAACAGCCACATGAAAGCTATGAAGGGTTTGGCACCTAAATCACTCTTTCTTCAGCTCATCTCAAGCTGATTAATGGTTTGAGCATATGCAAGGTGCCCCTGAAACTTTGGAAGACTGCTGGCTGTTATTCCTTAGAAGGATATAACCCATACAGCTACGGCTACTTCAGTAGTGATCATATTGATGAACAGTAGTCCCAAGACAAATTGTCCTTAGTACAGAGCCCACTGTGAGATAACTGGTAACTCTGTCAAGACAGATATGTGCAACCCTAAGTTTTTTTACTCTGTTGCTTAACTAGACTATGTATGGATGGACATTTTAATGCTTTAAATTTGTCAATCACACCTTTGTGTGGAAAAGTGTTGAAAGATTTAGCAAGGTAAAAGGTAAATGGTATTTATTGTCAAGTCCTTCATCAAATTTTGCTCTCACCTTCTCTAATACCACAAGAATCAAAGGGCAAGATTCTCCCTTAATAAACCTGTACTATCCTATAGCTGATAGAATCAGAAACCCTGTGTCATTCTTACACAAACTACATTATGACACTCTCCATGATTTTACAAAAAATATTGTTCACAACCATGGCTCTAAAACTGCCTGGGACAAATGTGTGCCCTCATCCCTCGTGTAAAGCAGTACAACAACAGCCTATCACTATAGGTCAAGAATGTGTCTACATACTAACATTTTGTTAACCAGAACTAATAAGGTTTGGTTAGGTTTTCTCATGGAGCTTGAGTTTTTAATTTTACCTCAGGCACTAATTGTCACACCTGTAATTATATGAAGGATCTTTTCTTTTGTCTTTATAGTATTCTGACAATTTTTACCCATTATGAAGTCTGAATATATTTTACATGAAAGCATGTATACCGAGTCTTACGGTTGGAAAACTGCAAGTATTAACTTCATTGCTGACTGATAATATGAATACCTTAGGATGCCATATTTTAAAGCTAGCCTCTACTTTATAGCTTTTGTGTTTTAGACATGGAAAGGTCTGGCTTCCACCCCAGCATTATTGTCTCACTAGTTAAAGCTGCTGGAAAGGTACTGTAAGATTGCTATAGTTACTGTCACTATACCCCCACCCCTTTTTACTTCTGTAAACTGTTGTATCCTTGTGCCATATCAAGCATTATATTGATTGTATTCAATACATTTTGATGCTAACAAAATTTGATACACATTTTGCTACATTTTTCCAGAATCGTAAACATCTGAGGACAACCTCCCCCTCCGCCCCCACAGCTTTGGTATCCTACTGTTACAGTATTTAACACAATATTCTTGGACCTTTTCCCTCAGTAGCCGTTTTATAGGTTCACAGATTCTCCAAACTCAGGACAGGAGTTAACCATCTGGGTGTCTACATATGGACCTGTCCTACTGCTTAGTTTGCCTATTGTGAACTCCTTCCAAATATAAAGGATTCTTCTTTGCTCTTTTATTTCTGCAACTTCTATACCATTCTTTCTCTTCTCTCTTATCAACTCTATACATCTTACTATCTTTTCTCTCTCAATTTTAAACAGTAATAGTATCTCCTATTTGTTAGTCTTTTTCTCTTCTGATACACTATTGAAGACTGACTCTTTTTTACTCCCTCTTTGCCTGGTTTTGATCTGAACTTTGTTTTTGCCTGTTTTCACTGTTGAGACAGTTGTTCCGTTGCCAGTATTCCTTTTCAGTGTTTTATTTATTTATTTATTTACATCTGTTGACCGGGAGTGTCTGACTGGACATAGGTCCATTTTCAGTGGAGGCCCGGGGAGAAAAGCTTCACAGTTAAAATATACAGATAGTTACATTGGATTTACACAGCGATTAACAATTTGATTAACATAGCAATTACAAACATAGTAACAGATGAAGAACATAGTATATCAGTAGGCAACTAGAATCTTTATCTGTGAAGTACATAACAGACATTAACAATTTGTTACAATAAGAAGTTCCTGCTGTATAATAAGCAGTAGGCTTATGAGCATCTGAGCTTGCTATAATCAAGGTAGTTAGTGGAGTGGAAAGAAAGGTAGTGGTTGGATGGGGTGGGTGATATTAGAGTGGGAGTTGCAAGGGCATAGCCAGCATGTTTTAGGTGTGCTTTTAGTAAAGTTCTGAAGTGGGTGCATGATGGTATGGAGGTAATTGTGGGTGGGAGGGAATTCCATAATTTAACTATGGCGCAAGAGAATAGTGCTTCACCAGCAGAATTATTGGCTTTAGTGATCTGCAAGGGATTTTTGTTGCTGGATCTTAGTGGTCTGGTGGTGCGATAGGATTGGAGTAGATTCTGGAGGGATGGGACATTTAGTGGATGGTTTACTAGTTTGTGGGTGAGTGAGAGTTGATACCATTGAAGGAGGTGAGGGAGTTCAAGCCAGCCCAGTTCAGCAAGTGAGAGACAGTGGTGACTAGGGTAGGATGCCCCTGTGGCGAAATTGGCGATTTTGTTGTAGCAGGTCTCTAGCTTGTTTAGATCGCATTGCCTTAAGTTGGTATATATTGGAGCGGCATAAAGTAGGGTAGAGATAAGGTGGGAATTTGCTACTGAAATCTTTGCTGCTTTGGTGAGAAGTTGCTTATTTCTGTATAATGCTCCTAGTATTTTGTGGACTTTTTTTATGGTCATGGATATGTGAATATCAAATTTTAGTTTATTGTCTATTTCCACTCCTAGCAATTTGGTGTGTTCTGTTGGGTGTATAGTGGTGTTGTCTTTTGCTGTGATGGTAAAGTGAGAGTTGTTTTGAGTATGTCTGGTGGTTTGGAAGATGAGTAGTTTAGTTTTGTTTGGGTTGAGTATTCATTGGGCATCAGATAACCAAGTTTCAGAGGAAAATGCTTCCTGTGTGAATTTTTGCAGTTTGGGTAGGGACTGGGCTGAGCAGATGTTGGTTGAGTCATTTGCATATTGTATGAGTGTGCCATGTTTTGTGGCAGAGGCTAGATTACTGGTGAAAATAGAGAAGAGTAGGGGTCCAAGGATGGATCCTTGGGGAACACCTATAGAGACAGGTAGTTGTGAATATATGTCATTCTGCCATGCAATGGATTTTTGGCGGTCAGGCAGGTAACTATGAAACCAGTTGGTGACTTATTGAGAGAAGGATAGGTTATTAAGGACAGAGATGAGTTGTTTGTGTGGGACCATGTCAAATGCTTTAGATAGGTCTAGGAAAGTAGCAGAGGAGAGATATCCATTGTTTTTATGCTGAAGTATAGTGTTAGTAAAGGAGAGTAAGGCAGTGGTGATGCTATGGTTTGGTCGGAAACCATGCTGAGTATTGGAAAGGAGGTTGTTAGTAAGGAGGTAGTCTGAGACCTGAGAGTGAATGCATCTATCTAGTATTTTGGAGAGTGGAGAGAGAATAGCTATGGGGTGGTAACTGGTTAGTTCTGTGGAGGAGCCACCTTTGTGGAGGGGAAGTATATGTGAAACTTTCCATAGTGTGGGAATGTAACTTTCTGACAGAGATCGGTTAATCAAGATGGATACTGGGTAGGCCAGAGCATCAGCTGTGATTTGTAGGTATTTACTTGGGAGGATGTCTGCTGCTAATTTGGTGGGCTTAAATTTAGTTAAGAGTTTTTTTATGTTGGAGGTAGGTACAGGAGAAAAAGAGAAGGCAGTGGGGAGATTACTAGTTGAAGGTGTGGGTTGGAGGGGAGGGGGGGTTGTGTTGTTTAGCTAGTGATAGTACGGTTTGTGTGAAGTGTATGCTGAATGAGGTAGCAATATTTTTGGAGGAGTGAGGGATGTTAGGAGGAGGGGTACTGACTTTACCTGGGTGGAGGATGGAGGATGGAGTTTATGGGGGACCAGAATTGTTTGGGGTTGTGTTGGGAGGAGTCTAGGGTAGACTGGTAGTATTGGAATCTGTCCTGTTTTATTAGTTTTTTTACTCTATTGCGTAGTTCTAGGGGTTTCTGTCTAGTTGAGCGGGTTTTGGTTTTGCGCCAGTGGTCCCAGGCTTTATCCCTGTTTTTCATTTCTGACTTGGTGGTTTTCAGTAGCCATGGGGAGGATTGTGCTTTGGTTCTGGAAAGTCTTATGGGGGCAAGGTAATTAAGGATGCTCAGGAAGGTAGTATTAAAAAATTCAACTGCGTCATCAAGACTGAGGTACTTTAGAGGATGCCAATTACATTCTTTGAGGGATAAGATAAATGTGAGTGGGTTAAAGTTTAGTTTTTTACATATTTGACGGTAGATGACATGTTTAGCTTGGTATAGGTATTTTTTGAGTAGGGATATTGGGGAGTGATCATTGAAGCTATCTGATAAGCAGCCTGTTGTATATGATTGGGGGCTCTTACTGACTAGTATCCAATCCAGGATAGTGTGCTTGCTGGAATTTTTATTTATCCGGGTTGGTGACTGGACTAGTTGGGTGAAGCCATAAAGGTTTACATGATGGGTTGGATGTTTGCCTGAACAGGACTGCCAGTCAATATTGAAATCACCTAAAATTATAGTTTATTGGGGGAGATGGTGGGTAGACCAGCTGAGGAGGTTTTCTAGTGCAGGGATGTTTTGGCCAGGTAGGAAGTAGCATCCAATTATGTTGATGGTTTTGTTCTGGTTTATTTTGAGGTCGGTATATATTATTTCTTCATTGTCTATTTGTGGAGTTGATGATGAGCTTCAGTTTATTTCTTATTCACTCTGCTTGTAATTGTCATCCTTCCTTTTATTGTTTCTACCTTTTGTCCAATCAAAGGCTCCACTGCATCACGTCAGTAAAACCTGCTAACCCTAACCCTATCTTCACGCCGCCACCAGCAAATTCAGGGAAAATGTTAAGTTTGTTTCCTCTTTATTCCTACACCTAAGACCTTTGGCACTAGCACACAGCAAATATTCTCAGTCCCCTTGCTGTTTAATATATTCACAACAATCCTCTCTCATACAGTACATGGTCGACTACTCTCATTTGTTCCTTTGACAGCCCATTCCATCTTCAAAAAATAATACAAGATGCCTCCAACTGTGCTGAAAGCAGGCTCCAGCACCAGAAACTGGTAAATTAGAGGCAGGGGAGGATTTGTTGGAAATTTGTGCAGAAATAATGAGAGTCTTTAGGATGAAGAGTGACATGAGATTCCTACTTAAGGCCAGGATGGTACCAGTATATGTTGTAATGGACAGCAAAATATTTTGTAGGCTGTAAATAAGTAAAAAATAATGCACTGGAGCTCATAGCTTATTTGAAGTCTGCTATCCCACAGGTCATAGGTAGCCTTTTTTGAAATGGAGTACTAAACTCAGGTAAATGGAGATGAAAAAAATTTTTTAGAATGTTTTAGATGACGCACATATACTTTTTGATGAATTAGTCTTTGTATCTATATTTATATTTATATTCAGACTTGCATATTTATATACATATACATATATATATTCTCATCTAGATAAAGAAGCTTATCTTTTTAAAAACCACAGTAAACATCTTATAGTTGAAGTCTTTAGAAGACGACATATATATAGTTGTATTATCTTGAATATAATTCCAAATATTAAATCTTCTTTGCACTATCCTATTTTAAACTAGAAGACAGCATTACAGTCTGTATGGTTAATGTGTAAAAATTTGACCTGTTTTTGATGCATACTTAACTGGGGGAGGGGAAAGCGCAAGTTATCGGGCGACAACCGCGAGTCGAGAAGAAAGAAGAACTGAATACTTTATTCTTTAATTTATCTTCTAAAGTATTTTCGGACATTGAATGTGCTGTGTTAAATAGAGGACTCTCATTTATACCCTCCCGAGGGAGCAGTTTGTTTGACACCATGATTATGTTACGTAAATTTACTAGAAAGGTAGCTCTAAAATGTTTATTTAAAGCCACGGATGATGTAAATGCTTCCTATGACACCAAGGTACTAAAAAGAAGGAGTACTCTTGTGCTGCACATATCTGGAAATATTGATTGTTTCCAGAAGGCTTGTGAACACGACCTATATCTTTTTTATAAGGGGGGGGTCACACAAACGATTATTTGTTAATCTAAATATGGCTGAGAAAGAAGCATTGGAAAACTTGGTTAATAATGTGAACCTGGTTTTTAGGCCAGCTGATAAGGGGGGGGGGGATAGTAGCTATGTACACAGCATTTTATACTGATTTAATGAATGTTATGTTAAAGGATGATGCAGCATATTCTGAATTAAGTAAGGCTGAAGTGAGTTCTATAATAAGAAATGTGCACGACACTTTTTATGATTTATTGATGACAAGGTGTATTGACAAAGACCTTTATGACTATCTAGTGATTGAAGCTCCCCTAATCCCTCTTGTTAAAGGGCTTCCCAAGATACACAAAGGTGTAATTCCTCCGCCTTTACGACCTATTGTATCTGGGAGGTCATGGGTCACTGAGCATGCCTCCCATTATGTTCAGTTGAAGTTAGGCCCGTTGATAAGCCTTATTCCTACTATTTTAAAAAATTCTTTTGAATTATTGAAAGACTTGGAAAATGTTACCCTACTTGATAACTTAAGACCAGACACCTTGATGGTCACTTTGGACATAAAAAACCTTTTCACCAGTATCCCCAATGAATTTGGGATAGATGCAGTCAGAGAGTGTCTGATTGAGCTAAGTGACCTAGACCATACAGATCAGCTGACTGTATGTTCTCTTCTGGATTTAATTTTGACCAATAATGTCTTCCTATTCCAAGATAGGTTATATAGGCAAACATGGGGGGTGGCCATGGGCACCCCCTGTGCTAATGCCTATGCCAATCTGGCTGTCTATACTTGGGAGAAGACATACGTCTTTAGTAATCATAAATTTACAACCAATGTCTTATTATATAGACGTTATGTCGATGACATCCTTCTATTTTGGAATGGAGGCACTGATTCTTTGAATGAATTTGTGGATTACTTGAATTCGACTACAACCTTTTTGAGTTTTACTCATGAATATTCTTTTACTCAGGTCAATTACTTGGACGTCACTATATATAAGAATATCTTGAATGAGATTACCACATCCTTGTATAAGAAACCATGTTGGAGGAATAGCATACTCCATTTTGGGAGTATGCATCCTAGATTTATCTTCCCCAATGTTGTTAAGAACCAAATGTCGAGAATTAGGAAATTATGTAATATTGACAGTGAAAAGGAGTGGCTGTTGGAGTTTCAGACTGACTGTTTCTTAGATAGGGGTTATCCCTCCCAATTGGTTTTAGGATACAAGGATGACACCATTCAGCAGGATGGTAGATCATCCCAATATGATAGACCAAATAGGCATGTGACTTATGGTAGTAGGACTAGAGTTAGTAGTAAGGTATACTTTGACATCAAATACACAAATGACATACAATACATTAGGGACATTATTCAAAGAAATTGGAAACTACTTATCATGGACAATGATTTGTTGAAAATAGTTGGAAAGGAACCCAGTTTCAGATATAACAATTGTTATAATCTGAAAAGATTGTTGTGCAGAGATAATATCCAGATAGAAACACTGGATATTAGAACTAATATTAGACAGGGAACCTATCCATGTAGGAAGTGTTGTGTCTGTAAATATATCGCAACTGAACAAAGTTTTGAACATATGGAGTTGGGCTTGATATTTAAACCCAACTTCTATGCAACTTGTGACACAACCAATGTAATTTACTTGGCTAGTTGTGATGGCTGTGAGGCTTACTATGTGGGAATGACCACACGTAGACTTAAAGATCGAGTATATAATCGTGTCTACGACATAAGAAAAGGTAATGTTAGTAATGCCCTAGCTAAGCATTGCCAAGTATATCAGACACATACCTTTAAATTTAGAGTGCTACAAATACAATATCCGAATAGGAGAGAAGGTGACGTTGTAGGATCTCTTGAACTCAATGAGTTAAAATGGATATTAACCCTCAGAGCCCACATAGAACCTGGACTCAATACAGCTGTTAATATTAGACCTGCACTTTTGTAATGTTTGGTGGTCACATTTTATTCTTTTATTTCATTCTTTTGGCTTGTTTTTCTTTTTACCTTCCTTTTTCTTTTTCTTTTTCTTTAATTTTCCTCCTTTTTTCACCTTTCCTGTTTTCCTTTCTTTTTTCTACCCCCTTCCCCCTCCCCCTCCTCACACCCCTTCTTCCTCCCTTCATCCCCCCCCTACCCCCCTCCGCTTACCTTCTTTTCATTTTCCTTGCCTTTTATTTCATTTCCTGTTTCAGTGAGCGCAGCATATATTCCAACCTTTTTTACCATTCCAATTTATCCTGGATACTAGACTATGAACTGGGATTTTTTACTTACCATTTTGAATGAGATTCTTTGATAGTATAGGAGGATTATATATATATATATATATTTATAGGAGTTAGGATATGTTTTATCATGATAGTAGGATTGGAATGTGGATGTACATTTTTTACTATGTTTTGCGTTTTTGCTGGTTTGCACACTTACATATACTGAATTGTGTATTGTCTATATAGAAAAGACACTTAGGTGTCAGTGTTTTAACCATGCCTTATTTGGTCAAGGTTTCCTGCTTAATTGATAGATTATGCTTAATTGCTTAATTTTATTGTTTGATTGTTTTATGATGTGACTCTTTGTTGTATATAAGGAAGGGGATGAGTTATGTTATTGTAACCTGATGAAGCGCACGTTTTATGTGCGTGAAAGCGCTTGTTCTTTCATTAATTAAATCAGTTGTTTGATTTTATCTCGTGGTGGTTCCAGTGTTTTCCTAACTAACTTTGTAATAATGTGTACTTAGAATCAAGCTTTCACAATGCTTTAACTGCACTTTCTTAACCATAGCCCTTTTAAAAATTTAATTAGTTTAATTGAACAACTGATTAAACTAATTGCTATTCTAATTAATCAATTATAAGAAAGTTTTGAGTATATAACAGGTTGTTTCATTGCATTGTTTTATGGTCTGAAGAAGCGTACAGGAGTACGCGAAAGCGCTTACCAATAAATTTTCTACTTTTTATTAACAAAGTCGTGTAGAGTCCGAAGTTTATATCTTATTACAGTTTTGTCTTTTGCTAACTACGGCCTCTTAGTTGTGGTGGAATTTATTTTTATACTCGTAAATGGAGATGAGTGAGACTTTAAGATGCTGCCAGTGACAATGGCAAAAGAGTAAGCCCACTAATCAGTAGGTGTTAGCAAGCCATGAGAGGCTTGCAGGTGTGAGCCAGAGATGTTTTGCAAAAGGACAGTAGTTTTGGTTGTATACGGGTCAATTCATGTACACAGATTAGACTTTCAAGTACTTGCAAACAAGACTGAGTTGCTGAATATCCTGAGTAGACCATCCAACCTGCATAAAAGGCAGTACATAAACCATTACGAGCCAGCAGTCAAAGTCTGAATAGCATCTTAGGTACGGAGTCAGAGGAAGGAGTAGAAGGACTAATTGGCATGCCTAACTTTGGTGGGGTTGGGGGCTAAGAGGAGCTGGATTAGTCTCTGATGTGTTTCCAGCCCTGACATTTTTTGGTAGGTACCTATGATGTACTGTAAAACACTGGGACAGTATGGAATATCTGATGCACCGATTTTGTTTTGTAGACTAGTCTGTATTTACATTATATTTTTGCAAAAAAATAACCTTTTCCCATCTACATTTCGAAATTCCATTTTAAATTATTGGACAGTACTGCACTGATTTCCTAGCTATTTGTTATATCATGGGTTCATACGTGTGTACTAGGCCAACAGCCCTGGAGCCTTTACAAGCCTAGCCCATAGAAGTGCCCTGGCATCATGCCGCAGTTAGTTCCCGGTGTCTATCAAGTAGAGCCACTGCAGTGATCCCCGTGGTGAATTTTCTATTTCCCATCCACTCATCAAGATTTTTCTTGAAACGGGCCAGTGAGGTGTTCTGCTTGACATGCATGGGCAGTCTCTGGGTTATGAACCTGTCCCTCCAGCATGTTCTGTTGCTTGTGGTAATGAGGTTGAGGCACCTGGAGAGTGTGGTGCAGAGGGATTGGGATGTCTTTAAATGTAACATTTCTAACAGGGCTGGGTCAGACATGGCTTTGTAAGTCAAGCAGAGATCACCCCTTAATAGACGATATGAAACAGAGAAAAGATGAAGTTTTTTTGAGTCTGTCCATGTACGGCATGTGTTTAAGGCCTAGGATCCTCTTCGTGAGGTACTTTTTTGGCCTTTCCAGCTGTTGGAGGTGTTTAGTGAGGTATATGCCAAATGGGGCATTATACTCGATGATTGGTCTAATGAGGGAAGAGTAGAGGGAGACAATGACCTCTTCTTTCATCAAAGTATATTAAGAAGAAGCAGCTGCAGTATTGGATTTTCCGTCCTTTCTACTATGGGAAACGCATACTGTTAGTGGCATGCAGTCAAAACTTAACCTTAAACTGAATGTCTGTCATGTCACTTTTGACAGTGCACCCAATACAAGTTCTTCACACCACTCTAAAAAAAATATGATTTTTTCTGTTCCCCTTACCCTATATTTACCTGTCAGACAGACTCTAGATCTGAACACATACCCGTTAGTCAGACTATAGATCCTCAGTTTCTTCTATAGTGATACATCCCTCCTCACTGGTCTTCAATTACATAACCCCAAAGGTTAGTTTTAAGCAAATCATTCCTTCTCTGCTTATGCTTCTTTTATTACATCACAGACAACTTGCACTAAATTAGCTCCCAAAATAGTTCCATTCACCTAGTGGACTCGTATAACATTCCCATCCAAATACCATCTCACCTTCAGTACTACAAGGAGACTCTTATCTACATTTCTAGGAATTAATACTTAACACAAATGTATTTGCCCCAATCCTCCAACCCCATGAAACAATTCAGAAAGCACTGGCATTCCTTACTCGGGTGTCTTGAGACATATTTTCTCTGCTCTTTGAGAACAGGCTTCTCAACTTAGGTGGCATGTACTCAAACCCTGGCCCACTTTTTTCAACAAATCAACAAACTGCAGACTGCGACCCTTCTCCAATCACCGCAGCTTGCAATTATATTACCACTGCTACTGCACTCTCTACATCACATTACCTGACTAACAACACCAGCACTACAAACAAAAAAGCTTAAAATCGCATGCATTAACACTGGTAGCATTAATAATACATGGACCATTTTGGAAGTCTGGATTTCCACTGAAAACCCACTAATTCTTGCATTCACGGAAACCTGGATTAAAGACAGTATCTGTCCTTCCCCTTCATACAATCTAAATATAACACTCTCTAAGACAACAAGCCTGGTAGTAGATCAGGAGGGGGGGTGTTATGCTTCTTATCAAAAGAAGTCTTCGTCAGACACACTTAATTTTTCGACCTCTCAAAATAGTAATGACAGAGCTCCTAAATGTATAACAGCTAATCTCACCATAGGAAATCATACACACCTGTTTCTGTAATATACATTATCCCACCTTCCTCCATAAAAATCACAAATGATGCTCAGCGTGATGTCTTCTCAAAGGACTACCATAACTTCAATGTAAATGCAACATGTGCAGAAGCTACTCAACTCAAACAATTTCTATCACCAAATGACCTTGAAAAACTAAAACAATCCTAACAGACCAAACCAGCTGTCTGGAAACGATACTACTCTGCATCTCATGATTACAAGTACTTTCCACAAGCATCTCTTTTCTTCATAACTCACTAAGCGACCACTAGCCTGTTCTCTCCTAGAGGGGGTTTAAAAAGATAAAGATCCCCTCAGCAGTTGGTAGTAGCTCAACCATTCCCAAGCTAGAAGATTCCTATCATAGACCAAGTTTTGCAAAGTATTAATTGGTCCCCTTTATATTTCACAAACAACCTAACAAATTCAGTGACTTACTTTACCAACACTCTCACCTCCATTCAGGATTCCCCCTTCCCCCTTCATGGTTGAGACCAAGGTGTCAAAAATGCTACTGTCTCACTACTGATATTGAAACACTCGTGAAATAAAGGGATAAGGCACTGTCAGTTTGGTAACAAAACCCAAATAATTCCAACCTCCACCAAACCTATCAAACACTACGAAAGCAAACTAGAATACCAACCAAGTCAGCCGAATCCATGCTCTTGCATGTGTTTAAGGCCTAGAAATAAGAAAACTGCTACGTACAGTAATCTGAAACAATTTTGGAAAGAAATAAGAGCTAACAGCAAAAACTACAAAACCTAAATACTCTGATGACAACATTAAAATCTAAGAACAAGCCCCTTCTACCAGAGGTACAAGACCTTTATCAATGCCATTATACAATAAATCACTACTTTATTTCAACTCTCTACCCCATTTCAACACAAACCTCCAAACTTCTGTCAATTAACATTGTACCTATTAGCTGAATATGTAGGAACATTCCATTTCACAGAAATCTCAGTAAAATATACCATCACACTGCTGAAAATCACCCTTCAAAGTCAACCAGTTACATTACACCTTCCCAAAAACAGCAGCAGATCAAATTGCCATAGCCTTAACTTGTATGTATAATCTTCTTAAAACACTCAATCATAACCCCCCCAAAAAAAACACTTAGTTGTAATTCCACTGTCTAAAATACCCTCTCCAAAACTAGTCTTTAGACTTAATTCCACTCTGTGCTCAGTTGTAAAAATATTTGAAAAAAAATCTTATACATAAAAATCTTATATAAATAATAAAACATAACAGCTATTCCTTGCTGTTAGACAAAACATGATTTTAGAAATGCCTTCAGTACCACCACTGCCTTACTCAATGCAACTAGCTCTATTTCTTTGAAACATTAATGATAGAATGCCACTACTGAAATATTTGTAGATATAATTAAGACATTCAAAACTGTTAGCTACAATATTCTTCTTATGAAAATGAACAAAAAAGAAATTATGTCTTACCATAATGTTCCATCTGTGTTGTTGATCTTCATTCATTTATCACTGATGGGATGTCAGTTCCATCCTTGGAACCGAGTCGGCCTTATACCAAGCTTGCGCCAGCCAAAAACTCTCGAGCTAAGCTTTTACCCACAGTACCCTTCTCCCTGTTACCTCAGATTGAGTTTGCCCCTTATCAGTAAAGCAGAAGCAGTTTCTACGCAAGTGCCTTAACTCAGCACTTGGACCCAAAGTATCCCCAAGGAGCCTTTGGAGGGGGACAGAGGGAGGGAGGGATGTGATGAATGAAGGAAGATCAACAACACAGATGGAACATTATCGTAAGACATAACTTCTTTATCTGATGTTGTTAATCTTCATTCCCTTCAACACTGATGGGACAGAGTCCCCAGCTACCTTGTGTTCCGTGGGTGGCCCTTATGGAAGAATATTTCTGAGCACCACTGAGCCAAAAGAAGCTCTTCCCCTGGAGACCAAATCCAATTTGTAATGACTAATAAAGGTATGAGGAGAAGCCCATGTCGCTGCTGCACAGATATCATCCATGGAGGCTCTAGAATGGAAGGCTACAAGAAGTTGCCATCGACCTGGTAGAGTGAGCTTTGATCTTCTGTGGTATAGGATTTTTCTCATGATGATAAATGTAAAGTATGCAGTCTCTAAGCCATTTAGACAAGGCTACTTTAGAAACAGAATTTCCCATTTTATGGCCAGAAAAGGAAATGAATAGTTGGTCTGATTTACGCATTGTCTTAGTCCTGTACAGATAAAAATCTCAATTGTTTATGCACATCCACTGAATGTAGACAGTAGTCTCCTTTATTAGTAAAATTTGGGAAATACTGGAAGGTCAATAGACTGATTAATGGAGAAATCCAAAATTACTTTGGGAAGAAAGGTAGGGTTCATCCGGAGTGATACTCTGTTCTTGTGAAAGAGTAAATAGGGCTGTTTAATGCATAGAGCGTGGAGCTCTGAAATACGTCTAGCTGACGTGATGGCAACCAGTAAAAGGGACTTCCATGATAAGAATTTGATGTCACATTTTGCTGCAGGCTCAAAGGGGGGGGGGGGTTGAGTCAAAGACTGAAGAACTAATGTGAAGTTTCCTGGTTCTATAGGTTGTTTGATTGGAGGTCTAATGTGAGAGACTCCTTTTAGAAAGGTTTTGCATAACCGGTGTGTTATCAGGGGAGAATTTCCAAAACTATTATGAAAGTTTGAAATAGCAGCTAGATGTACTCGTATGGTAGAGGCTGCAGCTCCATTCTCGAAAAATTTTGACTACAGTAACAGGAACCAAATATGGATCTAGTTTTCTTTTCTTAGACCAACTAGAGAATCTCTTCCATTTGTCTAGGTAGAGTTTTCTGGTAGATAGTTTGTGTGAGGCCAGGATAATATCATGTACTGGAGAGGGAAGGTTATCCTGCCTGGCAATTAGCAGAAGTGGAGAAACCAAGCTGTCAGCTTGAGACTGGTTAGGTTCGGATGACTCGACCCTCGAGGGTGAGAAATCAGGTCTGGAAATGGATCCAGAATCCACGGTCGGCATAATAAGTGAGGCCGGAGGAAGGGGAAACATACTTGTCAAGACCAATAAGGAGCTATGAGGATCACTTTGCTTTTCAAACGAAGAGATTTCTTCAAGAATTGAGGAATCAGAGGAATAAGCATACAGAAGACCCGTGGGCCAATCGTGGATCAGAGCATCCCTCAGGGCCTCCCCCTGCAGGGGAATTAGGGCAAAATAGCTGCTGCATTTGTGGTTTGGTGGGGAGGTGAACAGGTCGCAGCAAGGCTGACACCAGCAGCTGAAAATTTTCGCCGCTATGCTGGAGATGAAGGACCACTCGTGAGGCAGGAGAATACATCTGCTCAGCTTGTCTGCAATCACATTGAAATCCTCTGGGATATGCATTGCTATCAGAAAGTGGTTATAAGCCATCACCCACTGCCAAATTCTCATGGCCTCTCGACATAGGGGGTATGACTTGGTTCCTCCTTGTTTGTTGATATACCAGACTACCGGCATGTTGTCTGATTGAACTGCAACTGTCCCAGAAGGAAGAACAGATTGGAATGCTTGCAACACTAAAAGCACTGCCCTCAGTTCTAGAACACTGATATGCAGGTTGGCCTCCATTGGGGACCATGTGCCTTGGACTGTCATTCCCAGAAAATGCCCCCCCCCCATTCAGGGAAGCATCTGTAGTCACAGTGTCTTTGGGTTGAGAGGGATGGAAAGGGCAGCTCCAATGTTCTGTCTCTGGCCTCATCCACCAAAGTAGTTCCTGTTTGCAACAATTGGTTATCTGAACCTGAAAACACAGGGCTGACTATTTGTGAACCATTGAGATAATAGAAGCCATTGAAGTATTCTCATGTGAAGTTTTGCAGGAGGCACTATCGGTATAGCAGCTGCCATGGATTCTAGGAGTTGAAGGATTTCCCATGCTAAGGCTTTGTTTTGGCAGAGTATCACCTGGAGCTGAAGCCTCAGTCTTTGTAATCTGTGATCTGGGAGAGATACTAGACAGGAGCAGGTGTCAAAAACTGCTCCTATGAACTCTATGGACTGGGTCGGTATAAGATTGGATTTCTCCCAATTTATTGTTATCCCAAATAGTCTCACCAGGAAAAGAGTGTATATCAAGGCTGTTACCAATAGATGCTTGGTGGAGGCGGTAAGAAGCCAATCGTCCAAATATGGAAACACCCGGAATCCTTGCGGTCTCAAGTGAGCTGTGACTACTGCCATGCACTTGGTGAACACTCTGGGGGCTCTAGAGAGTCAAAATGGCAGAACACAAAATTGGTAGTGATTGGCTCCTAGTCTGAAGCGAAGTAGGCTCCTCGAGCATTTGTCTATTTTGATGTGGTAATACGCATCCTGGAGATCCATGGAGCACATCCAATCGCCATTTCCCAGAAATGGGAGAATGGACTGAACCGTGACCATCTGGAATTTCGTTTGGGTGACAGACTTGTTTAAATTGTGGATATCCAAAATTGGTCTCCATTCCCATGTCTTTTTTGGCACCAAAAAGAACCTTGAGTACAATCTGGATCTGCATTGGTCTGGTCGGACTGCTTGGATGACTTTTTTGATGCAGCTTTTTTATTTCTATAGCTGCTTCTTCCCTTTGACTGGGTGGAACGTCGGGGAGTCTTGTAGGGGGTTTTGGGTAAACATTGAGGGGAATAGTGTAGCCTCTGGTTATAATCTTCTGCACCCAACAGTAGGTAGTTATTGATTGCCAGGCAGTGTGGTGCAGAGAGAAACGTCCCCTGACTGCTTCCAGAGAAAAGCAATTGGGCTGCTCTTCAGGAGCACTGCTAGGACTGTCCAGAGAAAGAATCTCTGGGTCCCTGGTTACACGAGCCCCCTCTGCCTCAGTAGGGGCATCTTCCAGAAGAGTTACCGCCTCTGCCCCTGGGGCTATGGGGTATACTCACCATGTGTGTCATGAAAAGGACCTTGAGACTTTTTGTGCCACAATTTTCCACTCCTCTGGTTCCTACCAAAGGAATGCTGTGGGGTGGAAAAGCATACACCTATGGCAGACAGGGTCTTGCAATCCTTTTCACACCTGGCTAGTGTGTCTTTCACTTTAGGGCCGAACAGGGAAGACACTTCAAATGGAGCATTCAGGAAGGAAGACTTAAAAGGGTCTGTGAAATCACAAAGGCACTTCCAGGCATGCAATCTCATAACTATGCCTGAACCCGCAGCTCTGGCTGCCCCTTCGGTTGCATGCGATAATAACCTCATGGACGAGTTAGAGATGGATTTCAGGGTTGCGAGCTGCAAGGCAACTTTATCACTTACCTCGTCAGACACCTGTCCTGAGAGAGTTCCAGAGAGTTCGGAGATTAAGTCTCTTTGGAGCCTCGTAAAATGTGCTATAATTCAAGGACCGTATGGTAAAGGTCGATGAAGCAAAGACTCGCTTCACTAATCTGTCCACTGCCCGGGACTTTCTGTTCGGTAGGTGAACAGTCTGACTCTCTTCGCCGAGTTCCTTTTTTCGTGGCCAACGCCACCACCATAGCATCAACTGATAAACCCTTAGTTCAATGCGGGCTCTGCTTGGGAGAGGATAGGATCTTATCTGGTTTCCAAGGAATTGGCTCAACAGAATCAGGATTCTTCCAAGTGCACTGCACTACGAGTTGGACTAACTCGTGTGCAGGCGGAGTCACCCACGAGGTAGATGTTCAGGCACGGAAAGCCTGAAGAAAGACTGACTCCTCGGAAGGGTTGTTGGACTTCCAGTCACCCCTCTGTTTCAGCATTTCAAGGATGTCCCCAAAGGAGATATCAGGTGGTGACCATGGGGACCTCTCCCCTACATCGTAATCTGCATCCTCTGTCAGAGACTCCTTAGGGGAGTCTACATGCTTCCTCTTGCATGACTTCTTCCATAGTGGCTCTCCAGTGGGGACTTCTGAGGAGGACTCGGAAGAAGGGGCACCCTGCAATAGGGTTTCCTGTGGCTCTTGTGCCCACTGTCCCAAGGTGGTGTCTTGTGTCAGCTGCAGCTCAGGGGGAAGGGATATCTGGGGTTCCGACACCAGAGGTATGCTTCCAAAAGCAAGTGCCCTCTCCATCGCCCAGAAAGCAGGTCCGCCCGAAGAGGGATGGGAGCCCAGAACCAAGAAGGACAACCTCTAAACCACGGTCATACTCCACTCCACTAAACTGGCTCCTGGGGGAGGAGCCTCAATAAGGATCATTGCCGACAGAACCTCTGGTACAGTGGACAGAATCGTAGACACGCTTGGAACCGTACTCGGAGCAGAAGAGCCTGCAGCCCAATCCTGAACTTGAGGAAGGCTTGGTTCCGAAGAGGCCAAAGAACAAAGGGACAGTTCCAGGGCCACTGTGAGGTCCACTACTGGCACCAAAGCATTGGGTTCCGAAAAGGACGTCAGAGCTGGAGACTTTGAAACCTGCTAGGTCAAAGGAGGAGAGTAGGATGGTGTCCCTGGAGAAACAATCCCAGGTCCGGCAAGTGGATGGGTCTTAGATGGAGTGGGGATCCCCCTGGCTGTCAGCAGCTGATCCACAAGGCACACCACATCAAATTCCGAAAGGCTCCTGATGGATCTAGTGGATACCCTCAACAGGGAATATGGTCGCTCTAGGAAGGGTCTATATATTTGTCCTAGAAAGGATCCACAGACAGGGAGTATTGGGTCCATGCACTAGTGTCCAGTGGAACCTCTGTCTCTAGTTTGGAGACAGGAAGCAGCGAAGCTAATACAGGGGCAATAGGTACCGAAGACGGACTCAGTGTCATAAGGGCACTTGGTACCGGAATGGACAATGATCGCTCAGTTACAAATGGGGTCGAAGTTATAGGTACCGAAGGCAAGCTCGGTGCCGAAGCAGCACATGGGACTGCAGAGGAGGAGGCAGTTTATTAAGTATCGATTGTCTGTGCCATAGACAATGTTGGTGCCGAAACAGGTGCTGAAGGTGATATAGCAATTGAGGGAACCGAGGATGGTGCCATATTGATTGACCTAGATTCTGAAGACACCTATGTATTTTAGACTTGGCAGGCTTGCCCAAATCACCAGAGGGTGAAGAGGGTACAGAGTGTGGTCTTTTCACTTCTTTTCTGGGAGGGGGAGCCCTCCGTCACAGAAAGAGCCTCTGAAAAGGACGTTTTAAGGAGGCCCTTCAGAATTAACTTATTTTTGCGCTCATTCAATGTACGCTGACTGAATCCTTTACAAATAGAACATGGGGGCTACACCGAGAGATGGGGCACCCCCAAACAATACACACAGTCATCATGCAAGTCACTGTTCGGCATTGTCCTATTACAAGTAAGACACTGCTTAAAACCAGACATAACTTTCTTTTCAGACATAATGGTATACACAGACACGCAGAGGTTATAAGTGAAAAAAAATGAGAAAATAGAGATTTTTTTTTTTTAAAGTAAAGAGAAAAGGAAAGAAATACCACAAAGGGTAGGGAGAAAGGCTGTACCACCAATGGTACCAAGACTATCAAAAGGTAAAAGAGGGTAAAAGGTTAGCGATAGATTAAGATATGTAAGAAATTAGAAATATGAGAGAAAAAGGCTAATACACTAAGTAAAATTCAGACAAAAGTCAAAAAAGTTGAACTTAGCTTGAGAGCTGGCTTGAACATGGCTTTACGGCTACATGGCAAATGAGATCTGAGGTAACAGGGAGAAGGTCACTGTGGGTAAAAGATTAGCTCGAGAGTTTTTGACTGGCGCAAGCTTGATATAAGGCTGACTCGGTTCCGAGGATGGAATCGACATCCCATCAGTGATGAAGTGAATGAAGATTAACAACATCAGATCTTAATTTTGGACACAACAGTATGAAGTGGTTCCAAAGTTGTCCACAGAACATTCCAAGACCACATTCACAATGTCTTACCATCGTCTGGCATCCTAAACACAGTAGTGACACAAAGTTCAATTTTGGGTTTGTTCTGTTTTCATTACGTACTTATGATCTAACAGATAACTTCCCATCCCTTGATGTCATACTATATGTAGGTGACATCCTTCTATTACAAGACAGTAAATGCCCCTCTAATCTCCAGAACAAAGTACAACAGTTTTTTTTTCTCTAAGCTATGCAGCTGTGCTGATTGGAATCGCCTTCTAATTAATCAGAGAAAAAGGTATGCTGTTTACAGCCCTTCAAAAACTCCCCCGTCTACCTCTTATTGACACCACTGATGACCACATCATCACGTCTCATTTCAGAATACAAAAACATAGAACTTAACCTCGATCCTTTTCTAACTTTCTTAACTTAAACTCTGCCATAGAATCTCTCATTTACTCTACCCTTCAGCCTACTTTTCCTTAGTTAAAAAATAGAAGTTATGTACTCACCATAACGTTCCATGTGAGTTGTTCCATCTCACCTTCATTCTTCACTGATGGGTTCGGAGCCGATCCTCGGCTCCGACACGGCCGACTAGCAAGCTCAAAGTTTTCCAGTAGCTCGAGACCCAACCCCTTATCCCACAATGCACTGCTGGAATTACCTCAGATCTTGTTTGCTGCATACCATATAGATGTACAATAATTATTCTGCCTAGGAATTAAGACACATTGAAAAACCAGGATGAAGACAGCCTCCAGGTCAACTGCCAGCCAGGAGGGGGAAGGAGGGATGGATGTGAGAATGAAGGCAAGATGGAACAACTCACATGGAACGTTATGGTGAGTACATAACTTCTTTATGTGAAGTTGTTCAATCTTGCCGTTCATTCTTCAGTGATGGGTAGCGTCCCTAGCACCCTGATCCTGGGTGGCTCACGGAAGTACACTCTTCAGAACCGTAGAACCAAATGAAGCCCTGTCCCTGAAGGCCTTATCCACTTTGTAATGAGTTATAAAACTGTGAGGTTTAATACATGTGGCTGCCGCACAGATGTTGTCCAAAGGTAATTTGGCTTGAAAAGCTGAAGAGGTAGAAACTGCTCTGGTTTAATGAGACTTCACCTTACTAGACAAGGGCATGTTATGACAAGAATATGTGTAAGTGATACAATCCAACAGCCACAGAGTTGTTTTGGCAATTGGTTTCCCTTTCCTGGCCTCAGAAGAAGACACAAAAAGCTGATCTGATTTCCTAATGTCTTTTGTTCTGTCTAAATAAAATCTAAGTTGCCTGTGAACATCGAGTTTGTGCAACATATATTCCAATTTGTTGATGTGATTAGGGAAGAAAACGGGCAACTCAATGACTTGATTGATGTTAATCTCAGAACATACTTTAGGCAAAAAGGATGGATTTGTCCTGCGAGATACTCTATCAGCAAGAAAGACCATATAAGGAGGCTTGATGTATAGGACTTGGAGCTCTGCCACTCTGCGAGCTGAAGTGATGGCTACTAGGAAGATAGTTTTCCACGATAGAAATTTTAGTTCACAAGATGATGCAGGCTCAAAAGGAGGAAGAATCATTTAAGATAACATAAAATTCAAATTCCAGGAAGAATAAGGTGTCTTCGCTGGAGGCTTCATTTGAAAGGAACCTTTTAGAAAAGCCTTAGACAATTGGTGAGCCATAATATTCAATCCATCGATCCTTAGATGGAAATTAGATATTGCAGCTAGTTGTACCAGCACCATAGCATCCGCTGCTCCTTTGTTTAAAATTTCTGTCAAGAATTGTAAAATAGAAGACAATGGTGCTTGGTAAGGGTCAATGTTATGGGAGGAAGCCCAAATGGAAAATCTCTTCCACTTACTACGATACAATTTTCTAGTGGAAGGCTTATGGGAAGCCAACAAAATTTGACTAGTGTCATGGGAAAGATTATAAAGCCTGGCTATGCAGGGAATTGGAGCAGCCAAGTGGTTAGCTTCAGTGTCTGCAATGATGGATGAAGATCCTCTGACGATGTGTCAATAAGTCCGGAACTGGGTCCAGGATCCATGGATCTTTCAGAATGTGATGGTAAAGAAACGGAAACCAAATCTGCCGAGGCCAATGAGAGGCTATAAGGATGATTGTCCATCCCAGTGACTTTGCTTTCTGTAAAAATCTGGGTATCAGAGGAATTGGGGGGAAATGCATAGAGGAGACCCAGGGGCCAAGCGTGCACAAGAGCATCCCTCGGGGAGTGACCTGGCGTGGGAATCAGGGCAAAATAGCTTCTGCATTTGTTGTTGATATGACTAGCAAACAGGTCGCAGGAAGGCTGGCCCCATTTGCAGAAAATCCTGTCCGCAAGCTCTTGTTTGAGGGACCATTCGTGGGGCAATAAAATTGCCCTGCTCAGTCTGTCCGCTATGACTTTGGATTTGCCTGGGATGTGCGTTGCTAACAGAAAGCACTGGGATGACACTGCCCACTGCCATACTCTGAGGGCTTCTCGGCAAAGGGGATAAGACTTGGTCCCGCCTTGCTTGTTCAGGTACCAGACTACTGACATGTTGTCTGTCTGTATTGTAATTATCCCTAGAAGAAGAGAGCCCTGAAAGTATTGCAACGCTAGAAGTACTGCTCTCATCTCCAGGACATTGATATGCAGATGTGATTCTTGATCTGTCCATGTGCCTTGGGCAGTCTTTCCCTGAAAAAGCACCCCCCACCCTATCAGGGAAGCGTCCGTGGTCACAGTGGCAACTGGAGGGGGTAGAATGAAAGGACATCCTATTGTGACATGAAGAGACGTCAACCACCACTGAAGATCCTTCTTGCAGGAATTCATTATCAGGATCGTGTGATTCATTGGAAGTTCTTGGTAAGACCATTGCGTGAATAGAAGCCATTGAAGGATTCTCATATGCATCCTTGCTAACGGGATTGCCAAGACTGCTGCTGCCATCATTCCTAGTACTTTCAATACCTCTGCAGCTGGTGCTCTGTTCTTTGATACCAAGGACGTGATGTGTTGGTGAAGAATATAAATCAGTTCTGGTGGAAGTCGAAGAGTGGTGGTTGACGTGTCTAATTCTGTCCCTATAAAAACGATATGCTGCGATGGCAACAAGGCAGACTTTCGAAGTTGACTGTAATGCCTAGCCAATCACAGAGTGTCAGAGTAACCTCTCTTGCTTGAAGAAGTTGATGCCTGGTGGTGGAAATAAGGAGCCAATCGTCCAAGTACGGAAACACCTGGAATCCTAGACACCTCAGGTGAGCCGTGACTACTGCCATGTACTTCGTGAACACTCTGGGGGCTGTAGTGAGAACAAAGGGTAGAGCACGGAATTGATAATGATTGGCTCTCAGCCGGAAACGCAGGTGATCCCTGGATGGTCTGGCCATCTTTATATGGTAGTACGTATCCTTGAGATCGATCGAGCACATCCAATTGACCTTCCCTAAAAAGGGAAGTATGGACTGTAGTGTGACCATTCATAACTTCTCTTTCCTCACAAATTGGTTGAGTCTGCTGAGATCCAAAATGGTCTCCAGTCCCCTGTTTTCTTTGGAACCAAAAAGAATCTTGAGTAAGTTCCGAATTCTGTTTGGTCTGCCAGGACTGTCTGGATGACTCTTTTCTAGCAATCAGCGTACCTCTATTGTTGCTTGTTCCCTGTGACTGTGTGGAATGTCCGGGATTTTTTTGATGGGAAGGGGCTGGGTGGAGAATGGTATGAAATACCCTCTGGAAATGATACTTTCTACCCAAATGTCATTTGTTATATCTAGCCAGGCTTCTGGGTACAATGACAAGCGATCCCTGACTGCCTCCAGAGTAGGACAGCCGGGCCTCCCTTCAGGAGCGCTGGTAGGACTGACCAGAGAAGTGATCTTTGTCACCCTGGTGTTGCAGACCCTCTCTGCTGATAGGGTGGTGTCTTCCATTGTAAGCCCCTCCTCTGCTTCTGGAGGGAGGCTCTCCCACGTGTGTCTTGAAAGGTTCCTTGGGCTTTCCGGAACCACATCTTTCCTCCCCTCTGACCTTTAGGAAAGGGTCGAGTGGAGGTGGAAAAATGGACTCCGATGGCAGACAGAGTCTTTCCTTGTTCACACCTGGTCAAAGTCTCCTTCACCTTTGGCCAAAACAAGGATGAGCCATCAAACAGGGTATTTGTAAAGGAAGACTTGAAGGGTTCCGCGAAGGAACAGAATCACATCCAGGCATGCCTGCGAAGAGCAATTCCTGTACCTGCAGCTCTACTCGAACCATCAGCTGCGTAAGATACGAGACACATGGACGAGTTAACTTTCGAATTAAGGATAGCGAGCTAGGTGGCAACTTTGTCAGATACACTCGTAGCTACTGCACCCTGAAGAGTATCTCCCAACTCCTTAAGAAGATCCCTCTGAAGTCTGGTAAAATGGGTCAAGTAGTTCAGTGATCTGAGTGAGAAAGTCGCTGAAATAAACATGCATTTCCCATATCTATCTATGATCCTAGATTCTCTGTTAGGAGGATGGATAGATGAGGAAGTCTCAAACATTTCCTTTTGGGTGGCTGCTGCCACCACCATGGCATCAACAGGGACTCCCTTGGTCAAAAAGGACTTACCAACGGGGGCAGACATAAACTTATTAGGCCTCCTAGGAACAGGTTCCATAGATTCTGGTGATTCCCACGCCCTACGAGTGAACAGATCCATAAGCCCATCGTAGGGTGGAGACACCCAAGTGGTGGAAGGTTGAGACCCGAATGCCTTCAGGAGAACTGACTCATCCCCAGTAGGGATCTTGGACTGCCAATCACCCCTCTGCCTAAAAATTTCAAAAATCTCCGCAAAGGAGATGTCCTCAGAGGGGGATCTAGGGTACCCTTCTGATTCATCCATGTCGGTGTCTGATGTTAGAGAATCCTGTGGGGAGTCCAAATGCCTCCTCTTGCATAATCTCTTCCTGGGGACTTCTTCAGGGGGAACTTCTGGAGAGGTCTCAGAAGAGCAGGGAGCACCCTGTGGGGCTACCTAAGGCTCTGGGTCTCTACGCTTGGAATGACTTGATGAAAAAGAAACTGACACAGGCACTTTAGGGGAGAAAGAGGCCATAACTTGAGATGAGGAAGTCTTAGGACACAACACTCACCTCATGACTTCGAATGCACCATGGCTCCAATGAGAAGGAGTCGACGGATAAGAAGGAGCCGTGATCCCCTCCCGCACCAAAGCCGTGGGCTCTGAGCCTGAGGTAGGAGCCGAGCTCACCCGAGCCGAAGCCCCGAGAGGAAGAGTCGTCACCGGCAAGTCAGTGCGACTATCCTCCCAGGACCCAACCGGAGAGTGTTGTCTCCTAGAGTCCTCGCGTCTGCGTTGAGAATGTCCGAGCAGATGGAGCCGATGACACTGGAGCAGGTGTCGGCTCCAAGGGATCCACAATCATCAGGTTGGCCTCCTCCAGCTCTGAAGGTCCGGTATGGCTCGGAGGAGGAGTAGACAATTCAGGAGTAATGGTCTTCGGCTCCGACGGTTGGGTCTGAGCCGACAGCAATTTAGCTAGGCCTGGTGCCTTTAAGAGTTTCTGAACCAGCCGGTCCATATCCAGATCGGACGGGCTGACAGAAGACCTGGAGGAGTGAATAGATGGAGCCGATTGCAGCAGTAGAGAGGGAGGTTTTTCGGTACCAGTTCCAGAGCAGTGTCCCAATTCCGAAAATAACAGACTGTTGGCTCTGAAGTCAGTGGAGCCAAAGTCACAACACTTTCTGACTTTTTTCCTTTCTTTGTCCTGGATTCTGAGTAAGATTTGGACGATTTGCTGGCCCCATCCTGGTCAGACAATGCCTCTGCGAAAGGGTGTTTGATAATACCCCTATCAATTAACTTCCTCTTCCTTTTTGCAAGCACTCTAGTAGAAAAGGAGTGGCAGATACTACATGACTCCTGCAGGTGCACCTCACCCAAACAGTATACACACTGCACATGGGCATCCGTAACGGACATATTTTGTCCGCAGTCTGGGCATTTTTTAAACCCAGACTTTGGATGCTTTTTCTTCTCTTCAGACATAGTATTAACTACTATTCACAAAATCAAAAAAAAAACACACTATTTAACTATATAAGATAGTTAAAGTTAGAAATGATTAATCTAATTAACTACACACAGTACACACAGCCCAAAAAGGCAACTAGTAACAAAACTATTCGGCTATATAAAGTTAGAGAGGATTATAGCAATCCAATATCAAAAAGCCCAAAAGGGCAACCCTATCTAACAACTGTAAGAAAAGGCCCAAGGCCAAAGGGCCCAAGGCAATCGGAAGATTTTACTGGGAAAGGGGAGAAAAACAGAAAACAACTGCTAACTAGATAATATTATATAGTTATAGTAGTAAAAGATATAAAATTGAAATAGAAAACTTGCTGAAAGTTGAAAACTCCCAATAATAGTCTCGAGCAACGCTGGAAACCAAGAGATCCGTGCCGCGGCAAACTAGATCTGTGGTAATTCCAGCAGTGCATTGTGGGATAAGGGGTTGGGTCTCGAGCTTGCTAGTCGGCCGTGTCGGAGCCGAGGATCGGCTCCAAACCCATCAGTGAAGAATGAATGGCGACATTGAACAACTTCACATTGTTCTTTTCCCTAAATTGTAGTTCGGTGTTCCACTGATTACCTTTTACTGAGCAAAAAAAAATCCCCAAAAACATCAGATGACAGAAAATAAAATTTTGTCCTCTTTGCTGACAGCAGACCTCACCATTGTAACCTCATAAAATATCTAAAATGGCTTCCAGTCACTGAAAGGTCAGCTTATCTCTTAGGTACTCATTCACAAAATACTAAACAATGGCTATAGCATACCTGTGAGACAGAAAATACCAATCCATGGCCAGGTTTACCAATCCATGGCCAGGTTTACTATCTAAAATGCACAGAGGAGAAAACTATCACATTAAGCAGACCTCCATATAAAACAGCTACTGCAGAATGTGCCTCCTTCTGACTAGGCCTGGCATTATGGAACAGACTCCTAACTGAATTAAGGGTGGAGGTGGGGGTTGGAATCACTTACAGATTTCAGAAAGACCTTATTTTAACACTTGCACAAGAACACCGAGTATAAGTGCATTAGTGACAATGGTTAACCTCACCATTTACTTTGAAACAGCAAAATACCTCCAGCAAAACAGTCAACATGAAATGCAGAATTTTAATAACATGCTATGTCCAACGTGACAGCCTTTGCTTGTTATTTTAAATGCTGTCCTGCTTGTTTCCTGAAATGTTGACATTCAAAATGGACTTTACATATATACTATAAATATTGTACACATCTTTGGTTTTACTGATAATTCTACCTCTGCAATGTTTAAGTCTGTATAAGACTCTGCAATAAGCATAAGGATCTTCAGCAAGCATATGTTTATTATTAGACCCCCTTAAAAACATTTGATTTTGCATTTGTTCTTCTGTATTATATGCTTCTTGATTATTTGCATTGTTTGCTTTTTTCTGTACATTTAGGTTGTGGGTGAAAAGGATCTTCAGACAAATCAACCTACCAGTTTACCAGATAGTAAACAAATAAATAGAGGAAATGTATGGATTAGTATATTGTTATTACCGCTGGATTTATATCAAGTTTTCAAATGTCCACTTTCGTGAAAAACTGATCTCATGAAAAGTAAGTACTCCAATAGAAGAAGACAAATATTTTTGAAAGGGGGTCCTTGGACCCCCAACACTCAGATGTGGAGATTTTTCCCCTGTTCCCCTTACTTAAATATAACAAATCCAGTGATGCATTAACATTAAGGAAAGAGACCAGCTGCATATGTGTGTGTGTGTGTGTGTGTGTGTGTGTGTGTGTGTGTGTGTGTGTGTGTGTGTGTGTGTGTGTGTGTGTGTTGAGGGGCAACTCCAAGGATATATTAACAGTGGTTAAAGTGAACGGTTTTGATGACTTCTATTTTCAATGAAAAAAGGAGTATCTCACTTCATCAATTTCTGTTATGTTACAACAATAACCCACAGCTTTTACTTCTTATATAAGATAAACTATGGCAACAACTAGGGTTAACATGGTGTTGGGTAAATTATAAGGGCATTTGAACCTAGAGAAAAGGAAGTAATTGTGTAAAAGACCTTTAATAAAACATTTAGTCTACCATGCACAGTTTTGGAGGCTCTGTAAAGACAGGGATACTAAACTATTGAACGTAGGGAAGAAAAGAGTAAGTACGATGACAAAAAATATAATGAAAGAATTAGAATTCTGGAATTAACTTTAAAAAAGAAGACAAAGAGGACATGCAATATAGGTCTAATTCACATTTTGAGAGGAACATGTGGGAATATAGCTGGAAAGAAGGGATGACTTTGGAAGGGTCATAATTTGCAAACTGTCGATACAAATTTTACTGTGGTCATGAAATATTTTAATTCCTTGACAGGATGCAGGTACAAGGTAACAGGCTTACTAAATGGATAATGGGTTAGAACATCAATCTTTTAAGAAGAAATAGGAGAGGTGGATGGGGAAGAAGAGAGGGTGTGGTGATGGGCTGTGGGGGAGTAGCAGATGCTAGGTTCCAGTTGCATAAATCAGTCAGATTTTATCAACACTTATATAAATGCAATGGGGACACTCTGATTTACTGTTTTCTTGAAGAATATTTAGAGAGGATATTTTAATGGCTCCTTTTGAATTATGTTCTCTGCTAATTTCTAATTATGGGAATATTTTTCTGCATGTCAACAGACACTAGATAAATTTGATTTTTTCCCCGTAATAAGTAAGCCCATATTTGCTGCACAAATTACTCCTGTACTCGCTTACCCTGTTAGCCAGTGGTGATAAGGTTCCTGCCTTTCATGCCTGAACTGCCCATCCAACTGTGATTGAAATCACAGTTATGCAGATAGCTTGTTGGTGTTTTAGGAAATATTTTATACAGTAGCAATCCTCATGCTGTTTCATGCAGAAAAAATATCTCAGTAAGCCTACAGTCATAGACACTTAGTAAATTTTGTGACATTAAGTTTATTTGGGGGGGGGGCAGAATGCAACACAACAAATACCTTGTACTGTGCTGTACTATGTTGAAAATCTGAAATACTAATGGGTAATAAGATGGAGAAAGTTTGTGAGACAAATTCTTTAAGAAGTAATCTAAGATTTCATGTATACTGAATGGTGTATACCAATAAGCCTAAACAATACAGAAATGGCACACACAGGGAGAAATGGTTAAATCATGCCTCATTTATACAGTAGAGTCTCTGTTAACTGGAAATCAAGCAACCGGCACTCCCAAGCAACCAGCAATTTTGATTGGCTTGTATGCCGCTATACAAACCAATCAAAAATCAGAAAAAGCAGAGCCACTTCTACTCAGTGTGGAACAGTCCGCTGTTCTGCATTAAGTAGAAGTGGCTCCGCTTTGTGATTTTTGATTGGCTTGTATAACGGCATAAGAGCCAATTAAAAATCGCAAAGCAGTCTTCTTCTATTCAATGAGGAACAGCCCGCTCTTCTGCATTGAACAGAAGAGGCTCCGCTTTGCATTTTTTTATTGATTCCAATGCCAGTACATGAGCCAATTAAAAATTGCAAAGTGGCTCTCAAGCAACTGGAAGCTACACTTATCCAGCATCTATCAATTCCCCATGGGTGCCAGTTAAGTGAAATTTTACTGTATGTGGAAATGTACTGACCATTCTGTAGGAAGGTAAATGCACTGTAAGATAAGCAAAAGCTCAGCCTAGCAGGAAGCTCTTCTTTTATACCAATAAGGTTTTTCTGAATCCAAACAAATATATTTTTATTAAAGGAAACAGGATTAGAGGAAATAGCTAATAAAAGTGGAATGCAGACATCTTTTACTATGACTAAAAATATGATCAGACTCTACTCTGTGCTAAGGACATCTGATACAGAGGTGTTAAATGTGGAATAAGTCACTTAACCATTAGTGATCTTAACAGACACTTTTCACACCTATCAGTCTGATGGGATCAAGACAGGCCTTATTAACAACAAAACCTGCCTGCAACTAAAAGGCAGACAAATCACTAAATAATGAAGAAAACTTCCTTCAGAAATAGATCAGCAATCAAAATATTTTATAATACCTAACTAAATTTAGCTAATGAACCTAGCTACAGTAAAATAGCTACATTTGCTGCCAACCTTATGTATAAGACATTGCAGAGCCCTGAAGCAACTAAACGGGCTTGGGCTACCCAATTACTTAACATACTCACAACTTATTACTGCACACAATCTTATACATGCACCAGGAAAAACAAGTAGTGTTACAAAGTACCCTGCAGTACTACTCTCCAGGTAGAAACCTTTGCTCAACCAATAAACTCTTAGTAATCACAACGAAGTATATCAACTCACAGGCAACTCACTATACTCCAATTACATATCTAAACTTTGGAACACCATCTCAACATACCTAAAGCGGACCAGGAAACTTTCTGCCTTGAAACCGTAAAACAATGCCTAAACCACACGCAGTCATGCCTATGCTCCTCACCTAGGTAACTCCATTTTCTTTTGTCAGCTCATTCTCCCTCTCTCTTTATAAACTCTATCCCCTTCTACACAACAATCATTTCTACCACTCCTTCTCTTCCCCATTACCTTCCTATCTTAATCTACACTTTACATTTCAATTTCTTTCTGACCTTCTCACGGTATCCATCTCCTCATGACTTTATTATAACTAGTTTCTACATCAGTATTCTCAGCTCAGTTATCCCTGGGTCATCAGTTATACAATGCCTCTCTTCTTCTTCTAGTTTTAACTATTATCTACCTACAAACTAATGTTTCACATACCATACTTCAGTTTTATTTACTCCTAACATCTGTACTGTAATCCTCCTTACCCATATTTTATAAGTCATATACAAAAGTTATGTACATATCATAATGATGGAGCCTTTTATTCATGTCCATCTGATATGAAATGTGGGTCCTCCAGCCACTCAATGGATCCAGCTCAGCAGTATTAGTACTCCAGCCCTGAGCCCCTTAAGAATTTTCCCAACCATAATGCACCAGTCCCCCTAACTACCCCAATCTAGTTTAATGCCTCAAGACCTAGGTACCACCATACTTGACTGAAGGACTGGCAATGTCCTTAGGAACTAAACAGTCCCTCACGTCTTACAAGACAAGGAAGGGGGATGGAGGGAGACTTGTCGAATCATGAATGAAATGCTCTAGCATTATGGTAAGCACATAACTTTCATAATCTATTTATTCAGTCTGCCAGATACAACATGTGGGTCAGAATCCCAGTCTACAACCACCTCAGGTTGGCCTCATGACAGAAGACCCTTCAGGACAGCAGCACTGAATGATAGTCTAGCCAAAGAGAAACCGCCCAATTTACAGTGCTTCATGAAGGTGTGCAAGGAAGATCATCTGGCAGCTTTGCAAATATCATCAACTGAAGAGGATCTAAAGATGGCTGTAGGCATTACAATGGCATTAGTGGAATGAACCTTCGGTTTGGAGAGTAGAGTCTTGTATGCAGTGTAAATAAAGGAAATGCAGTCTGACAGCTGTCTTAATCTGTTAGTAGCAAAGGACACAAACAGCTGACCTTAATTTCTGAGTGACTTATTTATGTGACGGTAGAAGCACAATTATCCATATGGATCTAAGGTATGTAGGATGTATTTCTCCTTTTTTTTGGCATAGCTAAGAAAGAAAATCAGTATATGAATGCATTGTGAAATGTTTGACTCAGAAATCACCTTGGGAAGAAAAGATGGATTCATCCTCAGAGATACTCTGTCCTTCTGAAATATTCAGTAAGGGGCAGATGAAGATAATCTTTGCAGTTTCAAAATTCTTCTGGCTGAAGTGACGGCTACCAAAAATGAAAGTTATGCACTTACCATAGCACTAGAACTGTGTTGTCTTGTTTTGTCTGGGACAACAACTGGGCTAGTGGATCTGACCAGATCCAACCTTGGTGCTTTTTCAAGATCTTGGATACAGGGCTCTGACTCTTCTCCTAACCCCAATTCCCTCTGGTCCCTGGATTATCTCACATCAAGTTTGCCTCCTTACATTTATAAATTCTCTCCAACAAAGCATAAATATGGCCCAACTAAACAGCATAGCTAATTGTTAAGTCTGTGTAGAAGCTGGAACACACCACCACAAGGTACAAGATATTCCTTTTCAAAGTAAAAAGTTAAAAACAGGAACTTTAATTGTTTAAACTTGAAAATGAAACATAGAACTTTAAAACAAAGCCCTTTACTTGGATACGATAAGCCCTTTTGGCTAAAAGCCTTCCTCAGATCATAAAGAATCAGGCTCCATTGGGCTAAGATAAACGAATAAACACCAATCATATTGCTGAGACTGAGCCAACTCCTTCTTTTAAACCAGTCAGTCATCAGCCAATCAAAGGGCTCATATGTGACCCTCCAAATTGCCGAATAAAAACAATTACCTTATAAAATAGGCACATGCCGGGCTGAAACAGCCTTATCAATGCTGGCCCATGTTGCTGCTCCATTTGTTTAGTTTTCCCTTATTATTTACCGAGAGATGTAAAAAAGGCACCCATTAATATCATCAGTTCTTATTAAATTGAAAACTTTCCAAGAAATGTAGTGTTTCAAATTCCATTATATTAAGAGGAAAGGACGATCACAAGTCATATTTCAAAATTCTATCTTTCTTTAAAGCAAACCATTTCTCCTCCATTCAAAGGGCTTAAAGCATGCCACACCTCTTAATGATGAAATAAAGAGGCAGCTTCTTTTACACTTTTCACATTCTGTGCCGAGACAGATTCATCAAAACCAGCTCCTGATCAATCCCTTTTCTCTGTTCTAGTTCTGTATTTTACAAATTATATTCTTCAGGGTTGAAACAGACATCCCCTCCTCAGGAAATAAATAGGTAAGAAGATCCTGAGTTTCAAACTTATTCTTCAACATATAGATGGAAATAAGTTAGGGTACAGGTCTGTAGGTCCTAGTTTTCAGGACAAAAAGGGGGAAACGTCAACCAGTGGTCCACAGTTTTTTACTATTTCTTTTCACCTTTCCTTACTATACTAATATATATGTCACTTGTTCACCTTCATGTTAGCATATGGAGATGTGCCTTCCTTTCAAAATGGGCTTGAGTGGTATTACTGCATTCAAGCACAAGGGCGGTCTGCTCTGAGATTGATGAGCCAGTTCACATTGCATATTTCAGTCCTATTATATACATCATCTCTAGAACCTTCAAAAACACTGTAGATGGCTTTGAACATGAATGAATATAAAGGATGTTGAATGACATGATTCGCCAAGGAATTTTTGTGATCTTTATGCTGAATATCTCTCAGATGGTGCAAAACTCTGTCCTTAAATTGTTGGTTAGTTTTGCCTACATAATACGCAGGACACTTTAAGCAGGTAGCTAAGTAAGCACCATGTTTGGTGTTACAAGTAACACTGCACGAAAAGCAATATTCAAACCTGGAGATTGGATGCTTGAAGAAATTGCTGGTATCTATCACAGGGCAGGCTTTACATCTGCTACATTTAAATGTTACTTTCCTATTGATTATACCTTTTCTAGGAAATCCATCCTTCATGCATAGCAACCTTTTCAATTCCTTTTCATTTCTGAAGACAAATCTCGGTCTATCACCCACTATTTCTTTTAATTTTTCATCTTGTGTTAGCACTAGCCAAAACTTCTTTACAATATTGCATATATATGCGTCGAGTCATTACTATAGGTGAGCATAAGACTAATGGTTTGTTGTTCACTAGAGCTATCTTCTTGATGCCTCCGTTTTGTTCTTATTATCGTATTTGAGAAATAAGATTGTCCTTTTCCTTTCCTTAGGCTTTGTGATGATTTTGATTCCATTAGAATGTCTTTGCTTGTATAATAACCTCTCCCCCTTAGATGACACTCAAGTTTAGCCTTTTCACATTCATAATCTGTCTCTTTGGTACACAGTCTTGAAATGTGTCATCTGATTCTCCATTATATTATTGAACACATGTCCGGGATGCATAGTATTCCTGTGTAGATAGTGATTCCTCCATGTTTCTTTTCTATGGATTGATGTTTCTATTCCTAATGTCTGGCTCAACTCAATCTTTACATCTAAGAAATCAATTATTTCTTTAGAGGTGTTAACTGTGAACCTAAGAAAATCAGTGGAATGATTCTGGTTGCTTGTTGATAGGTAATAATTAGGGCATGTGAAAACAGTGAGAAAGACTGTCCAAAAAGACAAGGCCCCTGGTCAGGTCCAACTGTTCAGCAGGAAGTTCAAGAATGATAACTTAGGATGAGAGACAAAGGGAGGGATGTTGAACTGGATGAAAAAAGGCAACACAGGTCTAACGTTATGGTAAGTACATAACTTTTGTATCTGATGTTGTCTCTTTCAGCAGATTCAACAACTGGAACAGATTCCCAAGCTACACAAAAACCCAGGTGGTCTCAATTTATTTATTTATTTATTCATTTTACATTTGATTACCAGGAAGGTCTGACTAGACACAAGTCCTTTTTCAGCAGAGGCCCTGGGAGACACGCTCCACATATAACACAACATTGAACAATAATAATTGTCATGAAGTATGATAAGGAATACACTCATTTTATGCACGATTACAAATACATAGATTTACAGATAATTATAGATGGTTGCTAATACATATATTTACAAATGGCACCCAAGCATCTAGATACAAGATGTGAGTGGACATTTACAACACAATTAGTTTCTACTTAGTCAGCGAGGTATATAGCAAATCAATCTATTTTAAGCCACAGGATCATACAATTTAGTTGAACACACATGGTGGAGAAGTGTTAGCTACACTGAGAGATGTAGAAAAGAAGGAAGGTAATTAATTTACCAGTTAGTTAGTTTTCAGTATGGTCTAGCCAGGGCTACAACATGAACAAAGCCATGTGTCAGCTAGGTGGGCTTTTAGTAATTTTTTGAAATGAGTTATGAATGTAGTGGTTACATTTGTGGGTACAGTAATCCTTTTTTTGCTGTAAAATTTGAGAACACGGGTTCACCAGCAGTATTATTGACTTCTGTGATATCGAGGAATTTATTACTGGAATGAAGAGACCTATGGCTAGTGTTTTTTTGCTGCAAAATTTGAGAACAGGGGTTCACCAGCAGTATTACTGACTTCAGTGATATCGAGGAATTTATTACTGGAATGAAGAGACCTATGGCTAGTGTGTGGATGAAGTAGATCTTGGAGGGCAGGGGTGTTGTTAGGATAACACACAATTTTGTGGTTGAGAGTGAGTTGGCTGTAGAGGAGAAGTTGGGGAAATTCTAGCCAATTAAGCTGCTTTAGTGCTATATAGTGATGTGATCTGTATGGAGAGTCTGTGCCAAACCTGGCAATCTTGTAACAAGACTCCAGTTTTTATTAAGTCTGATTTTCTGAGATTATTGAGAATTGGAAATGTATAAGGAGTGCATAAGATGAGGTGTGCATGTGCAATTGTGGCCCTAGTATTTTTTGCGAGAAATTGTTTATTTCTGTATAGAATGTCCATTTTTTTGTGAACTTTCTTTATCATACTGGAGATACAGCCACTTTCCACCCTTAGTAGTTTTGTGTGAGTGACAGGACAGAGAGTTGTTTTTTTCTTGGACACGATGTTAAATGAAGGAGTAGGTGATGTAGATCTAGTGGGCAGGAAAATAAGAAGTTTAGTTTTGTTGGGGTTTAGAATTAATTGGGAATTGGTAAGCCATGTCTCGACAGAAAGAAAGGAGGCTTGTGTCAGTGAGTGGAGTTCTTGTAGAGATGAAGCAGCACATATTAATGTGGAGCCATCTGCATATTGGATGATTGGGGCATTTAGTGTAGAAGTATGTAGGTTGTTGGTAAAGAGGGAGAATAGCAGGGGGCCTAGAATAAAACCTTAGAGAAATCCTAGAGTAACTGGAAGTAGGGAGGATAGGTCCTGCTGCCATTGAACTGTTTGCTGTCAACCTAATAAATAGCTTTGAAACCAGACAATTGTGTGATTGCTAAGATGCTGTTCAGAAAGAACATTGATGAGTTTGCTGTGTGTAACCATGTCGAAGGCCTTAGAGAGGTCAAGAAAGATCCTCAAGGAAGGATATTCTTGAGTATGGTGGAACCAATGGATGTACAGGATCTGGATTGTACATCCAGTTTACAGTGCAATACAAATGTATGAACTGTAGACAAAGTAGCTGCAGCACAGATTTCATCAATCAGAACCCTACCTAAAAGGGCATTAAAGGTAGCCACAGCTCTAGAAGAATAAGTCTTTGGTTTGCCAGGTAAAGTCAATATCATCATTCCATAAACAAAGGCAATACAGTTGGAAAGCCACTTGGACAATGTCGCTTTATAAACTCCCTAACCCAACTCAGCTTTTGAAAAGGCAAGACAAAGTTGGTCAGCTTTCTGAAATCCTTTGTCCAGTGTAAGTAAAATATGATTTGATGATGAAAGTCTAGCAAATGTAATGTATATTTCCCTTTATTTTAAAACTTTGGAAAAAAAAAACACTTGTAAATTAATTGATTAATAAAAGTTTGCATCAGAGGCAACATTAGGAAGGAATTGAGGGTTTATTCTCAGAGACGCTCTATCTTTATGAAAAGAAACAGATATAGAGATTTGCAGGACAGAGCCTGCACCTGTTTTCCTAGAAGGTGTAATTATTACCAAAAATATAATTTTTAAAAAGAGGAATTTTAGATCCACTGAAGAAGCAGGCTTGGAAGAAGCAGGCTTGGAAGAAGCCTTGGAAACAGCCTTGGAAACAGCCTTTAGTATGACAGTAATGTCCCAAAGGGGAACTAGATCATTGATTGGAAGCCTTAGGAGAAAGATTCCCTTTACAAAGATCTTAGAAATATTTAAGGAGGCAATGGAAGTCTAATCCTGTCCTGCATGAACATTGGAAATGGCTGCTAATTGGACTTTAAAAGCTGAAAAACTGGAGACTTTCTGAAACTATTCTGCCAAAATATCCAAAATCCATGTAAGAGGGGCTGAAATTTAGTCCAAAACCCTGGAACAGGGCAATATGTTAATTTTTTCCTGCTTGCTAAGGTAAACCTTTCTGGTACTTGGATTTTGCGATGGTGATATAATTTGAATACCTGGGGCAGACAGCCTGGCATCTCTGGCCTCCATTAAAACTGGAAAAACATGTGCTCAACTTCAGGTTTTTAGAGCTCAGTGAGTCTGGCCGGATGAGTGAAAGGGACGGTCTGGACACAGATCCAACACCCAAGGTGGATATTTCAGTTGAGGCCAGAGAAAGGGGAAGCAAACCTGCCAGGGTCAAACAGGAGCAATGAGAATAATTTTGGCCTTGCACCTCCTGGCTTTCTGAAGAAATTTTGCTATAAGAGGGAATGGTGGAAATACATAAAGGAGACTCGGGGGGCCAACTGTGGACTAGATTATCCCTTAGTGCCTGTCCCTGTGGAGTGATTAGGACAAAGTAGCTAGTGCACTTGTTTAGGTAAGCAGCACAAAGACTGCAGCAAAGTTGGCTCCAGTGACTGAAAATCTATTTCATCACTGTCTGATTGAGGGACTACTTGTAGGGCAGGAGAATAGACTTTTCATCTTGTCTGACAGTACACTGAAAGTACCCAGGATGTGGGTTGTGATTAGAAGGCATCAGGAAGACAATGATCATTGCTACATTCCCATGGCTTCCTGGCACAGTGGAAGTGAATGGGTTCCTACCTGTTTGTTGATATACCAGACTACTGCCATGTTGTCCATCTGGATGGAGATGGAACCCTCAGAAAGGGAGTTCTTAAAGGCCTGCAATGCTAGGAGGACTGTCCTCATCTCCAAGACATTGAAATGAAGACTGGCTTCTGTTGCTGACCAATAACCTTGAACAATCTCCCCTTCAAAACGCCCCACCTCCCACCTCACAAGAGAAGTATCCATGGTTAGAGCTGTACCAAGGGAGGTGGGGAGAAAGGTTAATCCTATGACACTATGGGAAGATCAACCACCAGCTGATGTGTTTTTCTGTATACTGGTGTGGGAAGTACAGGTGTATAAAGGGAGCAAGATGTGAAGGACTATTGAACAGAGTGTCCATTGCAGGACTCTTATACTGTAGCTTGCCTGAAAAACTAGTGTGATCAAAGCAGCCATCAAGCCTAGAAGTCAAAGAACAAGTCCAAGTCCTGCTGGGGGATTAGGATCATGAAGGATGACTTCTAAGACAGCTGCACACATCAACAGCTTAGGATCATGAAGGATGACTTCCAAGATAGCTGCACACTCATCAGCAGCTTGATTTCAACTCTCCCGGTGTGAAAAAAGAAACCGAGATAAGGACCCTGCATGTTTTAGTAAATTCAGTTACTGGCAAGTATATACAGTACCTGGATGCCAGCAAAGAAGAAACTTAGACAGCCTGAAAAAAATCAACTAGAAATAGTGAAGAGAAAACAGTGACCAGGAAGACTCCTGCAGCTGTTCAGCAAAAAGCAGTTCAAGTTCCAGCATTGCGGCAAGATATGGCATTAAGTAATAGAAAGGAAAAAATAAATCAAAGGTGTAGATTAAAATAAACAGAACATTGAAGGAGTATATCAACTCAAATAAAGTGCTGGAAAAATGGAAGAAGCTTTAAGTAGCTATTCAGATGAACTGAGAAAACTGCAAAAATCAGGGGTCTAAATTAAGAAAAGGCTGGCTGAGTATGAGACTGCTCAAGAAGAGATGTTTCAAAAATGGCAGAATTCGAGGACATAGCACACAGGGAAAACCTGATATTTTCTGCTGTATTAGAGGAACTGGAAGGAACAGACTGCATTAATTTTATGAAAGTACAAATAAGCAACTGAACTGGTATTTCACAGCAGGATTTGTTAATTGAAATGGCACATCGAGTGTATGCTCCAAACCTGCCTGTGAGAAAGGAGCCAAGACCTGCACCAGTAAAGGCTCAATCGCATCAGCAGAAAGACTTCAACCTGACAAAACTGTGGCAAAAAGGTTAAAATATTAAAAACTGTAGACAGTAGAAGGTTTGTAAAAAAATATTATTCACTGTACTCCAGGCAGAAGAGAAGCAAATTTAACCTAGCAATCAGGGAATGTTGAGGAGCAGGTATGAGAGTGAAGCTGCTGCACCCCGCTTTCTTTAGAGTATATTTTGTGGGGGATCAAAATCATTTTTTGATGTAGAACAGGATAAGGATGAAATATGAATGACTGCCCAACAAAAAGTGAGCCATCAAGCAGAAGGGGATGCTGAGTCTCATTCTTCTGATAGCAGAGCTTATAGACAGACTTTGCCAGTGAAACTTTTTTTCCCCCAGTGTTCTAAAGGAAAATGCTTGAGAGACAGAAAAAAGCACAGGAGATGATTAGAAGAACCCAGATTACCTTGGATTTGAACCGGAATATAGAGTTAGGAGATGGTAATGAACAGAAAGAAGACCAGCAACCTTGAAATTAGTGAATAATTGTGAGACTATAAAGCATCAATCACATTTGTGAAATAGGACTTTACAAGAACGAGAGGAAGGACTATACTTTGGCTGATTTTGTTAAACTTGTCAGGGACTGAAACACATATGACAGACTTGATGTCATTAATGTTTGGAATGAAACTGAAGGGAAGCACATGGAAAAAAAGTAAAAGAAAAGAAAAGTAAATAAATTTTTGTTCTTAACAGTATTTGCATAAAACATTTAATGACATGAATTGCATGTTATATAGAAAAGTATTTTCAGTTAGTGTATGTGCTAAAGATACTAAAGTAAACCATTACGTTTTTTCTTCTTTAGCTTTTTAAGAAATGTAGGTAATACAATGTAAAAAGAAAAGAATCTGGAAAAAGCATGTTTAAGTTAGGCTGTAATCTTGAGTTTTTCTATGTGGGGGATGCGGTGCAAAAGTGCACAGATTATATGTACAGTTGATACGTTCTCTCTTCCTTTTGCATAGGTGAATGTCTGGATTAAAGGCCTTTGGCTTAATCTAATAAATTCTTTGTGTAAGCAAGTAAAAAAGCAGACCCAATGTAATGAAAAGTTTTCCTTCAGCAAATGCATGTTCAGTGTAGGTTGAGAGGTTTGCAGCGCTATACATCTGGTACTTTTGTTTCCATGGAGACAAGCTGACTATGGGGGAAGCATAAAAGCCAGAACAACTTTTTAAAGGCTAATGTTTTCTGAAAGCATATAAATGAAAGTTATGTGCTCAGCATATCAACAGATCCTTGTTGTCTGTTTCCATCTGGTTCAACCTGTGGGTTATCGGACCAGACACTGATCCAATGTCAGCTGATTTCCAACACTTCAGCTCAGCAAGCTTCACCTTCTCTACCCAGAGCCCCCACCACCACCATATCACTAGAACTCCCTGAGATCTAGTTTGCTTCCTCTTCACCCACTAAACACTCAGAATTAGACCTCTAGGGAGAAAGACTGAAAAGCCACAACACAAAGCAAGATGGCAGACTCCACTGTTGATCATCCCTGTAATAAAAAAAATAGCCAAACAGCAGGGTTTGGTAGGGGGGAATGTTGAACCATTATTATGGTGAGTACATGAGTGTTGTATCTGATGTTGTCTTTTCCGTCTGGGGCCAAACTGTGGAAGACTGTCACCAGCCACACAGAACCCTAGGGAGGTCTCATGGAAGAATATTGCACAATATGGTTGAACCAAACAAAGCTCTACATATAGATTTGATATTTAATTTGTAGTTTGAAATGTGTGATGACCTACCCAAGTTGCAGCTGCACAAATGTCATCCAAAGCTGCTCTGGAGAAAAGAACTGTAGAAGTGGCCATAGCTCTGGTAAAATTACCTTTGGGTTTGAAAAGCAATGACTTCCCCTTCAAACCATACCCAAAGGAAATAAATCAGAAAAGCCATATGAGCAAGGTAAACATGGAAACAGGAGCACTCAACTGAAACTTAAAGAATGAGGCAAATAGTTGATTAGATATTCTAAAGGACCTTGTTCTATCCAAATAGACCCACAATTGTCCAAGAACATCAAAGTAATGCAGAAGATACTCAACCCTATTAGAAAATTCAGGGAAAATGACTGGTAAATGAATGGACTGATTCAGATTTTCTGATACTGCCTTATGCAAAATGGAAGGGTTGAGTGACACACTGTCTTGATGAAAAACAGTTAAGGGGAACAGCAGAGAGGGTCTGTAATGCTGGCACTCATGTGGGGAAGTAATGGACACCTAAACCAAAGTCTAATATGACAACAACTTTAGAGCAATAGTAGCATTAGGCTGAAAAGGAGGTGCAGCCAGCACCCGAAGCATAAAAAGCACGTCCAAGAATGGAGCAGGGTCTTGTACTAGAGAATGCAGTAGGACAGTCCCTTTTAAGGGCAGGCAACAGGACATTATCTCTAGCAATATGAAAATTAGTAATAGCTGCCAAGTGCACTTTAATCATATAGTAACTACACCCAGAGTTAAACAAACCCACAAGAAAATCCAGGATAGCCTCCATGGAGCTGAAAAGGGATCCAAACTCAGAGACAGCCTGTAAGGCAAAACATTTCCACTTACTATCATATGTTTTATGAATAGATGACTTTTGGGAATATGTTAGGATGTGAACAACATGGTCTGAAAGCTTGGGATTCCTGCTCATCAAGGGAAATGGAAATAGCAAGCAGTTAACTTGAGAGTTTAAAGGTTGGGTGGATTCAAGCCTACTGGGTGAGAAATGAGATCTAGAATGGGATTCAGTGCCCAAGGAGGGTATCTCATTAGTCCCAAAGCAAGGGAAACAGTACCTGGTGAAGCCAAAAGAGACCAATACAGCCACTCTGCAGTGGGTTGCTTTCTGAAGAAACTTTATTATCAATGGGATTGTAGGGTAAGCATACAGAAGATCTGGGGCAAAGCATACAGCAGTGTGCCCCTGGGTGACTTTCTCTGAGCATGAAATAAGGCATAATAGCTGTTGCACTGAGTGATGGATGGGGCAAGAGATCAGGTGACACACGGAGTGCCCCAGAGCTGAAAAATCTGAGCAGCAAAACTCGGATTCAGAAACCACTCATGAGGAAGGACAATCATCATCATCATCAACCCCCTTTTTCCCATTTTCTACATGGGGTCAGGGTGCCGTGCTTACTGTTACCATCTCTCTCGATTCAATGCCACACTCCTGCCTTCTTCAATACTCATGCCTGACTGCCGCACAGTCCATCCACCTCTTTGCTGGATGCCCTTGTTTCCTCGTGCTTTCTTCCTGTCTGTCCTAAATATTCTTCACCAGATTGTCATCTGCTTTTCTGCACATGTGCCCAGACCACTGTAATCTGTTCTCTTTGATCTCTTCTACAATTAGAGCTTCTTTGGCTTCTGCTCTTATTTTTTTTTTTTGTAAATCTTTTTATTCATTTCTAAAAACAAGAAAATGTGTATACAGGTTATTTGACAGTGATGTATTTATAAATTATTTAAAAAGGTTGGCTAAAACCTCTAAACAGATATCAAACATTAAAACCAAAATAAAGTATTTACAAGGGTGTCTATTGTTAGCATATAATTGACTTTCTATACAATTGTTTCCTGATTATAACTGGCGTCTGCTCTGATGTCTTCATTTCATCACCTGTCCTATAGTGTGCACACTACCACCCATCACAGGCACTTCATTTCCATCACATCTAGCTTCCTCATCTGCTCTACCTTCACTGCCTAGGTATCTGTATGATACAGTAGCACTAGTCACACCACTGTTTTGCACACCTCACATTTCAGCTTCTTTGGCATTCTTCAGTCATACACTATACCTGACATTCTAAGCCTCTAGGCTACAGCTCCTGTGATTCTAGCTTTGACATCTTTATTCAGGCTTCCCTTGTCCTCAACCATCCCTACAAAATACTTGAAGTTGTTACACTGCTCCATTATCTTTCCTTCAACCTCAATTCTCATCTTCTTCTAATTTTCTCAATTTGCTGCCATTACCACTGTCTTATATGTACTTAGTTTGATCCCATGTGCCTTCAGTTTTGTATTCCATTCCACTATCCTTTGCTGAAGTCCTTGCCCAGAGTCTGCCTTTAATTTCACATCATCTGCATACAGCAACTTGTTGATCTGTCCCCTCCAACCTGTTTGCTAATACAATCCATCACCAGTATAAACAGCAGTGGGCTCAAAGGTGAACCCTGATACACACCTACTTGCACTGGGAATGTTTCTGTGACTGAACACTGTTCATACTTGAGTCACTGTGTCCCTGTACAAAGCCTTTACTAATTCTGCTAATGTTTCTGGAACTTCAAACCACTAGGAAGGAGAATGTTCCTGATGAAAGTGTCCACTAAGATGTTGGATTTCCCTGGTATGTGTGTTGCAATCAGAAACTGTCCAGTTAAAATCACCCATTGTCAGACCCTCATGACCTCCCAACAAATAGGGTAAGACCAGATTACCCCATTTAAGATACCAGACTAAGGACATATTGTCCATCTGGAGAGAAATCACAAGATTGGGGAGAATATCCTAAAAAGCCTGCAACGTGAGAAGGACGGCCCTCATCTCAAAGACACTGACAAAGGTTGGTGTCATCTACTGACCAGGTCCCCTGGATTTTTGAAATGCCTCACTCTGGCAGACAGGAATCCATCATAACTACAGGCTGATCACAGAGAACAACAAATGATCTCCTGGTGGAAAAGAAGGGAGACTCCAGCTACCAATTGATTTAATCTGGACAAACTCAAGCCAGGAAAACTGGAAAATACATTGGATGGCTTAAGTATGACAAGTGGACCAGCAGGGTTAACTGCAGTGACCTCATGTGATATGTGGCAGAGGGGCCTAAACAAATGGCAGCTGCCATGTGGCCCCTAAGTCTGAGGATAGCAATGCTGGAGGCCTTCTGTACATGATCAAAGACCTTGTCATATCCTGAATTTGATATTCTAGACTACGGCATCTTGGCAATCCAGGACACTGTGTCCAAATGGCACCCTATAAATTCCAAGACCTGAACTGGATGAAGACGGGACTTCTGATAACTGACTGATTTCTAAAGAACTGCACATCCGGAGTAAGGTGTCACTGGCCCTGATCAGGGAAGCTCTTATGGGGCAGTTAGGAGCCAAACGTCCAGGTAAGGAAAGGCCTGAGCCAAGCTGCTACCACTGCCATACACTTTGTGAACACTAAGGGAGTGGTGAAACCAAATTAGCAGTATTCTGACCTGGTAAAGGTCTTCCTCCAGCTGGAAGGACGGGAATCATCTGGACCACCTTGCAATCTTTATATGATGGCAGGTAACCTTGAGATCTACTGAGCATATACAGTCATACTCCATCAACAGAGGTAAGATGGAATACACTGTGACCATCCAGAACCTAGTCTGCTTTACCACCTGATTCAGTTTGGTCAAATACAAAATGGGCCTGAGGTCCTTGTTCTTTTTTGGAAACAAAAAGAACCTACAGTAGACCTCAGATTCTCAGTGATCTTGTTGTACCTCTTGAATGATTCATCTTGTCGGCAGCTTCTAAATTTTAATGGCTGGTTCTCTTTTCTGATGGGGTGGTACATCTGGAAATTGTCTGGGAGTTAAACTGGGAACTAAATGGAATTGAGTAACCTCTGGATGTGGCTCTTAACACTCATTTCCCTGAGGGGATGACCTCCCAAGTTTTTGGGTGGAGAGATAATCAACCCCTGACTGCCTCCAGAGCAGTACACCTGGGCAATCCATCAGGGTCACCAAAAACAGACTCTTGGAGAACCCCCCTACAAAAACACAGACTCCTTCAGAGAAGGGCTTTCAGCAATCCAGCCCCCATGTTGGTGAAGGAACTCCAAGCATCTAGCAAAGGAAGAATCTTCTTAAGGGGATTTGGGGGACCCTTCTCCTTCCTCAAGGTCGGTGTCCTCAATGAGGGACTAGTCAGGTGAGTCTGGGTGCTTCCTCTTACAATGCCTCCTCCCAAAGACTTCCAACCCCACAGAATCAGAGGGGTAAATGGAAGGGGCTGGTGGCCCTACTGAGAAGGCAGTTTGGAAACCAACTGGGGAAGTCTGTCAGAGCCAGCTGATGAGTGGTCACAGGCACAGATGTGGAGGGGGAAATGGTCACACTAGACCATTTCCTCCCTTGACAGGAAAACATCCTCTCCACACTGACAAAGGCAGAGAAGGAAGCAGGTTGCCCTGACCTGGCAGCCTTAGGGTCCGAAGATCCCAAGGATGCACAAGAATCCGCAGCCTTTCTGCCCTGTCTCAACACTGAGACTGATGCCAACCTATCAAAGGCAGAAGCCTCAAGTGGGAGGGATGACCCCGACATGGGTATCATCAAATCTGACCCATAGACCCCTGCCTTGACCTGTCAGCCCAGGGCTTCATCTGGCTACAGCACCGCTTGGGTGGAGTAAATCAAGGTTGGTACTGGAGTCGAGACTGGCCAGGCTGTTGGCTCCCATCTTAAAGAATGGAAGACAACTGGTTCCAAAGACCTCAGATCCACAGGGCTCAGGGGAGGAAGAGACAGGAGCCAAGGCAGCAGGATATGGCCCTAGATCCAAATGGATGAGGCCTAGCTCCATACCTTTCAACTGTACAGATTTTCACAGAGTCCAGATTTTGGCCTCAAATTTTTGGTCTATACCTCTTAAAAATTGTGTTTTTTGACAAATCACTGGGATGATCTAAGCAATAAAGTCACTAAATAATGACCTGTATTTGATTTTCAGACTTCATATCCTTCACAAAATGCATGTTAACACAAATCATGTTATTCTAACAACTCTTTATAAGACCAAAATTTAAAATGTGTCCCTATTTTTGGGCCTTTGTCCCCCCCCCCCCCCATTTTGTTAGGCTTTGTCCAGATTTCTTCGCTAAGAGTTTGAGAGGTATGCCTAGCTCCATCTCTGCCTGCAAGAATGTAAAAAGGATCGCATCAGCTGTTCCAGATCCAAAGTGTTCAGACATACAGTGGAATGAGAAGACTGAACTGAGGAGGCCACCGATGTAGCCTTGGAGGATAGAGTACAGGGCAATGTATCCAACCTGTTGGTCTGAGCCTGGGAAGCTCTGATCTGGGGAGGCAAAGGTGAGGACTTTGGCTAAAACTCCTGAAGCATAGAGAGGAAAGAGGCAGAGAAAGCCCAAACTGAATGAACACCTTAAGTCAAGAACGGGCTTGGAACACTGATGGTCGGGGAAGGTGCCTTATCAGTAACCACAGGGGAATGACTCCAAGGTACAGGAGTCAAAGTAGATTGACTCTGTGGCAGCAGAGCTGAGGGAGATCGACTCTGATCACCCCTCCCAAAGGTGACTGGCTCTGATATATCAGAGACAATGATGGAGTTGACGCAGCCAGGGGATGCAAAGGTCTTGAGACTTTTGGATATGGCAGGCCAGAAATGGGATCACAGATGGAGCCGACTGCTTATGGTCTCCCTTACAAGATTCAGGGTCCTTAGCATGTTTATGTCCCACCTTTTCTGGAGGAGGCCAGGGAGGAATCATCTCTATGGAAGAAGGCCCTCAAGGATGAGCTTGGTTCTCCTCTCATTGACTGCATGAGAGATGAAGCCCTCACAAACAGTACAAGAGGACTTGGAGTGAGTGGCCCTGAGGCAGTACACACAGCAGTCAAACATCCTGGGAGGGAAGCTTATGGCCAGAGTGAACACACTTTTTAAAACCTTTCTCAATCCTAAGCACTAGCAAACACAACACACTATAAGGAACAAGTCCAAAAAGGCAGAAAAAACACCTACACTAACTTGCCTAACTATACTAACCAACCAGCTAACAACTCAACAACACAAAATACAACCTATATTACAAACAATAAACACACATACTACACTGATATTTATCAGAAAAACAGGTACAGGTCAAAAAAAGGATATGTGAAGGAGTGAATAACTGAGCTGCTGTCTAGAACAGCGGCAAACTTAATATGAGGTAGATGTAGTGATGTAGGAAGTTATGAGTATAGGAGGCGGAGCTTGCTGAGCTGAAGTCTTGGAAATTGGCCACCATCAACCTGATAACCCACAGGTTGAACCAAATGGGAAAAACAACACCAATGATGTTTTTCACATCTGGGAGAAGAATGAAAATAAGACAATAACAGACAGCAATAATTATAAGAAGGAGCACAGGCTGTGACATGCATCTTAACATGGATAAACTTAATGTAAGCTTAAGTTATGCCTAAATGTGCAGCTGATGATTTGGGACAATTGCTCCTATCAGGAAGGTTAAACTTCATTATTTGAAGATTTACATGGTTTGTGAATTTAATTTGATGGGTTATAGGGTGTTCTGGAGGTGTGTCTGCTTTTTTTGTTTGAGCATTTTCATTAAAACAAAACATCTTGTAAAATGTGACATAGGTTCAAAATGGAGATGACAAGAAACTGTATAAGAGAACAGCCTACCAAACATTAGTGGGCCCATGTAACACAAAAGCTTGATATAGAAATTTAAAAACTACCATATATAACAGGTGGAAATAATTTCTTACCACAATGGCTACACTAAACACATTTTGGAATGTGAATGGCCTCACTGATATAGACAAAAAGGTAAGAGTACTGAATTATATTAAGAAATGTAGAGTATAAATAGCAGTGCTACAGGAGAAACACATTAGAAAGACGTGAGCATGTGAATTTTATAAAGAAAGGATTTCAGAAAATTGACATAGTATTTCCCAAAGTACAATAACTGGGCTAGACTAGACAGAAATTATATTTCAGAGAAACATGTGCACTAAATTGAAAGCTTTGACACATAACCAATAACTACTTCAGATCATGAGCTAGTAACAATAAACATAAAAATGGAGATAAAGAAGTAAAAATGAGACAATGGCACTTACCCATCTACCTGTTATAAAGATTAATTTAAGGAATGGGTAGTAGAAATTATTTGAAAATTATCAGGGAAGACAGAAATTGCTTCAGAAGTTATAACTAGGGATTGAGATAAATTGAAAGTGGAATTAAAATAGGGAAGAAATAAAAGAAAAATAAATGGTTAAGAAGTAACAATTATTTACAGGAGCTGAATACGTACAGAAGAATAAGAGGAATAGCAAAGAACAAGAAAGAGTACATCTGCAGAACAGAAAATAAGGGAGTGTGTAAATAATATGCATGAGTTTAGAAAGATTGCTGTTATGCAACTGTTTTTGACAATAACTCCAAAGCACAAAAACTCTTATAACAATGACTTAGGCAACAGAAAATTGAAAGGGTTGTTGCCAGACTTGAGGAATGTATAACAGGAAAAATAACCACAGATCCTGTACAAGTATTAGAGATATTTCAGAAATTATATGAAAAATTGTATAAAGCAGAGGAATGAGAAAATCAACAAAAAGTACAGACAGACATATTTATGGAAGATTTAAGTATGCCAATGTTGGAAGTAGAGTCTCAGCAATTATCAGTTTAGACAGGAGGAGAAGAGATAAAAATGGTGACATACAATCAATATGCAAGAAAGTCTCCAGAAATAGATGGCATCCATGAGGAAGTTTGGAATCTAGGAGGGAAGAAAGATATAAAGATTTGGATGGTTTTGTTTAACAGTATTTTAAAAGCAAGGAAACACCAATATCCTGACAGAAAGCTATGATTGCTGTAATACCTAAGAGGGTATGACTTAGCTTCATATAGTCCCATTTCAATTTTAAACCATGATTGGACAGTGTTTATGTCTATAATAGCTAAAACAATGGCAATGGTATTGCCAAAACTAACAGATATGGATCCATGTGTTTTTGTGAAGGGAATGTACTATTTGACAAAATGAATAGAAGAAAAATGATTTAGAGGGAAACAGAATTTAAGAAAATAACACTGTTGTTCATGACTCTTGATACAGAGAAAGAATTAATCAGAGTGAGCTTGGATTTTATAAATAAGGGATGGAAGCATTTGCATTCCTTGACACAATGAGCTTAATTAGGATAACACATGAGGGACTGGAGGAAAAATCTAAAGTGAGAGGGTTCCTCTCTGATAAGTTGTGTCTGAACAGAGGGACCAGGGCAGGGTTTCCTCTGTCCCCTTTGTTATTTGTATTATATTTAGACCCACTGGAAAAGAAAACAAAGGATTCAGAAATTCAAGGATGTAATTGGTATGGTAATCAAGAAAAGTTGGCTTTATTTTCAGACATTATTCTGTTCCTGATAAAACCAGAAAGGGACAGTTCAGTATTGTAGAAAATTTTGAAGCAGTTTCAATTTTTTTCAGGATACTAAATTAATGAAGACAAAACAAACACTATAGCTGTAAACTATGTACCCGCACATGAACTGGTTCAGTAATAGCCATATTTATGGGTACACGATGGAATGAAGCATTCAAGAGTATTAGTTAAAAAAGATTCTGTTATGGCTGCTAACAAAATGGGGGTAGACACTAAACTAAATGTAATATAACTGAGAAACTGAAGCTCTTGTTTATGGATATGGATAGCATGATCCAAGCAGTGAAAATGCTTTTAGAATCTTTATTTATGTATAAATGTCAGGCATATTTTTATCAACCAGAGAAGTTGTGGATAGTAATTAATAAATAGATGAAGGATTTTATCTGGGAGGGGAAGAGGGCAAGGGTCAAGTGGGATAGCTTGATCCTTCCAATAGACCAAGGTGGCTTACAATTTCCTGATTTGAAGAAATATTTTGGAGCTAAACATTTAAGGCTCATGTACATATCACAAGCAGACAACTATAATTCAAAGTGGAAATGAATGATGATGAAGGTAGGGGGGGGTTCAAGAAATAAGGACAGAGTGGGATTTTGGATGCAGATCCTTAAGGAGAAGAACAGCCATACATGATATATTCATAAAGTAACAGAAAATATTCTGAGATCTAAGCCAATGTGAGAATGCATAAAGGGAGACTGTGCTGATAGACATGACTGCAATTAGGGGAATAGAGCATTGGGCAAGAGGGGGCTGGAATTTACTGGAGAAAACTGACAAAGGAACCAAGGTATTGGGATCAAATAACTAGACAGGTGAAGGTAATGAAAGGAAGTGACCAGGAAAACATTTCTACTGCAGGGAAGAGACTGCCTTCCCTATCATGGACTGATATTAAAGTATAAGGCAAGAGAAAGAGATAGGAGAATCCTGAATAAAAGACCTGCTCTGACAGAGTTTTTAAATGAATTTTGAACAGAAGCTGCTATTTAAAAAGGGAATAATTAGTACAGCTTATAAAATATTGCATGATAACTACATGAGTCAATCAGAGGAGGTTAAAAAAGATTGGGAAAAGAGACTGGATAAGGAATTCACAAGGAAACATTGGGAAGACATATGGCTCCCAAATAAGCAAAAAGGTTTAGAAAATATAGAATATTTGCTTGGAATTTTTTGTTTAGATATTTTTATACCCTAAGCAGCCTGTTTCCAGGTAAATGGCAAAAATTGGAGGTGTGATGGGGAAGAAAGAGGTAACTGGTAAAGTACAGTTGTGTACACTTACCATAAATGTAGATGTTCGAGTGTATTCACTGTTGCAGTCATTACATTTGGGTAATCTGCTGGCAGGTTTCCCTCGGTCAGCCTGAATTCCAAAGTTTTGGGTCCTGCGTCGGTTGCTGTCTTCTCTTCCAAGACGTCAGGTCATAAGGGGTATAAAACATGCAGCCGACACCATTTTCTTTAGTTTTTCTTGCCCCCAATGTCATATGCCCCCAAAAAGGTAGCAAAATTATATATATATATATATATATATATATATATATATATATATATATATATATTTGCATCAATATAAACTTTACTTCATCTACAAGCAAATACATCACATAGGTTGTAGAAGATAGAGAAAGAAAGATAAACTGTAGAATGACAGGGGGATGGTGGGAGGGTAACCTGGACTGCAACAGTGAATACACTCGAACATCTACATTTATGGTAAGTGTACACAACTGTACTATGTTCTTCGCGTTTCACTATTGCAGTCATTACATTTGGATAGAATCCCAAAGCTATGGTTGGGAGGCTGGAGCTAAATAGCATTAGGTGTGACTATAAGGCCCTGCAGCACTGCAGTGGCAAAACCTGCCCTGGACTTAGAGTAGAGAGGCAAATGGTAATGCTTTGCAAAGGTGTGAACAGAACTCCAAGTAGCAGCCTCTAGAATGTCTTTGGTTGGTACTCCTATGAGAAAGGCTGCCAAAGTAGCTGCAGCTCTGGTGGAATGAGACCTAATGCCCTTGGGCACAGGTTTGCCATGGTGTAAGTAGCAGAAACAGATGCAGTGGCTCATCCACTTTGAAATTGTCTGCTTTGAGATGGCCTTTCCCTCTGATCGTGCAGCATATGACGCTAGTAACTGCTCAGTTTTTCTTAGAGCTTTTGTCCTGTTCAAGTAGAATCTTGGCTGTCTGTGTACGTCCAAGGAATGCAGAATTTTCTCCCCTTTGTTCTGTGGATTTGGATAAAAAGTTGGCAGATGAATTGTTTGGTTAATAACCACACTGGAAACCACCTTAGGCATAAAAGTAGGATTTGTCCTCAGAGACACCCTGTCTGGGTGAAATATGATAAAAGGCTCTACAGCCATGAGTGCCTGTAGCTCTGAAACTCTTCTTGCTGAAGTAATTGCTAGCAGCAGAGTTGTCTTCCATGATAAGAACTTTATATCAGCAGTAGCAGCTGGTTCAAATGGAGGCAGGGTGAGCTTTTCCAACACATAATTGAGGTCCCATGCAGGTAATGGTGATCTTCCAGGAGTCCTTAGGTTTTTGGCTCTTCTAAGATACTGCTTCAGTAAAGGATGATAAAAGATTGGTGGCTCCTTATTGTAATGAACCGAAATGGCAGAGGCAAGGATTTTGATTGATGAGAAAGACAGGCCTTTGTCAAGCATCTCAGTTAAATATTGTAATATCTGAGGAATATGTGGTTCTGCTGTATCAGTTCCTTGTGCTTGATTCCAAGCACAGAATCTCTTCCATTTGTCAGCATAAGATTTTCTAGTACTAGGCCTTCTGGCTTCCAAAAATGACATCCATCACAGCTTTACTGAGAGGTGTCGCTCATATGATTACATGATTAGCCATGCTGCCAGGTTCAGAGTCTGTAGTTGATTGTGCAGTATCTGATTGTTTTGCTGGGACAGTAGTTGTGGTCTTTGAGGCAAGGTCCAAGCTGGGTATTGAGACAAGTTCCTTAGGATTGGGTACCAGTATTGGCGGGGCCAGTCCAGGGCTATTGATATCATCCTTGGCTTCTCTTGTCTGACTTTTAGGAGGACCTTGGGCAGAAGAGGCAGAGGAGGAAAGGCATAAACTGACAGGTGTTTCCAACTGAAGGATAGGGCGTCCACTTTCCATGCTTGTCTGTGATAAGTCGTTGTGCAGAATCTTTTCAATTGAAAATTTTGAGGAGAGGCAAATAGATCTAGGTCTGGGCTCCCCCATTTCTCTGTTGTCATGCTGAATACTTGCGGATTTAGTTTCCACTCGTGAGGATCCATAAGGTTTCTGCTTAAAACTGTCTGCCAGAGAGTTTTGTTTTCCTGGCAAGAATTGAGCTTGAAGATTTATTTGGTAGGTCAAAGCTGTGTCCCACAGTGCAATGGCTAATCTGCAAAGGGGGCATGAGTGTGTGCCCCCTTGCTTGTTTATATACCACATGACTGTGGTGTTGTCCTTCTTTATCAGTAGTTGTCCTGGTTGAAGTAAGTCCTTGAAGGCTGTTAGGGCATTTTGAACAGATAGCATCTCTTTCTGGTAGATATGTAGATGCATTTGATTTGTTGCCTATATGCCCTGAATGCATCTTCCTGCCATGTGCCCCCCCCAGGCATAATTTGATGAGTCTGTTAAGGTTTGGCTGGCCAACCATTTGTCATTGGCACAGTGTGGAAATGGAATCTGTATCCCCGTGATACGATGTTCAGTACTCACTTGTCCTAGGTTATTAACTGCCAATTTTGAGCAAAAAGGGCTAGTTTCCCCCCTATGGGTGCTGTCAAAAGATAAGTGCTTGGTGTAGGCAGAGAGAAGTCATTGGGATTGCTTTCTGTAGATTTGCGCTTTATCTCCTCCAGATTTGGAGGTGGATGCGCCCCATTGCTTTGACCTGTATGAGTCTTGAGCCTGGTACCTGGAAACCTTACGGCATCTGGATTTGCCCCTTTGAGCTCTGTCTGACACTGGAAAGGACCAATTTTTTGTAGGCCAGTGTCTACTGAATTCTAGGCGGCTGCACTTGTAAGAAATCTTTAACAGTTTGCATAGACTTAGCTTTGTCTTCCATTTTCTTTAAAACCTCTTCTGCCTTAATACCAAACAGAGAATCATGCTGTAAAGGTGCGTCTAGCAATTTAGCTTTAACATGATCAGGCAAATTTTGTTAATTTAACCAGGCATGCCTCCTAATCACAGATCTAGTAACTGTGGCCTTGCAGGAGGCCTCTAAAGAATCAAAACCACATTGCAAAGTATGCTTTCCAACTTGTTCAGCTGCATGCAATAATTCCTGCAATTCCTTATTTTCTGCACATTCTGTAATCAACATCATTTTCTGTTTCAGCAATCCCATAACATGTTGTTGGTACTTAAGCATATGAAATTGACAGTTAAAGGACCTGATTGCCAAGATTGCAGATGTATAAACCTTTTTTCCCCATCTGTCCAGCACCCTTGAATCTCTGTCGGAGGGGGTAAGGTTTTTTGCTGTTGAGGCTTTAACTCCCTTTGGGCCCTGTGAAATAGTTTCAGGATCAGCAGCTAGGTTTCTAAATAAAAATATATGACAGTCAGAGACCCTGTAATACGGGTCAGGCTTACTGGGAGCCGGAGGTAAAGAGTCAGGTGTCAGGCTTAACTCCGAAAAAACATCATCCACAATGTCTAACACAGAAGGAATGGCTAAAGGCTTGTGCTGAGGGAGAAGGAGGAAATCCCTGAGCCTCTTTTTTGATTCCGAGAAGTCTTGACTCCCTCAATGTATGCAAAGTTTCTCCAAATTAATAATCCTCAGGAGGAGATGCAGATGGAATAGACTCCTCAGCATCAGAATCCTCATAGGGAGGTAAAGATAATTCCTGATCAGAAGAGAAATCAGAAGAAATAGAAACCTGATCTGAAGATTTATAGTCAGTGTCTTGCCTAGGCCTCTTATCTGGAGGGAGATGGGTACCCCTGATCAAGGTAATAAGGTCTTCAGCCATTTTGATCATCTGTTTTTTAGGCATAGAGGCCTGTGCACGTGGCTCAGGCATCGTTTTTTTTAGTTTTAGAAGGTGTCTTTGCCTTTGGTTTTGCAGCTTTCGTCAGTTTGATATAAAAATGTTGAGGTCTAAATACACCCTCAGAAGCCGGTGCCTGCTCAGCGGCTCTGGACCCATCCAAGGAAGATACATCCGTCGGTCCAATACCTTGAGTATCTTGTGGCATGCCAGACTCCACATGGGTGTCGGTAGAGGCCTGCGACTCGAAGGTAGCGGTTATCAGGGGCTGCGAAAGTGCCTCACTGAGTACCGGCGAACCGACGACTAGCTTAGGAGAAGCTTCATCGTCGGTTTTAGATCTCGACTGCCTTTCTCTGTCCTTTTCTTTGCGTTCTTTATGTACTCCGGTAGTCGGATTGCTATCCAACGACATCTCTGGGTAGTTAAATCTGTTTCCAAAATACTTGGATGCAAAAATATACCAACGCTTAATAGTGTGTTGGTTAAATCTAGCACAAAACTGACAGACAGGCACATTGTGATCAGGGCCTAGGCAAGGACTACAGTATAAATGGAAATCCTTATGAGGTATTTGCTTCCCACAAGTAATACAATTATTAACTTTTTCTGACATCGGTAAAAAGCAAGAAAAAAGTTTCCCCAACGGGGTACTTAGCTTTATTGAAGACTTCGATTCTGAAACTCATACGCGAATATTTCAGTAGTCAGCCGACCGGCACTTGCGAAATGCTTCTGCTTTGGGCACCGCGTGGCAAGAAAGACTGAAGAAAATGGCATCGGCTGCATGTTTTATACCCCTGATGACCTGACGTCATGGAAGAGAAGACAGCAACCGACGCAGGACCCAAGACTTTGGAATTCAGGCCGACTGAGGGCAACCTTCCAGCAGATTACCCAAATGTAATGACTGCAACAGTGAAACATGAATAACATCATTTGTTTTGGGAATGTAATGAGTTGGCAGGTTTTAAAAGTTTTCTACAGAATACTCTGTCAGAAATATTGGGTGACCAAATGGGTGTAACTAAGGAAATTATTTTTGAGCTGGGATACAGGATCTGAATTCCCTAGACACAGCAAGGCCTTGTTATGTATAATTCTGGTGACTGCCATTAAAAGCAATTACTAGAAAATGCAAATCAAAATATAAGCCAACTGTATTTGAAGTAAGCAAACTATACAGAAAAAAATGGAAATTGTGGGAACAATACATGCAGAAGAGGAATTGAGGAGTTTATATATAGTTGGATTGATAATTGTATAAAAGCATGTATGTGATGCATAATGTTTGTAACCAAATATGTTAACATGGTTTGTTTTCTTTTCTATAAATTTAACTGTGTCTATTTCTTAACTGACAATTCAATACAGGTGACTTAAAAAAGGATGGTGAAGGACCTCTGAAGCCATATGATACAGAGACATGATTTTGGATTGTGGTAGTCTGGCTACTTGTGCCCATGTGGCATCCAATAAATTCTAGCATCTGCACTGGGGCAAGTAGCTCTTGGCAAGATTAATAGTAATACTTGTAACCAAAATCTGCTCTGACCACCCAGCTCCACAGAAATGATAGAAACGAACAGGAACAAATAAAATCAGGCTTCATTTTAACATAAATCCATTTTTTTCTCCAGTTAAACACTTTTGTCTTCCATGGACTTCATCAGAACTGGACACTAAACTCTCTACCTTAAATAGGTATAAGTGATCATGTGACTGTTTAAAATTACAAATCAATTAATGAATTAACAATTAAAGAACTTGTATAAAATGTTTTAAAACAGCAGTTCAGTTAAATAAATACTTCTTCTGACTACTCAAAATATATACACCAATATAAAACCAATCTAAAAACATTTAAAAAAACATGAAAACTAAACTAAATCTATAATTTAGCAGCCCAAAATTTTAAAGCACTTCTCAAGGAGATTGTGTCATTCAAGCCTGGGAGTTCATTTGCATTAAACCTTAGCTGCCACAAAAATTCCATATACTCTAAGGTGTGCTCCCAGGGTCCGCCCCTGGGGTTTTGTACTTCTTGTTCAAGCAGAAATAAATAAAACATCTTATTATATTAACAAATCAACTTGTACCTAAAAAGACCAACAAAACCCTTCTGACATTAATGTCATAAAGATACTCCTGCATTCTGACTCTTAATTTATGTTCAGTTTTCCAAACAAAAATTAGAACAACAGTCACAGAGTGCCAAATACACCTTCCTAGTGTTGCAATCGTAATGAGAGTGCAACTTAATCTTGTAATTAACAACGGTGACAAAAAATTCTTGACGCTTGTATAAGGATCTATATTGCAGACAGGCTCCACACTTCCTGGTGCCAACCCTTAAAGTGCTATAATTTCTTCAGACATATTTGGTACTTCTTTCTAACCTCTCTGTGATGTTAAGGTTTCTAGAATAAAAGTAATGCAAGGTTTACTGGGTCACCTATCATTTAAAATGTTTTCATGCAAGCTAATACCCAGTGCATATGTATGAGTGTCACAATAATATGACTTTCTTGACCATATTTCATAAACAAGATATTCTCATACCCTTTACCACTGTACTTGTTATTGCAGCTTGAACAGCTGTAATCCAAACAAACCCCCAACATGAGCCTGAAGTTATCCCTCCATCCACTTAAAATCTCATTCTTAATGTTCTCAAGCAAGTCAGGAGGGTAACCTATAGCCAAAAACAATTCAACCAATCTATCAATTTCAAAAATAAAAATAAAAATATTTTCGTCAGAAATTATTCTCACTATTCTGACCATCTGTCCCGTGATCAAACTCCTTTTTTATTTGTAAGGATGACAACTGTTAAGATATAAATATCCATTGGAAAGGGTAGGTAGTTCTATAAATTGTGGACTGAAATTTACCTAGCTAAAGGTACTTGAATGGTGTAATGTCCAAATAGTTTATTGTGGATTCTGAATTTGATAGGTAAACCTCAGAAAACAAGTTGTAGAGTTAATATATGAAATGAGTTCTAACAAATCATCTCGAGTTCTTTTCCAAATAGTAAAAATGTCATCCAGAAAGCAAAGGAATTTAACAATGTGGTCCAAGAAACTAGATCTGAAAACATATGCCTACTCCCAATGGCACATAATAGCATCAGCGTATAAAGGAGCACATGCAACTCCCATGGCCACTCCACTGATGTGCTTGAAATATTTCCCTTCAAAAAATACAAAATTATTCTTTAAAATAATCTCCATGAAAGAATTGATGATGTTAATGTCTTGGCTGGATAAACATTCACAACCACAATGTATTTTGTTAAACCAAACAAGACCTATTTTTGGGATATACAGGAGGTCAAATCAGTTACATCAGTCATCCCTAGAACCAGTCAGAGTGAAAATAATCCAACTTCACCTGCCTTAAAAAGTCACATAAATCCCTGAGTACACAGGGGTACTTGACCCTAAACTGCTTGGCCAATTTGTCCACATAAATTATTAATGGGTGGGTTTTTGAACCACTAGCTACAACTAAGGGTCAAAATGGGGGGGGGACAGATATATCCTTGTGGACCTTAGGGATCCCAAATAGACTGGGGATAATAGGTTGTTTGACACAAAAGAATCTATATAGCTTGTGATCAATAACCCCTTCATCAATCATATAATCGAACATTAAATAGATTTTCCTATATGCAAAGTTAATTTCATTTTTAGAAATTCTGCATTGCTTCACTTTGTTGAGAAGTGAGATCAGTCTACCTGAATAGTCAATGCTATTCATTAGTACAATACTCCCACCTTTATTAGGCTTCATAATTCACAGATTTGCATTACTGCTGTGTTCTTTCAATAAAAGGTACTCATCCTTGGACATACTGTACAATCAAGTACTCTAAGTTTGTGAGCAAGTTTGCCCGATATCCCATACAATATTTTTCAAATAATGCTAATAAGGGGGTGTGACAGTGCTCAATCTAACCAGGGATTGACATGGCTGGCACTCATTTATAGACACGCTACTATTAACAGCACAGACTAATGCTAAATTTAATTTTCTTTTTATCTCAAAAATTATTTTTCAAATACATTTGAATGAATTCCATAGTATTTATGCATAACATCTTAAATAACTATGTACACTATTTACATTAGCCTGACACTATAAAAGATAGCAATGTATACTGTTACTTTATAAGTATGTCCAATCCATGATCAGATGTCTGATCAATTATTGTATAGTGTCAATCAACAATAAGACTTTTCCCCAAGGGTTGTTAATAAATGGCTTTGGATAAAGTCTTAGTAATTTAATTTTAATTTCCAATAATGCTGTGGTCTTAAGTAGGCTGTAGAAGTCTTCCAAAGTTGGTATTGTGTTTGTATTCCATCTACTTCTTATACACTTCCTTGATACTGCAAATATAGTCCATAGTAGATACGTGTTTGACCTATTCAAATGAGGACCTTCGTTCACATTTAATAATACAAGAACTTTAGTTAAATAAAATGATTCATTAAATAAAGCTTGTAGAAAGTTATTAATACCATTCCAAAATGGCTTTATTTTAACACAATCAAAGAAAATGTGGTTCCAATCTGCAGTGTGTACTTGCACACATCTCAAACATTCCTTTTATGGAAGAACTAATTTTACTGATTCTGTCTGGGGTTAAGAATGTTCTGTGCAAGCATTTCCAATTATACACTTTCCAGTATTGTATAAAGGATGTATATTTTATCGATAATAAGATATTTGTTTTAATATCTTCAGTTAACTGTATTGAGTGTCCTTTTGTTAAATATTTCTAATATGAGGTTTTGGTTGATGTTTTATAGTTTATCAATATTTTGTAAAATTTTGAAATAATGTTTCCCATGTCAAAGTCATTATATATGATTTCATATATGTAATTCGTAAATTTAGATATTTCTTTAAATGAAGAATGGTTAAATATTCTACTTAAATCTTGTGAATATGACAAAATACTCTGTAAAGTTAGCCAGTCCTGTTGTGAAATTTTGTATGTTGTTTTTATTATTTGCATATCTAAAACGTTTAGTTCTTTGACACACTGGAGCCAACAAACAAATCCTTTCTGTTCCCAGGAATTAAAAATTTCTCTATATATTTTAAGTGGAAAGTTCTTTGTGACTATAAATGATGTTAAAAGATCAAACCAGATTTTTAAATCTATATTTCTATTAATAATTTTCTTAAATGAGTCAATGTAATAAATAATCATACAAGCTTTAGTGGGTCTAGTTATATTTTTTTTATTTTTATTTATTTATTTACATTTGTTGACCGGGAGTATCCGACTGGATGTAGGTTTATTTTCAGTGGAGGCCCGGGGAGAGAAGTTTCACAGTTAAAATATACAGACAGTAGTTACATTGTATTTACATATCAATTAATTTGATCAACACAGCAAAATTAACAATTACAAACATAGTTACAGATGAAGAACATACTACATCAGTAGATAACTAGAATCTTTATCATCTGCGAAGTACATAACAGACATTAAAGTGCAGTTGTGTACCTACCATAAATGTAGATGTTCAAGTGTATTCACTGTTGCAGTCATTACTCTTGGGTTATCCTGCTGGCAGGCTATCCTCAATCGGCCAGAATTCCAAAGTCTAGGTCCAGCGTCAGCTGCTGTCGCCTCTTCCCTGACGTCAGTGTGCCAGGGGTATAAAAGATGCAGCCGACGCCATTTTCTTCAGTTTTTCTTGCCCCAGATGTCAGGTGCCCCCAAATTGGTAGACTGAAAAAATATGCCAATAAAAATACATGTACAAAAATAACATTCCCTTTATCTACAAGCAAATACACCAAATAGGTTGTATAGGATAGAGAAATGCAGAAAAGTCCCAGCAAAGAGAAGGGGGATGGTGGGTGGGTAACCTGGACTGCAACAGTGAATACACTCGAACATCTACATTTATGGTAGGTACACAACTGTACTATGTTCATCGTGTTTCACTGTTGCAGTCATTACTCTTGGGTTGAATCCCAAAGCTGAGGATGGGTGGCTGGGCTAAATAGGATTAGGAGAGGCTATGAGGCCCTGCAGAACTGCAGTGGCAAAGCCTGCTCTAGACTTAGAGTAAAGAGGTAAGTGGTAGTGCTTTGTGAAAGTGTGCACTGAACTCCAAGTTGCAGCCTCTAAGATATCTTTGGTTGGTACTCCTCTGAGGAAGGCTGCTGAAGTGGCTGCTGCTCTGGTGGAATGAGGCCTAATGCCCTTAGGCACTGATTTGCCATGTTGAAAATAGCAGAAACGGACGCAATGGCCTATCCATTTAGAAATAGTCTGTTTTGAGATAGTCTTTCCTCGTGATCCTGCAGCATATGACACTAAAAGTTGCTCAGTTTTTCTGAAAGCTTTAGTTCTGTCCAAGTAGAAACATAACTGCCTGTGTATGTCCAAAGAATGCATAATTTTCTCACCCTTGTTCTGTGGATTTGGATAAAAGGTAGGCAAGTAAATGGTTTGGTTGAGGGCCACACTGGATACCCCCTTAAGCATGAATGTAAGGTTTGTCCTCAGAGAAACCCTGTCTGGATGAAAAATGATAAAAGGTTCCACAGCCATGAGTGCTTGTAATTCAGAGACTTGCCCTGCAGAGGTTATTACTAGGAGTAGAGCTGTTTTCCAGGATAAAAATTTTATATCTGCTTTTGAAGCTGGCTCAAAAGGAGGCAGTGTGAGTTTTTCCAAAACATAATTTAGGTCCCAGGCCGGAATTGGTGCTCTCCTTGGAGGCTTAATGTTTTTGGCCCCTCTGAAGTACTGCCTTATTAAAGGATGAGAAAAGATAGGTGGTTCCGTATTGTAATGGGCTGAAATGGCTGAGGCATGAATCTTAATAGATGAGAAAGAAAGGCCTTTGTTCAGCATCTCAGTTAGGTATTGTAAAATCTGAGGTATATTTGGCACACACATGTCAATGCCTTGTTCCTGGTTCTAAGCACAGAATCTCTTCCATTTTTCTGCATAAGATTTTCTGGTACTGGGCCTCCTGGCCTCCAAGATAACATCCATAACAGCTTTTGAAAGAGGAGTGTTCTGAATGGTTACATTATCTGCCATGCTGCCAGATTTAAGGTCCTGAGTGGCTGTGCAGGATCTGATTGTTTTGCTGGGTCAGCATGTGAGAAGTTTGAGGCAATATTCATGCTGGACCTTGAGACAAGCTCTTTAGGACTGGGTACCAGTGCTGGCGTGGCCAGTCTGGTGCAATCAGTATCATTTTTGGCTTCTCTTGTCTGTCCTTTAGGAGTACCCTGGGAAGGAGAGGCAGTGGAGGAAAGGCATATACTTACTGTTAGATTTTTAAAGCTGAAGGATAGGGCATCCACTTTCCATGCTGACTTGTGATAAATTCCTTGTGCAAAATCTCTGCAATTGGCAGTTGTGAGGGGAAGCAAATAGATCTATGTCTTTGCATCACCATTTCCTTATTATCATGCTGAAGACTTGTGGATCTAGTTTCCATTCGTGGGGATCCATGAGGTTTCTGCTTAGTTCGTCTGCCAGAGTATTTGTTTTTCCTGGCAGGAATTGTGCTTGCAGGTGAATTTGAAAAGCCAATGCTGTGTCCCATAAGGTCATTGCTTGTCTGCAAAGAGGGTAGGAATGTGTACCTCCCTGTTTGTTTATGTACCACATGACCATAGTATTGTCTGTCTTTATCAGTAGTTGTCCTGGATGAAGCAGGTACTTGAAAGCTGTCAGGGCATTTTGAACAGCTAGCATCTCTTTTTGATTGATGTGAAGATGCATCTGGTTTGCAGGCCATGTGCCCTGAATGCATTTTCCTGCCATATGGGCCCCCCAGGCATAATCTGATGCATCCGTTGTCAGTGTCTGTCTGGCTGTGGGTAAACTGAATGGCAGACCCTTGTTGTGGTGACAGGCTTCTGCCCACCATCTAAACTCCTGTTGCAGGCAGGGAATGAGTGCAATTACTGTCTCCAGGCTGTGGCAATGCTGAGTCCAAACACTTTTTAGATACCATTGTAGTTTCCTCATATGCAGTCTGGCATATGGAATTAGTAGAATGCAGGATGCCATGAAACCCAGGGCCTGCAGGATTTTCCTTGCAGATAAGTGGGTTTTTGTTGCCAATTTCTTGAAGTAAGAAGTCAGTTGCTTTTGTTTGTCTGGCGTGAGATAAGCCATCTGGGCAGTTGTATTTAAGCTTGCACCCAGGAATATTATCTTTTGAGAGGGCACTAGTTTTGATTTCTTTTCGTTTACTGTGTACCCTAGGCCAGTTAGTAATCTTTTTACAAATGCCAGATGCTTTAGAAGAATGTCTTTGTTCTCTTCTTGAATTAGGCAGTCGACCAAGTAGGGATATATCTGAATTCCTCTTTGTCTGCAAAATGCAATTACTGGTGCCAGGCACTTTGTGAAGACCCTGGGTGCAGTAGATAAGCCAAAGGGCAAAGGGCAGTGCAGAGAATTGGTAATGCATTGAGGCAGCTATGAATCTGAGGTATCTTCTGCAAGATCGTCTGATTGGGACATGCAGGTATGCCTCTTAGGTCCAAAGGTACGAGCCAAGCCTTCTTGCCCAGCATGGACATTAGCTGCTGTAGAGTCAACATCTTGAATTTTGGAACTTCCAGAAACGTATTTAGTATAGACAGGTCCAGTACTGGCCTCCAGGTTCTATCCTTCCTGGGTACTAAGAAAAGTCTGGAGTAAAATCCTTGCCCCTGCTCTTGTTATGGTACTTGCTGAATGGCCCTTATGTCCATGAGGGCTGTGATTAGTTTTTGCGCCTCTGTCCATTGATTGTGTGGTAGGTCCGGCATACCTTTTGACCTTGGTAGAGTGTGAAAATGGAACCTGTAGCCTTGGGACACTATGTTCAGGACCCATTTGTCTTGGGTAATCATTTGCCAATTTGATGAAAAAAGTGCTAGTTTTCCCCCTAAGGGGGCTGCCCAAAGAAAAGTGCTTGGATCTGGCAGAGGAAAGTCATTGGGACTGTTTCCTGTAAGATTGTGATTTGTCTTCTCCACTTTTGGAGGTAGGAGCACCCCATTGTTTTGGCCTGTATGAGTCTTGGGGCTGAGATCTGCCTCTGGGACGCCTGTATCTGCCTCTTTGTGGTCTGTCTGACACTGGAAAGGACCAATTTTTTGAAGGCCAGTACCTGCTAAACCTGGGTGGCTGTACCTGTAAGAAATCCTTGACTGTCTGCATGGATTTTGCTTTATCCTCCATTTTTTTCAAAACCTCTTCTGCTTTAGTACCAAAGAAAGTATCATGCTGCAATGGTGCATCTAATAATATTGCTTTAACATGATCAGGCAGATTATGTTCCTTTAAGCAAGCATGCCTTCTAATAACAGAACCTGTGACAGCGGCCCTGCATGAGGCTTCCAGTGAATCATAACCACATTGCAAAGTATGCTTTCCCACTTGTTCAGCTGCATGCAATAAATCCTACAATTCCTTGTTGTCTGAACATTCAGTATTTGTCAACAATTTCTGTTTAAGCAGTGACATTAAATATTGCTGATATTTAAGCATACGAAACTGACAATTTAAAGCCCTTACAGCCAAGGTAGCAGAAGTGTATACTTTTTTCCCCCATTTGTCTAGAGCCCTAGAATCCCTATCAGAGGGGACAGGGTTTTTTGCAGTGGAGGCTTTAACCCCTTTGGGACCCGGAGATATAGTTTCTGGATCAGCAGCAGGGTTTTTATATAGGAATTTATGAGAATCCGGAACCCTGTAGTATCTGTCTGGCTTAGCAGGTGCAGGGGGTAAAGAGTCAGGGGACAGGCCAGATTCTGAAAATACATCATCTACAATGTCGAAAACAGGTGAAATAGCAAGGGGTCTGTGCTGAGGAAGTAGCAGAACGTCCCTGAGCCTTTTCTTAGATTCAGAATAATCTTGACTCTCCCAGTGGAAATGCTCCCTCATGGTATGCAGGGTTTCCCCAAAAGAATAATCCTCAGGAGGAGAGGCTGAAGGAATGGATTCTTCAGCATCAGTATCCTCATAGGGAATCATGGAATAATCCTGTTCAGAAGAGGAATCAGAGGAAATAGAATCCTGATCAGAAGAATAATACTCTGCTCTTGCCTAGGCCTCTTATCAGGTGGGGGATGGGAGCCCCCGATCAAAGTAATTAGGTCTTCAGCCATTTTGAGCATCTGTTTTTTAGGCATGGTAGACTGAGTAGGAGAATGCTGTACTTGTTTCTTTGTCTTTAGAGCTGCTTTAGTCTTTGTCACTGAAGCTGAAGATGGCTTAATATATAGTTGTGTATGTCTGAAGACACCCTCAGAAGCCGATGCCTGCTCAGCAGCTCCGGACCCATCTGAGGGAATGATTTCCAAGTGTCCAATACCTTGAGTATCCAGAGGCCCAGTCGGCTCCACATGGGAGTCGGAAGTGGCCTGTGGCTCTGAGGTAGCGGGCGCCAGGGGCTGCGAAAGCGCCTCACTGAGAACCGGTGACTGGCCGAGCAGAGGCCTCGTAGTTGGTTTTGGACCTCGGATGCCTATCCTTTTCCTTGTCCTTGCGTTTTTTGTAAACTCCGGTTGTCAGCTGGTCCAAAGGCATTATATAATTAAATCTTCGGCCAAAGTAATGAAATGCAAAATCGAACCGTCACTTAATAGTGCTTTGGTTAAATCTAGCACAGAACAGACAGCTAGCAATGTTGTGATCAGGGCCTAGGAAAGGGATACAGCAAGAGTGAAAATCCATATGAGGTATTTGCTTCCCAGAAGAAATACAATTGTTAATTTTTTCTGACATCGGTCTGGAGCAAGAAAAAAGTTTCCCCAACGGAGTACTTAGCTTTAATGAAGACTTCGGTTCTGAAATTCGGATTTGAAAATCTCAGGAGTCAGCCGACCGGCACTTGCGAACTGCTGTTGCTTCCAGCACTGCGCGGCAAGATAGACTGAAGAAAATGGCGTTGGCTGCATCTTTTATACCCCTGCACACTGACGTCAGGGAAGATGCGACAGCAACTGATGCTGGACCTAGACTTTGGAATTCTGGCCGACTGAGGGTAGCCTGCCAGCAGGATAACCCAAGAGTAATGACTGCAACAGTGAAACATGATGAACATCAATTGTTACAATAAGAATTTCCTGCTTTATAATAAGTAGTTAGGCTTATGAGCTTCTGAGCTTGCTATAATCAAGGTAGTTAGTGGGGTGGAAAGAAAGGTAGTGGGTGGATGGGGTGGGTGATATTAGAGTGGGAGTTGCAAGGGCATAGCCAGCATATTTTTAGGTGCGCTTTTAGTAAAGTTTTGAAGTGGGTGCATGATGGTACAGAGGTAATTGTGGGTGGGAGGGAGTTCCATAATTTGGCTATGGCGCAAGAGAAGAGTGCTTCTCTAGCAGAGTTATTGGCTTTAGTGACCTGAAAGTGATTTTTTTGCTGGATCATAGTGGTATGGTGGTGTGATAGGGTTGGAGTAGATTCTGGAGGGATGGGACAATTAGTGGAGAGTTTACTAGTTTGTGGGCGAGTATGAGTTGATACCATTGAAGGAGGTGAGGGAGTTCAAGCCAGCCCAGTTCAGCAAGTGAGAGACAGAGGTGACTACGGTAGGATGCCCCTGTGGCGAATTTGGCGCTTTTGTTGTAGCAGGTATCTAGCTTGTTTAGATCGCATTGTCTTAGGTTGGTATTTATTGGAGAGTCATAAAGTAGGGTGGAGATAAGGTGGGAATTTGCTACTGAAATCTTTGCTGCTTTGGTGAGAGGTTGCTTATTTCTGTATAATACTCCTAGTTTTTTGTGTTTTTTTTTTATGGTCATGGATATTTGAATGTTAAATTTTAGTTTATTGTCTATTTCCACTCCTAGCAATTTGGTGTGCTCTGTTGGGTGTATTGTGGTGTTGTCTTTTGCTGTGATGTTAAAGTGAGAGTTGTTTTGAGTATGTTTGGTGGGTTGGAAGATGAGTAGTTTAGTTTTGTTTGGGTTGAGTATTAATTGGGCATTGGATAACCAAGTTTCAAAAGAGGAAAAGTCTTCCTGTTTGACTTTTTGCAGTTTGGGTAGGGACTGGGCTGAGCAGATGATGGTTGTATTGTGCCATGTCTGGTGGCAGAGGCTAGATTATTGGTGAAAATAGAGAAGAGCAGGGGTTCAAGGATGGATCCTTGGGGAAGCCCTATAGAGACAGGTAGTTGGGGAGATGTCATTGTTGGCGGTCAGTCAGGTAACTCTGAAACCAGTTGGTGACTGACTGAGAGAAGGATAGGTTATTGAGGACAGAGATGAGATGCTTGTGTGAGACCATGTCAAATGCTTTAGATAGGTCTAGGAAAGTAGCAGAGGAGAGACAGCCATTGTTTTTATGCTGAAGGATAGTGTTAGTAAAGAAAAGTAAGGCAGTGGTGGTGCTATGGTTTGGTGGGAAACCATGTTGAGTATTGGAAAGGAGGTTGTTAGTAAGGAGGTAGTCTGAGACCTGAGAGTGAATGCATCTCTCTAGTATTTTGGAGAGGGGAGAGAGAATAGCTATGGGGGGTAACTGGTAAGTTCTGTGGAGGGGCCGCCTTTGTGGAGGGGAATTATATGTGATACTTTCCATAGTGTGGGAACATAACTTTCTGACAGAGATTCCATAGTGTGGGAACATAACTTTCTGACAGAGATCGGTTAATCAAGATGGATACTGGGTAGGCCAGAGCATCAGCTGCTATTTGTAGGCATTCACTTGGGAGGTTGTCTGCTGCTAATTTGGTGGGCTTAAGTTTAGTTTTTTTATGTTGGAGGTAGGAACAGCAGAAAAAGAGAAGACAGTGGGGGAGATTACCAGTTGAAGGTGTGGTTGGAGGGGAGGGGAGTTATGTTGTTCAGCTAGTGATAGTATGGTTTGTGTGAAGTGTGTGCTGAATGAGGTAGCAATATTTTCGGAGGAGTGAGGGATGTTAGGAGGAGGGGTACTGACTTTACCTGGGTGGAGGATGGAGTTTATGGAGGACCAGAATTGTTTGGGGTTGTGTTGGGAGGAGTCTAGGTCAGACTGGTAGTATTGGAATTTGTCCTGTTTTATAAGCTTTTTGACTCTATTGCGTAGTTCTAGGAATTTCTGTCTAGTTGAGGGGGTTTTGGATTTGCACCAGTGCTCCCAGGCTTTATCCCTGTTTTTCATTTCTGACTTGGTGGTTTTCTATAGCCATGGGAAGGGTTGTGCTTTGGTTTTGGAAAAGTCTTATGGGGGCGTGGTAATTAAGGATGCTCAGGAAGGTAGTATTAAAAAATTCAACTGCGTCATCAAGACTGAGGTACTTTAGAGGATGTCAGTTACATTATTTGAGGTATGAGATGAATGTGAGTGGGTTAAAGTTTAGTTTTTTACGTATTTGATGGTAGATGACAGGTTTAGCTTGGTATAGGTGTTTTGTGAGTAGGAATGTTGGGGAGTGATCACTGAGGCTATCTGATAAGCACCCTGTTATATATGACTGGGGGCTCTTATTGCCTAGTACCCAATCAGGGTAGTGTGCTTGTTGGAGTTTTTATTTATCCTGGTTGGCGACTGGACTAGTTGGGTGAAGCCATGAAGGTTTAGATGATGGGTTGGATGGTTGCCAGAACAGGATTGCCAGTCAGTAGTGAAATCACCTAAAATTAGTTTCTTGGGGGAGATGGTGGGCAGACCAGCTGAGGAGGTTTTCTAGTGGAGGGATGTTTTGGCCAGGTGGGAAGTAGCATCCAATTATGTTGATTTTTTTTTTTGGTTTAGTTTGAGGTTGGTATATATTTCTTCGTTGCCTATTTGTGGAGCTGATGATTTTAAGATCTGGATGCTTAGATGCTGTTTAAATATTATAGCTACACCACCTCCTTTCTTGTTTAGCCAGTCTACTCTTAGTATGCCATAACCAGTAGGGAGGGTTTGCTCACTGGTAATGTGAGGTTTTAGCCAGGTTTCTGTCAGGATGACTATATCTGGGGAGTACAAGTCTATGGTGGCATGGAGTTCCTGGACTTTGTTGGATATACTTAATATTTAGGCTTAGTAGAAGGAAGTCACTTGGCTTTCTACTGGCTGTGATTTGGGAGAAGTGGTCATTTCTAGTCTGATTATGAGGAGTGGGGTTGGAGAT